>NC_057406.1:26190920-26506011 GCF_019320065.1 Cervus canadensis | reverse complement strand
TTTGCAAAATCTAGTTTGCAGTTTTGTATGGACACCAAACCAGAGGAATAGAATTATTCCCCTACTTTTAACCTAAATGCAATTGTTTAAAGCTCAGTAAGAATGCCACATAACATGTGTAATTAATGCAAATCAGGATATATACACTTTATAGAAAATGAAGCTCAGGAACATATGAAAAGACAAAGTACTTCCTTCCTCTGCAAAGCTAATCGTCTCTGACCAGACACTATATTGAGATAAACAAGAAATAATCACAGAAAAACTGTAAAGGAAAACCTATTACTAAAAACTATAAATTTACATTAAAACTATCATGTAAAACAAAATATTCAATGCAGTTAATTATTATGCATGAAATCTTGGATTCTTGACAGTCTATTTTTGGCAAAAATTTAACTGCTTTTCTGTAATTCTTTCTAAGCCTACACGGGTGATACAAAGGACAAAACTTAACAAACTTATATGGGAAAGAAAAGGGAAATTTTTATAAAATGAGCACAAGAAGTAAGGCCTTTAGAGGATACATGTTATAAGCATTGCAGTGTGAAAAGTATTATATTGCTCTTTACAGAAGTGAAAATCACTTACCGCCCACCATGTCATTTTGAATACAGAATCACACTTTGCCTTGTTCTTTTTGACTCAAAAATAATTATCTCCTGTGTTTGTTACAGTAATAATCATAATTTGCTCTTATAGTATACTTTTCTTCTAAGAGTTTAAGCACTTTAGAGCAAACTATTCCACTTGTCTTCATAAGAACTCTACACAGTTGAGGTATAGAGATAAATGGCCATAGAAGATGAATAAAGGAAAATGTTTTAACCTGGAGAGTTGGATTCTTACACCTTTTGGTTGTCTAAGTCACAGAAATGTAGTCTGCATCATGAATATGTACTTTAAATTCTCCCAAGATTCTGAATATTTTTTCCTTGATCTCTGCGGTAAATAGTGAACATTTTTATTGCTTGAAAATTTGGCCTGACTTAAATTGAGATATATTGTCAAATTTTCTCTCTAATGATATATGACAAAGAGAATAAAAATACATTTTTTCCAAAGGACTTTTGACATAGCCAGTAGCAACATCCTCACTTAACAAATACAGTCTCCTTTAATATGTGTACATTTCCTGTACAATAGGTTTCATATGTTAATTATAACCAAGAATGAAGAGATATACCATGCTAATGATTTAAGGGAATTTTGCATTTAAAGAATTCCAAGGAACCCATACAGGTAAGATCTTTTATGCATGCTCATTTTTGCCCAACTCTTTTCAATTCAATGGACTGGGCCCCCAGGCTCCTCCCATGGGATTTTCCTGGCAAGAATACTGGAGTGGGTTGCCATTTCCTCCTCCAGGGGATATTCATGACCCAGGGATTAAACCCTTATCTCCTGTGGCTCCTGCATTGCAGGTGCATTCTTTACTGCTGAGCCACCAAGGAAGCCCAAGATCATTTATAGGCAATGCCAAATCATTTCTAGAACTAGCTAATAAAAATGGTTAGTCTTTGTCCTTCTAAAAGAAAAGTTAAGAATTATTCCTGTTGACTCTAAAATGTGCTTGATTCATCCTGAAGCATGAATAATTAAACTAAATTTTCTAGATTTTGAAATAGAGTTAATTTTAGTCACAGTTCTAAACTTTGGGGAATATGTTCAAATATGGGAATATCCAAGATTGAGTGTGTGTGTATGTGCATGTTCAGTCGTGTCCGACTCTGCCACCCCGTGGACCGTAGCATGCCAGGTTCCTCTGCCCATGGAATTTTCCAGGCAAGGATATTGGAGTGGCTTGCCATTTCCTTCTCCAGGGGATCTTCCCAACCCAGGGATTGAACGCATGGCTCTTGCATCTCCTACATTAGCATGTGGATTCTTTACCACTAGTGCCATCTGTTACTGCCAGATTCTCTTATTTTGTTTCATATTGTGAAAAATAGTAAATCTTATTTTCTTCCTATGAAATAGGAGTATCTCAGTCACCTAGTAAGTCATATGAAAGACTTTTGAAAATGGGTGTTTGAACTGTCATTTATAGCCAGTAAAGTTTCTTTTTTATTTTTTTAAACTGTCTTCGAGCCAGTGTATTATTTGGACTGTAACTTTTGTATCATCATCATTAAGATCCATACAAGTGATTTTAGAAATATCAGTAGTATTCTTTTTACATGTATATTTCTGATCCTATCTTCATAAAGACGTAAATGTAAAAAGTAAGGTTAGTTCTACACTGGCAAAATGCAATGTACTGTTTTGCAAAATGTACTGCACTGTTTGCATATTTGACACTGTTACAGCTCTCTTACAAAATGGCATTCATTACACCCACGCTGCCAACTCTTATCAATTCCATTTGATGGTGAAAACAAACCCAAGGTTTATTGTGATGATATGAAATTGGGCACAACCAAACTTCAAATTGCCAAGGAAAACAAAAAAAAAAGAAAGTAGTTGGAGGATATAGGACTCTAGTCCTTCCCATTTTGTTTTGTTTTGTTTTGTTTTGTTTGGTAAAATCAAGTGACTCTTTATTGACTGCATTTAGATTTTACTACCTTATTTGCCTGTGGTTCCATTCTTTTATTATTTTCTATCTCACTGTATTTTCTACTGAATTGTCGATATTGGCAACTTCTTTCCAATTCCATATGGTAATAGGTAAATGTGCAAATGAATGGATAGATACATAGGTAGGTAGGTACATAGATAGATAAATAGATAGATGGATGAATACCTTTAGGGCACATGGGGAGTAGAAGGTACAGGGGCGAGAGAGACAGAGAGAATAGAGGGAGGTAGGGAGAAAGGAAAACTGAATTTTAACCCGAAGAACCATAAGAGAGCAATGTATTGTTATTCCCATTTTATAAAGTAGGAAACTGTAACTCATAGGGATTAAGCACGTTGCCCCACATCACACAATGATAAGTAGCGTAGTCCTGTCCATGTGCAGATCTGGAAAGGATGAAGATTGATAGGAAGATTAATGTTTAGATTGTTGCCCACACAAAATATGGAGAGAGATCACTAAGCGTACGTGGACTGAAGATCAAATGCCTATTTCCCACACATTTTTAAGTCATAGAAAAGTCAAATGTCAGAGAAAGGGAATTTCCAAATGAATTTAGTGAACAAACTAGGCAACATGTACCTTTCAAAACTTGAAGATTGATAGTTTTTGTGACCAGATTTTTAAAAACTTTGTATGTTCTGTTTCATTTGATTTGTAATATTGTTCATCTGCTACCTAATCATACTAACTAAAATGAAATTGTGGCTTTTTAGTAGTTTGTTCTTTCAGCATCGAGAAATTCTGTTTTAGATTTTTATTATCACTTTTCTCATTTTGAATCCAACTCATGAGAACTCCTCTCTTAACTGTTAATTTAAACAGTCTGTGATCACACAGACTGAGCTTCCCTGAAACTGGGAGTTCTTCCATTGTGATAACACTTTGTTTCCTATTCACTGCATGACAGTGGGTTAAGAACAGTTATAAATGGAGAGTTTCAGACTGTCACAAAAGATGTAGCATTCTAGATTTCTGAATGAGAACATGAACTATATGAAGTATTATAGTTATTTCTGTTCTACACTGTGAAATTAGACATCTATCCAAGTAAGGCTGTCATCCATCTCTATGTTTTGCAAGTACTGAGACTTGATGAAATTGACCTCATGTTACAAGTACAAAGAAAACCACATCTCAGGGGACATCGTAGCTTTTATGTTCTTAAGCATTTATTTTTAACCTTGTTATAAGATAGCAAATGTTATTCCTGTTACAATTCCTTGTTGGCTCAGACGGTAAAGCGTCTACCTACAATGCGGGAGACCGGGGCTCTATCCCTGAGTCGGGAAGATCTTCTGGCGAAGGAAATGGCAACCCACTCCGGTACTCTTGCTTAGGAAATCCCATGGATGGAAGAACGTGGTGGGCTACAGTCCATGGGGTCGCAAAGAGTCGGATGCGACTTCACTTTGACTTTTCATGCCTCTATTATTTGCTTCATATATATTCAGCTTTATATGTTAGAGTTGTAAGCTACATAAAGTTTTTAGATTTCAAGATGGCATCTGCCATGATAATAGATTAACCTTTGGGTTTTATATACTGCAGGCAGATATAAGTCCATATTTAATAAACAAATTTAAATGTCTCTGCCTTCAGTCTTTCCCAGCATCAGGGTCTTTTCCAATGTGTGGCAGTTCACATCAGATGGCCAAAGTATTAGCACAAACTCTGGGAGATGGTAAGGGACAGGAAAACCTGGGGTGCAGCAGTCCATGGGCTTGTGAGGACGTGAACACGACTTGGTGACTGACTGAAGAACAACATAAAGGTCTCATTAATACTAGGGATCTTTTGTATGCAGTTATCTTTTACATAATCACTCTTTTAGGATAATAAACATATTATCAAGCTACCAACAATTTAAAAAATTGTTTATGCCACAAAGATAAAATTAGGCAACAGTCTCAAGTGGTCAATCCTGTGAATTAAACATTATAATAAATAGCCAATATTTTATTATTAATATTTATATGTTTTTTAATATACAACATGAAGATGTAAAAGCTTATCATTAAAAACTAAGGTTAAAACCAAAGAGAAATTTAGAATTTTGATTCTATAAAAATTTCTGGTTCCAAAGATTCAAGGTCCAGCAAAGTTTTATATGTAAATCTATGTAAAAGAAACAGAACAAAAATATAAAAAAATAAAATTACAGCAGCTAAGTCAAAGTTCTCATTTAACTCTTGGCTTTATAAGACTGTTTTGTGTTTACAGACAAAGCTTTCTGGCAAATGACAGGAACACTAAATTGTAAATACTGGTAGTTCTTTGTAGAAGGTCTTATCATTGACCAACTATATAAAAAGTTTATGTGCTCATCACATCATGGCACAGATGAAAATCAACATTTCAAAGAGCCAGAGCCATTGTTCTCCAAAGTCACTCTGTTCAGACCATCATCCAAGCAAGAGAAATAAAACAGATTAAGGGGTTCAGCAATTTTCAACTTCAGAGTCCATTCCAAAGATGATGTCTGCTCTAACAAAGATCTGGATGTCATTTTAGCCAGTGCATCAATTGTGCTGAAAGAGCCACAATGCTACCCTCGGCTGTGGCTATGAGATAAGAATTCTGGTTAATAAGAACAGTTCTAGGACAGGCACAAATGAGATTACAGGACAGAGACCCAAGTTGTGCCAAAACTCAGGCTGATGTTTTTGTCTTTAGCTGTCACAGATGGGATGGCTTAAAACATGCATACCACATCATCTTTTAAAAAGAAAATTGTGTGAGGGGGGCAGAAAAAAAAATGGTTTTCAAGGACAAGATGTGTTAAAATGACAGAGAATTTGAACTTAGAGGTGAAAAATAAAAGAACTAAACCTTTACAACACTGGCACGTTACTGTTGAGGATTTTGGCAGGACATATTTACAGCAGATTTCATGTAGGGGATAGGATCCAAAAACTACTCCTCCCCTAATTATAAACTGAATTCTCCCCTCTTTGAAACAAAAATAGAGGAAGAAACAGAAATAGCTTCATTTTTGGATTATATGGAAATTTGCAAGGAATGAGCCCAGCATGATGGATTACCAACTGGAAAATTTGGAAGGAAAGTAGGGTCTGGGATTTCAGGCTTCAAGCTGGTGGACTTGGAATTTGTCACAGAGGTTAGTTTTGTCTCCAAAGAGGAGACAGCCATCCTGTACAAGAGTACCCCCTGTTGGTTGCTTGGCCAGTGAACATTGGCACGGCCTGCTGTGGCAGCTGCTCATTTAAACTTCTACCCTGAAATCTGCTGAACGGAAAACCCGAAAGGTTAGAAAGAAAGGGAGGAGAAGAGAAACAGGAAGAATACTGTGTGAAGAGGTAAGTTTGGGATGAGAATTTTCTTTAATTCCTTTGTTAAGATCGAAAAATAAAGGCAATTAGAGAAATGGGACAACACCGTGACTGAATTTTATCCAAAGACCTTGTCATTGTCTGTGCCAATATGTAGCTACCTGTGGCTTCTTTAAAAAACCATAGTAGTACCTCTGAATTATTACGGTGTAAGCCAAACCCTCATCCTTCTCCAAAACACTTTGGCCAGGTGATTCGGAGATCATAGAAAGTATTTGTATTCTAAAAGAACATATTACTATTTCTCTGAATGGTGCAAATCAGTTCCAGAAACTTCCTCACCCTTCTCAATATTTAATCAATGCTAGGAATAAGATGAAAATTAACAAAATTCTGAGGTTAGTACCGCGAGGCTCCTCTGTCCATGGAATTCTCCAGGCAAGAATACTGGAGTGGGTTGCCATTCCCTTCTCCAGGGGATCTTCCCAACCCAGGAATTAAACCTGGGCTTCCTGCATTGCAGGAAGATTCTTTACCATCTGGGCCACCAAGGAAGCCACAAGATAAGTGGCTATAAGATAAGCTATCGATGCAAAAGTGAAGTGAAGTCGCTCAGTCGTGTCCAATTCTTTGCTACCCCATGGACTGTAGCCTACAAGGCTCCTCCGTCCATGGGATTTTCCAGGCAAGAGTACTGGAATGGCTTGCCATTTCCTTCTCCAGGAGATCCTGACCCAGGAATTGAACCTGGGTCTCCTGCATTGTAGGCAGATGTTTTACCATCTGAGCCACCAGGGAAATCCATCGATGCAAAAAGGAGACCTGAAAGGAAAATAAACGAAAATAACAAAATTGTATGTTGGTGCGATCTAGCCCTACTATTTTTTCAGTTCAGTTCAGTTGCTCAGTTGTGTCTGACTGTGATCCCATGGACTGCAGCATGCCAGGCTTCCCTGTCCATCACCAACTCCCAAAGCTTGCGCAAACTCTTGTCCATTGAGTCAGTGATGCCATCCAACCATCTCATCCTCTGTCGTCCCCTTCTCCTCCCGCCTTCAATCTTTCCCAGCATCAGGGTCTTTTCCAGTGTGTCGGTTCTTCACATCAGGTGGCCAAAGTATTGGAGTTTCAGCTTCAGCATCAGTCCTTCCGATGAATATTCAGGACTGATTTCCTTTAGGATTGATCTCCTTTCAGTCCAAAGGACTCTCAAGAAATCTTTAGTTTTTAGCAGTAACATACAATTGTATTAAAAATAATTCTATCAGAAGAAATGTACATAGCACTGTGCTGAGTTGGGAGTATTAGCAAAAGCTAGGAAAGTCTGAGTCAGGTTTGTTGTAATCTTTAGAGCAAGGATACACTGGGGTTCTAAAAGGTTAATGAACCACTTGTGGGAGACCTTTCCTTCACATTTTAACTCTGTTTTATTCCTGATGGAACCATTAACTTCTACACTAACCTTTCTACTTGTTACTATTACACACATTCTACCCACTAAAGCTTTCTATTGATTTTTGCCAGTGAAGTTTTATAAAATGTAGCTTTAAATACATGGTTTCTGCAATTGTGTTAGCATCAGCCAGTGTTTGTGAAGACAGAGATTAATTCTCTGGTTTTAATTTTGTTATATATTGTCATTCAAATACTCTTTTGTCATGATTGTTTTCCCAAGAAATCTTCTCAAAAGCGTTCACATTGGTAGTTTTTACATTGTATGGAAAATATAATTTTATTTAATTTCTTAGTTTTAAATGCTGTGTTTATCCTAGGTATGCTAGAAGGTGCATTAATTTCCTGTTGTTCAGTGTATGTTTTCCAACGTTTTCAATTACTCTGTGTGTGTGTGTGTGTGTGTGTGTGTGTCTGTGTGTCTGTGTCTTTTGGAATAAGACAGTAAGAACAAGATATAAAAAAAATACATGTAAGTAGATATACAAATAGTTATACTGTGAGGATTTGTATTTAAAAGCTTACATAATTTGCTGAAATGAATGCATGATATTCTCAAGCAAAAATATTCAAGACTAAATTTAGCTCTGGGAAAATCATGTAAAAAGTACAAATTCAGCATGCCTGAAATAATACTATGAAGAAGTTAGCCCTGCAATTTTAATGTGAGTTCCCTACTTTGTTTTTGAGGGTTTTTAAATGGCTTTATTATTTTTTAAATTTTAATATCATCTTCTAAAATCAGTATCCTTTTAAAAATCCTTTCAGTCCGTTATTTATTTAGTTTGAAGATATTCTTCTAATTCAGAGGAGTGACACATAAAAATAGCTGGTAAGAAGAAAAATAAATATTAATCTATATATGTTATCTCACCTCTGAGATGAAATTAGAATATGGTTATATCATTGACTATCTCCTCCCTGTATTGTAAATCTAAACGTTGGGAACTACCCTGACTTCTTTTAAAATTTAAAATCCTTCCTCAGAGCTTCAGTACTTTATTTTAAGATCCCAAATACTGAAACAGTTGCTTGATGATCTGATTGATGTTAAATCAATCACGGTAATTAATAGAAATGATCAAAAAAGTCTTGGCTCACTCTCAGTAGTGAAGGAGTTCCAAGCAAGTCTCCTCAAAATGTGTCACTTTGGCATGCAGGCTGTTTTGAGCTGGAGATAATCAAGACCCAGCAGACTGAAGAAAAACTTTTACCTGTCTGTTGACTGCCTGAAAGAATTTATATAGAAGGCCTGGTCCAGGAAGAGAGCTATCACCAGAGATAACTGCAGAGACTATGAGCTAGGTGTGCTAAGCCGTGAAGCCCAGCTAAGCTCAGCTGGGCCTGGAGATCAAAGTCTTTTCTCTGTCCTACTGTCTCTGCGTGTCTGGCAAATCTTTGTTTACCAAAACACTTGTTCTTCCCATCTTCCTGTGACACTTCTTCCTTCCCTTTGGAGTCGCATACCCCTTCCTACTTTCCTTAGCTGAGAATAGCATCATGTAAGCCTCAATTACTGAATTCCTCTGGGTCTTATATTCTTATGGGACTCTTGTATGCACATAATTAAATTTGGTTTCTATTAAGCTGTCCTATGTTAATTTAATTATTAGACTAGCCAAAGACCAAAGAAGTAGGGAAGAAAAAATTTTCCTTCCTATAGTAGCAAATGTCTAGACTTTTTGGAGCTCTTGTATGCATTAAATAAGTAACAAAATATGTGTTTTTCTTTATTTTGTAAAAATAATTAAAGGCTATTTTTGATCTTTCAGCCAGGCATTCTGGCAGAAATGCATAAATTTTTTAAACAAAACATAACAATGTATCTATAGCCAACAAAATATCTTGAACTAACTGAAAACAAAGTATATGAGAAAATACTTGGGGTTTTGGAAGTTGTTCTTACTAATCTCACCCTATGAGTACATGCCAAGTCACTTCAGTCCTGTCTGACTCTTTGCAACCACATAGACTGCAGCCCACCAGGGTCTTCTGTCCATGAGATTCTCCAGGCAAGAATACTGGAGTGGGTTACCATGTCCTCCTCCAGATGACCTTCCTGACCCAGGGACTGAACCTGTGTCTCTTATGTCTAACCTGCATTGGCAAGTAGGTTATTTACTACTAGTGCCAGCAGGGAAGCTCCTAATCTAACCCTATAAAGGGATACAAATGGATATAGTCTGAGACAATAACATCATGGAAGTGTTAACTCATTTTTTTGAAAGGAATCCATTTTCATCATAGGACATCAGGTTTTAAATGATCAATTTGGCTTTACTTCTGGGTTATTTGATAATATACAGCAGCTGGACATTGCTAATTATTAGATGTCATCTCTCTCAGAGAGCTAGCAGTAAAATTTTAACAGCTTTGAAATATAAAATTATAACTCTGATCAGTTCATTTATGTCAGGCCACTGATCAAGAGATCAGAATCACCTAGTATCATGACAGACATCTTAAGTTGTAGAGGAAGATGAAAGGCCAGTTCACAAAGTGCACTTTGGGTAGAAAATCCAGGAAGTGGGTGGGTGACCGGTAGTAGGAGGTCCACTAAAGATAGCACGGATATCAAAGCAGTGTTATTGTGTATCTTTAGTTTGAAAAGACGAATGATTTGGAATGTGTATTGTACTTGATATCATCTTCCTTCCAATTCTAAGGAAATGAATAACACCCCTACAGAAGATAATAAAGAAATTATTGTCCTTAGGAGAAAGTCAAAATTTAGGTAAAACAAGGTAGAAGAAAATTTCAGAGAAGTGGTTGACACCTACGGCCTCTTTTGATTGCAGAGTGCTCCCTGAGAGTGTTTGGGTGGAAGGGAAGAGAAGGGAATTTGCAAAGTCACAGGTAGATTTCCAGAGCTTTGAGTGATCTTGTGCAATAAGGCCTACTATTTTAAACCTTTGAGCTTACTTTAGATGTACATTAGTACTTTAGATGCACATTACTTTGCCAACAAAGTTCCGTCTAGTCAAGGCTGTGGTTTTTCCAGTGATCATGTATGGATGTGAGAGTTGGACTATAAAGAAAGCTGAGTGCTGAAGAATTTATGCTTTTGAACTGTGGTGTTGGAGAAGACTCTTGAGAGTCCCTTGGACTGCAAGGAGATCCAACCAGTCCATCCTAAAGGAGATCAGTCCTGGGTGTTCATTGGAAGCACTGATGTTGAAGCTGAAACTCCAATACTTTGGCCATCTGATGCAAAGAGCTGACTCATTAGACAAGACCCTGATGCCGGGAAAGATTGAGGGCAGGAGGAGAACGGGAGGACAGAGGATGAGATGGTTGGATGTCATCACCGACGCAATGGACATGGGTTTGGGTGGACTCCAGGAGTTGATGATAGATAGGGAGGCCTGGCGTGCTGCAGTTCATGGGGTCTCAAAGAGTCGGACATGACTGAGCAGCTGAACTGAACTGAAGTGAAGGGGAGTCTATTTGTTAGTCTATTTGTGTGGACATAATTGCAGTTTATTTTTTTAATTTATTTTTTAATTGAAGGATGATTGCTTTACAGAATTTTGTTGTTTTCTGTCAAACCTCAGCATGAATCAGCCACAGGTATACATATGTCCCCTCCCTCTTGACCCTGCCTCTCATCTCCCTCCTTATCTCAACCCTCTATGTTGATACAGAACCCCTGTTTGAGTTCTCTGAGACATACAACAAATTCCCCTTTGGCTATCTGTTTTACAGATGGTAATGTAAATTTCCATGCTACTCTCTCTGTATATCTCACTCTCTCCTCCCCTCTCCCTGTGTCCGTAAGTTTGTTCTCTATATCTGTTTCTCCACTGCTGCCCTGCAAATAAATTCTTTGATACCATCTTTCTAGATTCCATATATGCTTGCCATTTTCTTAATCCACACATGTCCACACAGGTAGATTCTGTATATAATCTTTCTAGATTCTGACATAATTGCCATTTTCTTAATCCACACATGTCATCAGCTGCAGAGAAAGAGTCTGTGACTGTCAGGATGGAACTATCAGACATGAGGGTATAGATCTTCCTGTGCTGAGGGAAGGTATTCCTAATACCTGTGCTGTCTTCCCAAGCACAGTATTTAATCTCTTTATACTGGGACTCTCCTTGATTAGGAGTTCCATGTCACTGCCCTCATGTATTGATGTGACATAAGGGATCTGACGTCACTGTGTGGTGATATGTGCTTAATAGTGGTTTGGTGGAAGGCAGTTGTGGCATTACTTGCATTGCTGCTAAGTTTGTAAATCCACTTTCTTAATAAACAGATCAGCTCTTTGACTCTAGGGCTTCTTTTTGCCACATAGGACCAGGTCATAGCTAAGATGACTCTAGCTAGAGCCTCCAAGCACTCATAGGAACTCTACATGAGATCATTCATTAGTACCATGAAATATTGAATGCCCCTACATGAATCATATCGTTTTATTAAAATTTAACCTGTAATTGATAGAAAAAATATGCAGTTTCTTTGGAAAGGGGAAAATATGTTTATACTATTACTCATTCCTTTATCCCAGCTTTATGCTAAGCACTGGAGGGGGAAAAGCAGGAAAAATGTGTCCCTTCAAAGAGCTTATTGTCTAGTTGAGATGGCAGATAATTTTATCACAATATGATACCCTCATAGCTCAGTCAGTAAAGAATCTGCCTGTAATGCAGGAGACCCAGTTTTGATCCCTGAGTCAGGAAGATCCCCTGGAGAATTAAATGGCAACCCACTCCAGTATTCTTGCCTGGAGAATCCCCATGGACAGAGGAGCCCTGGCAGGCTGCAGTCCATGGGATCATAAGAGTTGGACACAACATAGCGACTAAACCACCATTATGTGATAGTGGTTGGTGCAAAGTATAGGAAGAACACATAGAAGATTCACATAGGTTATAGTCCATGGGGTCACAAAGAGTCGGACATGACTGAGCGACTTCACTTCACTTCGCTCATAGGAAGATCACATAGAAAGTACACTTATTTCAGTTTTAAGGAAGTCAAGAAAAGCTTGCAAGCTAAGTGCCAAAGAATTGATGCTTTTGAACTGTAGTGTTGGAGAAGACTCTTGAGAAACCCTTGGACTGCACAAAGATCAAACCAGTCCTTCCTAAAGGAAATCAGGCCCGAATATTCATTGGAAGGACTGATGCTGAAGCTGAAGTTCCAACACTTTGGCCACTTGATGTGATGAACTGACTCACTGGAAAAGAGCCCAATGCTGGGAAAGATTGAAGGCAGGAGGAGAAGGGGACGACAGAGGATGAGATGGTTGGATTTCATTACCGACTCAATGGACATGAGTTTGAGCAAGCTCTGGGAGTTGGTAATGGACAGAGAGGCCTGATGTGCTGCAGTCCATGGGGTTACAAAGAATCGGACACCACTGAGCGACTGAACTGAACTGAACTGAAACATGAAGCCCCATTCCACCAAGATGGTGGAAACAATCTCAGTTAGTACCATGGCCCGGGTTCATGAATACATCCTTTTCCAGGGCTTTTTCTATATTCCAGTGGTAGCAAAAACTGTTGGCAGTGGAAATAGGAAGTCCTTTTAATCTTCCAGTATGTATTTCTGCTTGAGAAAATCTGCAATATTATATATCTTAAATTAATCCAGTCAAAAATAATATATCACATTTGGAAAGAAACCTCTCATGACCTTCTTGTCTGATACTTCAGAAAGCAGTTGCTTTCTAAATTTCTTGATTTGGGAATGGCGTCTTCTCACTTAACAGCAATGTGATACTAAGTGATATAGATTATACCAGTTTAATTTATTTTAACCAGTCCATCCTAAAGGAGATCAGTCCTGGGTGTTCATTGGAAGGACTGATGTTGAAGCTGAAACTCCAATACTTTGGCCACCTCATGTGAAGAGTTGACTCATTGGAAAAGACCCTAATGCTGGGGAGGATTGGGGGCAGAAGGAGAAGGGGATGACAGAAGATGAGATGTCTGGATGGCATCACCGACTCGATGGACATGTGTTTGAGTAAACTCCGAGAGTTGGTGATGGGCAGGGAGGCCTGGTGTGCTGCGAGTCATGGGGTCGCAAAGAGTCGGACACGACTGAGCGACTGAATTGAACTGAATTTATTTTATGTTCAAAATTGTCTATCTCCCTCTATCTGTATACTGGAAATTTGTGCATCTAGGATTCTGATTATTACTATCAGTGGTAGCAGTAGTAGTGGAAGTGAAAGTAATGAAAAACTAGCTGACATTGTTGAATCCTATTCATTTGGTATGTTGCCTATATTGTCTCTGCTAACATGTCAGACTTTCTGTCACCTCCTGGCTCGCCAAGGCTGATTCTTAAATTTCAGAGTCTGTTATCTCATTTTGCCTGACTAATGCCCACTCATCCTTCATGTTTCAGAGTGGATACTTGACAACAGTTAAGTGAAGTTTCGTCTTCATTTTATGTTCAGTAAAGTACTTTGTTCAGGGAAGGTGTTCAACAAAATTTGTATAAATAACTAAATAGATAAGCTTATATAATCTCTAAGAAATTCTAAAAACCACTTGGTATTGTATTTTGGAATATAATTTATCCCAGAGATAATATTAAATGTTTGGTATTGGGAAAGTAATTGTGACTTACAGGTAAGTATTAAGGTATTGCCCATCTAATTCTAGATAAACTAAATTTAGAAATACAGGAAAATCGTGTCTTAGTATTTAAATGCATGCCATGCAAGGAAAAAAAGATAGTTTGAGGAATAACTTTCACAAACACATTTACTGCTATAACAGGCCATAAACTATGTTATCTGTCTTTCTTCATTTTAACTATGTGAAGTCATGAAAGCAAATATGATTTTTAGACTCACCTTCTCCTGAAAATGATTTGTCAGATCATTGCCCCTAACTTTTGACAACCCAACGAATTCATGAAAATAGAACTGATTCACATGCCCAAGGCCTAAGAAACTATAGGTCCAGTGGTAATCAGGTAGTGTATTAAAAAGGTACATCCATCCCTTTATTGGTTTTCTTGACAAGCTATGTCTGTGACCAAAATCTGAGAATGTTTGCTAGAAGATGAATCATACTTGTCTTTTCTTTAGTAGAGTAAAGATAATAACGTTGGTAGGAATGAATAAAATGGCTAAGGTAATTTTGGTGATTGTACACACATTTATTACAATTTTTACTAGATAAAGCTTTTTGTAGATCAGATGAACTTGAAAGTGTTTACAACGCAGCTTGGAAAATTTCTCAGGGCACATGTTATTATGCCCCCAAAGTAAAAATCTGTTCTCTGCTGAAAATTAAACAGCAGTATCTAAGGTCTTTCACATTGTCCAGAGAAATGGTAATCTATAACTATAATCCAATAGTATTGTCTACGTATTCAAATCTACTTAAATAGAATTTGAGGGATAACAGGAAGAGTGGATCAATAAAAAATTGTTAAGTACTGATGAGCTACACAGTTTCCATCTTCCAAGCACTAACAGTCTTGAGGAAAATACTAAGCCAAAAAAACAAAAACAAAACCACAGAAACCTGAAAGAAGACATAGATATTGTTAAGTGAAATTATGAAAAATGTCATGCGAAATGTCACTTATTCCCATTTTTATGTAGAAATTTATTGCAATATAGAAAAATAATTTTATGGTGGTATAGAGTTGAAATTTTTTGATGTTTATAAAGTAAGAGGAAGGAGTTACAAAATATATATGAGACCTTTAGAATAATTGAAAATTAGATCATTGTCCCTATCAATAAAGAATAAAAAAAAATGAAAGCAACAGAATAGAGGCTAAATTGAATTTTCTGAATACACTCTTCAGAATTTTTCCATGAGGTGCTAGCAGTTTTGAAAGTACTTTTAGTGTACTTAAAGTACATTGCCTTTTCATTACATTGCTAGTAATTGTCAGTGAGAGTTCTACTGTACAATCCTTGCCATCTTGAACATATTCTAAGTAAAATATCTTGAAGAAATACATTATTGTCATTTCATAAAACCATTCTGCTTTGGTCCACACAGGAAAGTGATTGAATTGAGCAAATGTTTAACAAAGCTGTGACCCCAAATTCCCATGACTGAAAGCTGTAGTCTTTTCCAGACAGGGTTGTTCTTATTGGAGGTTCTCATTGAGATAATTGTTCAATTTTTCTGCTCACTGCATTCAGATGAATAGTCAAAATTATTCCAGTAATGTTTCCTTTGATGAGTGTCTTTATTTAAGGTATCATAATGGAGTTATTGAGTGGAGATATTTTCTTGGTAATATAATACTAAATAAATATGCATTTGAGGAAAAGCATAGTCAAGAAACTTTTGCTGCATCATTTTCCCTCAGCCTTTGCCCATCTTAGAGCAGGACTACGTAGAATTGGTTTTGACACTTTACATCAAACTTCATCTTAATTTGAATAGCCAAAAGAACTTTGTGTTATTCTTTATATATATATATTTTTCACAATACAATTGAAGATTTCTTCTCTAATTAATTTCAAGTACTATCTTTTATGTAAATCGGAAACATGGGGAAATCAAATTTTAACGGTAAAAGAATAAATTAAAGGGAAAATGAACATAGTTAACAAAAGGTAAACAAAGGGGGAATATGGAAAAATTGGCTTATATGTCTTTGAGTCCAGTTTCCAAATATCTCCCTCTAGACCAATGATACATGTAAAACTTCTTTACTTAAAAAAGAAAAAAATGACAAGTACAGGATGTATGAAGACCTGAATTAATAGAAAGTTACACAAAAGAGTACTGATTGGTTTAGTTTTCCACAAGTTTAATCTATCATCCCATAGGGTTATGTGACTAAAAATATCAAGTAACAATCTAAATTACAGCTGTAGAGGGAAGTGAGATCTGAATTAGTGGATTTCTGACTAGATGAGGCCATGGGGAATGGAAAAGAGGCACAATGGGAAATAAATGACATGCCTTTTAATTTATTTTACTGTACATAGTTGGATGGGATGAATGCCATGGACATAAACCCTTATCTCTACCTGTGGCAAACTGTCAGCAGTATTTCTCCATATGGTCTCAGTTTTAGATCAGGTGGAAATTTGGACCCAACATACTACGGCTGATTCTCAAAGTCACCAATTTTGTTAAGTCTCTAATAACTTCAGTCTGAGAGTAGAACCTCAAAGATCAAAGTTTCATTAGGTACTATAGGGAGTTAGAAGGGAAGTACTATTAGATATCCCCATTGAGTTAAGCCCTTCACGCACTGAATGTGTAAGATTTAGTCAATGGTTCAGTTCAGTTCAGTCGCTCAGTCGTGTCTGACTCTTTGTGACCCCATGACTCACAGCACGCCAGGCCTCCCTGTCCATCACCAACTCCCAGAGTTTACTCAAACTCATGTCCATCGAGTTGCTGATGCCATCCAGCCATCTCATCCTCTGTCGTCCCCTTCTCCTCCTGCCCCCAATCCCTCCCAGCATCCAGGTCTTCTCCAATGAGTCAATACTTCGCATGAGGTGGCCAAAGTTTTGGAGTTTCAGCTTCAGCATCAGTCCTTCCAATGAACACCCAGGACTGATCTCCTTTAGGATGGACTGGTTTGATCTCTTTGCAGTCCAAGGGACTCTCAAGATGTCTTCTCCAACACCACAGTTCAAAAGCATCAATTTTTTGGCACTCAGCTTTCTTCACAGTCCAACTCTCATATCCATACATGACCACTGGAAAAACCATAGCCTTGACCAGATGGACCTTTGTTGGCAAACTAATGTCTCTGCTTTTTAATATGCTATCTAAGTTGGTCATAACTTTCCTTCCAAGGAGTAAGCGTCTTTTAATTTCATGGCTGCAATCACCATCTGCAGTGATTTTGGAGCCCAAAATAATAAAGTCTGACACTGTTTCCACTGTTTCCCCATCTATTTCCCATGAAGTGATGGGACCAGATGCCATGATTTTTAGTTTTCTAAATGTTGAGCTTTAAGTCAACTTTTTCACTCTCTTCTTTCACTTTCATCAAGAGGCTTTTTAGTTCCTCTTCACTTTCTGCCATAAGGGTGGTGTCATCTGCATATCTGAGGTTATGGATATTTCTCCTGGCAATCTTGATTCCAGCTTGTGCTTCTTCCAGCCCAGTGTTTCTCATGATATACTCTGCATAAAAGTTAAATAAGCAGGGTGACAATATACAGCCTTGACATACTCCTTTTCCTATTTGGAACCAGTCTGTTGTTCCATGTCCAGTTCTAACTATTGCTTCCTGACCTGCATACAGGTTTCTCAAGAGGCAGGTCAGGTGGTCTGGTATACCCATCTCTTTCAGAATTTTCCACAGTTTATTGTGATCTACACAGTCAAAGGCTTTGGTCCGGCTGTGACGGAACACGCAGAAGTGTGCCGTGAGGAGCTACCCCTTGGCCAAGGTCAGGGGCGGCGACAGAGAGCGTCAGGTTGGGACAGCGCAGGAGCAGCCCAGAGGAGCTACCACACGCCCGAGGTCAGAGGCAGCAGCCGAGAGGAGCAACCCCACCTCCAAGGAGCAGCGGCTGTGCAGAGGGCCGAGAGGAGCTACTCCACGTTCAAGTTCAGGAGGGGCGGCGGTGAGGAGATACCCCTCGTCCAAGATAAGGAGTAGTGACTGCGCTTTGCTGGAGCAGCCGTAAAGAGATACCCCACATCCAAGGTAAGAGAAACTCAAGTGAGACAGTAGGTATTATGAGAGGGCATCAGTGGACAGACACACTAAAACCATAATCACAGAAAACTAGCCAATCTCATCACAGGACCACAGTCCTGTCTAACTCAATGAAACTAAGCCATGCCGTGTGGGCCCACCCAAGATGGACAGGTCATGGGGGAGAGATCTGACAGAATATGGTCCACTGGAGAAGGGAATGGCAAACCACTTCAATATTCTTGCCTTGAGAACCCTATGAACAGTATCAAAAGGCAAAATGATAGGATACTGAAAGAGGAACTCCCCAGGTCGGTAGGTGCCCAATATGCTCCTGGAGATCAGTTGAGAAATAACTCCAGAAAGAATGAAGGGATGGAGCCAAAGCAAAAACAATACCCAGTTGTGGATGGGACTGGTGATAGAAGCAAGGTCCAATGCTGTAAAGAGCAATATTGCATAGGAACCTGGAATGTTAGGTCCATAAATCAAGGCAAATTGGAAGTGACCAAACAGGAGATGGCAAGAGTGAATGTTGACATTCTATGAGTCAGCGAACTAAAATGGACTGGAATGGGTGAATTTAACTCAGATGACCATTATATCTACTACTGTGGGCAAGAATCCCTTAGAAGAAATGGAGTAGCCATCATGGTCAACAAAAAGTCCAAAATGCAGTACTTGGATGCAATCTCAAAAACGACAGAATGATCTCTCTTCATTTCCAAGGCAAACCATTCAATATCATGGTAATCCAAGCCTATGCCCCAACCAGTAATGCTGAAGAAGCTGAAGTTGAATGGTTCTATGAAGACCTACAAGACCTTTTAAACTAACACCCCAGAAAATGTCCTTTTCATTATAGGGGACTGGAACGCAAAAGTAGGAAGTCAAGAAACACCTGGAGTAACTGGCAAATTTGGCCTTGGAGTATGGAATGAAGCAGGGCAAAGGCTAACAGAGTTTTGCCAAGAGAATGCACTGGTCATAGCAAACACCATCTTCCAACAACACAAGAGAAGACTCTACACATGGACATCACTAGATGGTCAATACCAAAATCAGACTGATTAATTCTTTGCAGCCAGAGATGGAGAAGCTCTATACAGTCAGCAAAAACAAGACCGGGAGCTGACTGTGGCTCAGATCATGAACTCCTTATTACCAAATTCAGACTGAAATTGAAGAAAGTAGGGAAAACCACTAGATCATTCAGGTATGACCTAAGTCAAATCCCTTATGACTATACAGTGGAAGTGAGAAATAGATTTAAAGGACTAGATCTGATAGCCAGAGTGCCTGATGAACTATGAACGGAGGTTCGTGACATTGTACAGGAGATAGGGATCAAGACCATCCCCATGGAAAAGAAATGCAAAAAGACAAAATGGTTGTCTGAGGAGGCCTTACAAATAGCTGTGAAAAGAAGAGAAGCAAAAAGCAAAGGAGAAAGGGAAAGATATTCCCATTTGAATGCAGAGTTTCAAAGAATAGCAAAGAGAGGTAAGAAAGCCTTCCTCGGCGATCAATGCAAAGAAATAGAGGAAAACAACAGAATGGGAGAGACTAGAGATCTCTTCAACAAAATTAGAGATACCAAGGGAACATACCATGCAAAGATGAGTTTGATAAAGAACAGGAATGTTATGAACCTAACAGAAGCAGAAGATATTCTGAAGAGGTGGCAAGAATACACAGAAGAACTGTACGAAGAAGATCTTCACAACCCAGATAAGCACAATGGTGTGATCACTCACCCAGAGCCAGACATCCTGGAATGTTAAGTCAAGTGGGCCTTAGAAAGCATCACTACAAACAAAGCTAGTGGATGTGATGGAATTCCAGTTGAGCTATTTCAGATCCTGAAAGATGATGCTGTGAAAGTGCTGCACTCAATATACCAGCAAATGTGGAAAACTCAGCAGTGGCCACAGGACTGGAAAAGGTCAGTTTTCATTCCAATCCCAAAGAAAGGCAATGCCAAAGAATGCTCAAACTACTGCACAATTGCACCCATCTCACACGCTAGTAAAGTGATGCTCAAAATTCTCTAAGCCAGGCTTAAGCAATACGTGAACTGTGAACTTCCAGATGTTCAAGCTGGTTTTCGAAGAGGCAGAGGAACCAGAGATCGAATTGCCAACATCTGCTGGATCATCGAAAAAGCAAGAGAGTTCCAGAAAAACATCTATTTCTGCTTTCTGCTTTATTGACTATGCCAAAGCCTTTGATGGTATAGTCAATGGTAGAAATCTCAAAAAGATATAATCTTATCAGTAGCCTTTACCTAGACCTAAGGCATCTGCTTGGAAAAGTTAGGCACTACAGGAACTCACAAAAGTTTATTGTGTACAGTTCATTTAAAGACCTTGAAATGAAAGTACACATATCAGTTATTGTATTCTCATTCTTGTGTGTGTGCTCAGTCCCTCAGTCTTGTCTGACTCTTTGCAGACCCTTTGGACTGTAGCCCACGAGACTCCTCTGTCCACGGGATTATCCACTTTGCTTTATGTACATTCCAATATGAGTAGGGCCACAGAAATATATCCCAGTGCTGCTAGAATGGGTGTTCCAATAGTCTTGTAGCAATAATCCAACCTATTTAGCTAAAAGAAAGATATTATTCACTCAATAAGTCAGAGCATACTGGCTCCCTGAAAACTTAGTTCACTGTTTGTAGTATAGCCATCTCATAAGGAAGAAGGAGAATCTCCAGCACTGGTGATTTCCTACATTTAGCAGCAACAATGACTTCAGTGGTTGGAGCATACTCTCCACTTTGAAATCTGCATTGAATCAGATCCCCTGCCCTTAAAGGGAAATGTTTTATGCATGCATTCTTTAAGAACCTGGAAATGAACTTTTTAATTGGAAAGCTTCTGTGAGGAGTAAAGTATGAGGCTAAGAAGACTGTCAGTGGGCAATCAGAAGAGGTATACTCACCAGCCTCTCTACTGTACTTGAATTAGCCATAGTTTGCCACAGATATGAAATCTCAGCATCCCTAACCTACCATTCTGTTAAGGCCCAAGACAGAGACAAAATGGTGGCCCTGGGACATGGAAGTCATGAAATAATTATTCAAAAGTCTCCCTGAGAAAGCTGGCATGCTTGAACTCTGATTTGGGTTAGATATTTGTAACCAGGTTGGTGTGCAACTGAAGTGGAGCTATCTTCAGACTACGGATATGCATGGAATACATGGGAATAGTGACCCAAAACTGTTTAGAGGTTGAAATTGAGTCCAAGAAGGGAAGAAATAGTACCAGTCAAGCTTCTAATCCTAAGGAGACCAGGCTTAAAATAATATGACAAAGGTCAAAGAACTTTAAGAGGAGAGAAAAGGGTGGGCAGTGAAGAGAAAGAACAGAGAAGCATAGAAATTTCTAGAAATGCTAGCAAGTTACATGATGGAAAAAGATCAAAAGACAAGCACTTTAGCTTACTGAAACTAATAGGCTAGAAGGTTTGAAGTTAATAATTACCATAATACAAGAAGAAATGTAAAAATAGGTTTACTTAAATTACAGGATACCTGTGGAAATTTAAGGAAGCAAACTAGGACAAGTGGCTTCAAATTATCTAAGAGCTAACAAGGTGTAGGAAATTTGTCATGATTGCTTTAGGAGATAGTCTTTGGCCCATTGGTTAAAAGATGAGAGAGACTTCTCAGACTGCTCTTTGGAAGGATCAGTTTTTCTCATTTTGCAGTGAATTCTCCACTCTTAGAATTGTTCACACAGAGCCAGGAGATTAACTTACAACTTTTCATAGACTTTATAAAAGGTCTTTATTTTACTTTTAACCACAAGCCATACATTCTATAAAGTTCCAAAAATATTCAGTGGTATACAAAAAGGGCCAGATTAATATGGCAATTCACCTCTTCTAAATCCCTAGAGCACAGGATTTATACAGATCTTTTTATAAAGGGCCATGTCTAACATGATGATGAGTAGATAACTTGTAATTATTTGACAGAGACTGCTACTGGAAATTTTTTTAAATGCTGTGCTTTATATTAATAATTTTTCTACTTTTACAGGTATTGCAAAGAAAATAACAATGATAGATGATTGATTTGAGTTTAGCACTCAATACAATATCCATCTTAGGTTAACACTCAATACAATATTTATCTTAGGTTTAAATAGAAGTCCCAATCAAAATCTCCTTCTGTAATTAGTACCTATAAGACATATCTAATAAATTAGGTATTTTAAAATTACAAAATTACAAAATTAACTTAAGAACCTCTTGATGAAAGCAAAAGAGGAGAGTGAAAAAACTGGCTTAAAACTCAGCATTCAAAAAACAAAGATCATAGCATCCGGTCCCATCTCTTCATGGAAAAAAGATGGGGAAACAGTGAAAACAATGACAGACTTTATTTTCTTGGCTCCAAAAATTACTGAAGATGGTGACTGCAGCCATAATATTAAAAGATGCTTGCTCCTTGGAAGAAAATCTGTGACTAACCTAGACAGCCTATTAAAAAGCAGACAGATTACATTGCTGACAAAGATCCATCTAGTCAAAGCTATGGTTTTTCCAGTAGTTATGTATGGATGGAAGAGTTGGACTATAAAGAAAGCTGAGTGCCAAAGAATGGATGCTTTAGAACTGTGGTGTTGGAGAAGACGCTTGAGAATCTCTTGGACTGTAAGGAGATCCAACCAGTCCATCTTAAAAGAAATCAGTCCTGAATATTCACTGGAAGGACTGATGAAGCTGAAGCTCCAATACTTTGGCCACCTGATGTGAAGAACTGACTCCTTGGAAAAGATCCTGATGCTGGGAAAGATTGAAGGTGGGGGGAGAAAGGGACAACAGAGGATGAGATGGTTGGATGGAGTCACTGACTCAATGGACATTAAGTTTGAGCAAGCTCTAGGAGTTGGTGATGGACAGGAAGGCCTGGGGTTGGCAGAAAGGCTGCAGTCCATCGGGTTACAAAGAGTTGAACATGACTGAACGACTGAACTGAACTGATTCTGTATTTATGATTCACTTTTATATTTAAAGTGATAGAAAAAGACAGAATTATTTTATATTGGTTTCTGCATGTATTCACTTTAAACTCCCAAGTTTAAATAGATTACTAAGTCAGGTTGTGTCAATTTTAATACTTTTATTATCAAATACTGAGTCTTTTTCTCCTCACATTTCATTTCCACTCTTTTAAAATTCAAATACTTCCAGCAATTTCATCTGTATTTCCTCTCTGTTTTCAATTATTTTCTTAAAAAATATTTATAGGCCTTTGAAAATTCAGTTGCGTTTTGTTTACCCACACATTGCACTAAAATTTAACTTGGAAAATAATTACCTCTACACAACTATCATTGTTACTGAAAGAAACAAGGAAGGCATGAGTTGTTAGTTTATAGTTTCTTAAACATTGTGGGAGGTTATTTGCTGTGGTAGAGTAATATACATATCCATGTACATACACACACAGACATACACACTTTCACACAGAAAACTTACATTGGGTGGCTCACAGGGAGAATACAAAATAACTTTAAATTGGTAAATTAGTCAAGTGGGTGGCATTTTCAGTTAGTGAATATTGTCAAATTGCAATGCATAGGACTTTTACAATCACACTTTCATTTTGTTTTAAGGAATTTTTTTTTTCCCTCCCAATTTGTAAACCCATAGTCTCCTTGAAAAATAAAACTCTGCACTTGACATTTTCAGATTCCCCTTGTCCCATTTCCATTAAAGACAAATCTGACTTTGGGAGCACTAAGAATTTTAGAGAATTGAATTCCAGAGAGAAACTCCTACTGGAATAAAGTCTGCCTATCCAGGAACACAAAGGACAGCTTTTTCTCACCCCTTCTAATGAAAAGCAAGAATAATGTCCCCTCTTGGGGTCTGCAGTAATCCTCTCATGGAACATTCATTTGCAGAAGCTGCTGAGTTAACTCCGAAGTCCCCCTTTCCCATAGCAAGTTGTCTATGAAGACAGTAAATTCAAGGGTTCATGATAATGGTGTCTCCCAAGATGCCAAGTAAAACGTAGCAAGTTCTCACACCCCATTTCAAACTCTCCTATGGATTGTTGATGATAAGATGTGTGTATCTCGAAGAGGTCACCTCCAAGAAGTTTCTACAATGCAGCTAATACACAGAATAGATAACTGTGGCAATAAAGGCACTTTTCTGAGATTCTCCTTACTAGTACAATTAAAGTAGTAGTTGTCATTGTATATTGCTGTAGAATTAAGGATCTAAGACCTTACGTTAAAGGTAAAGGCTAATATATGAAATTATTCATCTAAGTTCTTTAAGGAAAAGATACTTAGCTTTCCATAATACTTCCCAGTTTTTGGAATACAGCCTTTCATAAAAAAGGAAGCAGAGAAGGAAGTAAGAAAGGAAAAAAATGAAGAAAATTAAGAAGAGAGGGGATAAAGAAGGGGAGGAAGAAGGAAGGATTGAACGAATAAAGGAGTAAACAAGAAATTTTCCATTACAACTAGCTCATATGTCAAAGGAATTACAAAAATGTTTTGTGCCCACATGCATTAGAATTTTACTTTTTGGTGATTTGATAATATTCCTGAATTTTCTCCTAATAAATGTTTTATGGGACTAAAATACAAATCAGGATCCTCTATATGAAAGGAAATTGAACTGAAGCCATCTCTATTGTTGGCTGTGAAGGGTTTCTTTGTCGGCTTTTTCAGTTTGTTTTTTTTTTTTTCTCTTACTGAGTACTTTGTCATCAGCAGGAGGTCAATTTATGGTCTCTTTAAAATGGATAAATCCAACCGTTTATCTTTCTTTTCTGCTATATTTTTTAAACCTACCTAAGAATAGTGAGAACAAACTTAATATACGGACTTCAAGAATGATTTTCTCTAAAGAGGATACTTTATGCCCCGAAGTGGGTCTCTAACTGATACTCATTTTCTAGGGATTGGTTTGTGACTCTATGTAATGCTAGCTCTTTTAATAGCCACAGGAAGAATTAGTTAAAAATTGACTTTGAATGTAATTCATTTGCTACAAAATGGTCTCTCACCCCCTGCTCTTCTCTTTCACTGACATCCACATTTTCCTCTCTAGTGCTTTGTTAAAAAATGAACTGCACAGCAAAAGCATGTGAGGAGAAGGATTTCTGCACGCCATCATGTACATGATGGTGTTCCCAGCACTGCACTGTTAAAGCATCACTCTTGCCCTGAGCTGGATGTGGAGGGAGAGAGAGGTAAGAGGAACAGCTGGCTAAGAAGAGTCCCAGCGATGAGCGGCCAGGGACCCTTACCTGGAAAGAAGCGACAGCTTTCACCATGTCTGGTCTCCTCTGGGCTCCCGGCACTCAGCTCCCAGGGATCAGCTTGTGGCTGGACATGCCACTAACTGCCGTGTCACTGAACGCAAACCCAGCGGAGGTGAAACTGAAAGGAAAATGCTTTCCTTATTTATCTGCTCAAAGTTACATTAGTAATAGTTTGGGGTAAAATAACCTTGCAGAGCTAAATTATAAGTACGCATTCAAATTGGGCAAAATTGGTTTAAGTCTAGCTGTTAGTCCCTACCCACCTTTTAAGTAGCCAAGGTTGCTTACTGTCTCCTGTCTAAAATTCCACCATGAATACCAAGAAGGGGAATCTTGCTATGACTTAATGAACATTTAAATCAGTGTTGAGGTCCTTTAAGCTTCTCTTAAGTTAGAAATTAAAAGGTCTTTGCTACAAGTAAAGGGAAGAACAGGGGTGGAATCTTCTGAATCACTACAGTATTTTACTCGTAAACAAATACTTTCCTCTATATCTCCCATAAGCAAATTATTCTAATACAGAAGAAGCTTAGCTTTGGTGAAGTAAGATACATTTTCAACTCCTATTACAAATGCTTCACAATGCTTGTAGAAAGAAAAGATAATAATATCCACAATTAACTTCCTAGTTTAGAAAATTCTAGTAGTTCCATTAATAGAGCAACATCTTCACAAACTTTGATAAGGACTCACCTTTGCCAATATCGTCTGTATCATATTCTTGATTACTAACCCCTCATTAGTAGATATAATAAAGAATGAAAACAGTTCCACCATTCAGCAGCTTGTGCGAGAAAGAAAATTTTGCAAAAAAAAAAAAAAAAACGCAATTAAAAGATAGAAATTCAGGGCTTCCCTAGTGGCTCAATGACAAAGAATCTGCCTGCCAATGTAGGAGACATGAGTTCTGTCCCTGGCCCAGGAAGAGCCTACATGCCTCCAGAATTAACTAACCCTGTGCACCACAACTCCTGAGTCTGTGCTCTGGAGTGTATATTCTGCAACAAGAG
Organism: Cervus canadensis; assembly: GCF_019320065.1. NCBI lineage: Eukaryota > Metazoa > Chordata > Mammalia > Artiodactyla > Cervidae > Cervus > Cervus canadensis. The sequence goes on along the minus strand of NC_057406.1, from coordinate 26,479,764 downwards.
AAGCCACTGCAGTAAGCCCATACACGGCAACTGGAGAGTCATCCCTGCTTGCCACAACTAGAGAGAAACCTGCACAGTAACGTTGACCCAACACAGCCAAAGAGGGGTAGGGGGAAGATACAGATTAAATAAATACTGCATGTAACAGTGATTTTCAATGAATATTCATTATATTCACAAAGTTACTGAAAGTATAACTTCATGATAGTAAAGTAAACATATTTTAAACTTATTTTCTACTAGTGTCTTCTCAGGAGAGTCTGATACAGTAAAAAAAGAAAAAGCCAATTGAGTCTACTTTGTCCAAGTGGAACACTGGATAGAAACTCACATTTTTATCCTGTTTAATAGAGGTATTTGTCAATGCATATTTTTGGTAGTGATTTAAAATTTTATGCAGAGAAAAAGTATTAATTTGTATAATACTGAAGCTCCTGTCTCAGAAAACCTTTCAGAGCCTTTAAAATTGCATAGTGAGTTAAATTCCAGTTATAAAGGATCTAAATCGCTTAAGAATAATGACTAGAAACAGAAAAAGATAGTAATTTGAAGACTGAGTCACACAAAGTAGATCTCAAAAGACGGACATGTTATTGGAGAAATAAAATTACAATGTTTCTGACATTTGCTTTAATTAAATAAAACAAATGTAGAACTCTTCAGATAAATGCATTTAAAATTCTAGCTGTGATCAGCTGAAAACCATTATAGTTATCTCATGTGATGTTATTTTTCTGTATACAGAAGCTCAAATTCTGTTTATGATTGAATAAGGTAGAAGACATTAGCATCACGTTTGGTACAAAATAATCCCAAATATAACCCACTCCACTATCATGAACTTTTACTACTTGTACATCTCTTCACTTATCACAGAAATTTAAAATGGCAATGATTGTGTCAGTAAAGAAAATATGCCTTCAAGTAAAAAAGGAAAACAAACTCATAATCTTAAATTTTCTGCTAACAGATTAATCCAAATACCTATGTATAGCTTTAGTTGTCTTCGGAAGCTTCAGACCCATAACTCCAATTTTTTTCTTGACTTCTCAAATCAGTGTTCTGTTTTATTCATAACCAAACAATCCTGTCAAAGAAAATTCAGCATCTTCTCAATGTATCCTTTTGGTATTGAGGTAAGTCAAAAGGTGCTATCCTGTAGATACACAAAGTGTATGTGGGTGTGTGTGTACAGAAAAGAGAGAAAGAGAGTCTGTTCCCTCAACTGGGTCCTACAACAGGGTCTAATTTTGAAGAAAAAAAAAAAAATGAAGTTCTATAGATCTTAAGGTTACAGAGTTCCAAAATGCTGAAACACTAGTGAATATTTAAAGTCCATGTATTGAAATGGAAGAGATAGAGGAAGTAAGACCAGGTTTTAATTATGGTCATAATGTAGATGTTTACATTACTAAATGTGATTATAGCATAGAAGATACCCTTAAGCAAGATCTTTATCTCACCAGAAAAGGAGGAAGAAAACAACAAATAAATAGAACATTGACTTAAATTTGTGGTGTATGTAAAGTACTTAACACCAGTCATAGAAAACACCCTCTTCCAACAACACAAGAGAACACTCTACACATGGACATCACCAGTTGGTCAATACTGAAATCAAATAGATTCTATTCTTTGCAGCCAAAAATGCAGAAGCTCTATACAGCCAGCACAAACAAGACCAGGAGCTAACTGTGGCTCAGATTGTGAACTCCTTATTGCCAAATTCAGGCTCAAATTGATGAAAGCAGGGAAAACCACTAGACCATTGAGGTATGACCTAAATCAAATGCCTTAAGATAATACAGTGGAAGTGACAAAAATAGATGTGATAGAGTGCCTTAAGAACTATGGATGGAGGTTAGTGACACTGTACAGGATGCAGTGATCAAGACCATCCCCAAGAAAAAGAAATGCAAAAAGACAAAATGGTTGTCTGAGGAGGACTTACTGTTAGCTGAGAAAAAAGAAGCAAAAGGCAAAGGAGAAAAGGAAAGGTATACCCATTTGAGTGCAGAGTTCCAAAGAATAGCAAAGAGAGATAAGAAAGCCTTCTTCAGTGATTGATGCAAAGAAATAAAGGAAAACAATAGAATGGGAAAGACTAGAGATCTCTTCAAGAAAATTAGAGATACCAAGGGAACATTTCATGCAAAGGAGAGCACAATGAAGGACAGAAATGGTATGAACCTAACAGAAGTGGAAGATATTAAGAAGAGATGGCAAGAATACACAGAAGAACTATACAAAAAAGATCTTCATGACCCAGCTAACTACAATGGTGTGATCACTCACCTAAAGTCAGACATTCTGGAGTGCAAAGTCAAGTGGGCCTTAGGAAGCATCGCTATGAACAAAGCTAGTGGAGGTGATGGAATTCCAATTGAGGTATTTCAAATCCTAAAAGATGATGCTGTGAAAGTGCTTACTCAATATGCCAGCAAATTTTTAAAACTCAGCAGTGGCCAAAGGACTGGAAAAGTCAGTTTTCATTCCAATCCCAAAGAAAGGCAATGCCAAAGAATGTTCAAACTACCACACAATTCACTCATCTCACATGCTAGCAAAGTAATGCTCAAAATTCTTCAAGCCAGGCTTCAACAGTACATGAACCATGAGCTTCCAGATGTTCAGGCTGGATTTAGAAAAGGCAGAGGAACCAGAGATAAAATTGGATCATTGAAAAAGCAAGAGAATTCCAGAAAAAAACATCTACGTCTGCTTTATTGATTATGCCAAAACCTAGTGTGACTGTGTGGAGCACAACAAACTGTGGAAAATTCTTAAAGAGATGGGTATACCAGACCACCTGACCTGCCTCTTGAGAAATATGTATGCAGGTCAGGAAGCAACAGTTAGAACTGGAAATGGAAAAACAGACTGCTTCCAAATCGGGAAAGGAGTATGTCAAGGCTGTATATTGTCACCCTGCTTATTTAACTTATATGCAGAGTACATCATGAGAAATGACAGGCTGAATGAAGCACAGGCTGGAATCAAGATTGCTGGAAGAAATATTAATAACCTCAGATATGCAGATGACACCACCCTTATAGCAGAAAGCAAAAAACTAAGGAGCCTCTTGATGAAAGTGAAACAAGACAGTGAAAACCTGGCTTAAAACTCAACATTCGAAAAATGAAGATCATGGCATCCAGTCCCATCACTTCATGGCAAATAGATGGGAAAAGAATGGAAACAGGGACAGACTTTATTTATTTGGGGGCTCCAAAATCACTGCAATTGGTGACTGGCAGCCATGAAATTAGCTTGCTCCTTGGAAGAAAAGCTGTGACCAACCTAGACAGCATATTTAAAAGCAGAGACATTACTTTGCCAACAAAGGTCCATCTAGTCAAGGCTATGGTTTTTCCAGTAGTCATATATGAACGTGAGAGTTGGACTATAAACAGAGCTGAGTGCCGACGAATTCATGCTTTTGAACTGTGGTGTTGGAGAAGACTCTTGATAGTCCCTTGGACTACAAAGAGTTCCAATCAGTCAATCTTAAAGGAAATCAGTCCTGAATACTCATTGAAAGAACTGATGCTGAAGCTGAAGTTCCAATACTTTGGCCATCTGATCAAAGAACTGACTCATTTGAAAAGGCCCTGATGCTGGGGAACATTGAAAATGGGAGAAGGGGATGACAGGTGACAGGAGAAGAGGATGAGATGGTTGGATGGTATCACTGACTCGATGGACATGAGTTTGAGCAATCTCCGGGAGTTGGTCATATACAAGCCTGGCGTGCCATAGTCCATGGGGTTGCAAAGAGTTGGACACGACTAAGCGACTGAACTGAACTAACATAAAATACAAAGTAATTCTTTTTTTTTTTTTTTAAGGCTATTTTTTTTTTAATTTTTTTTTCTTTTTTTTTTTTATTAGTTGGAGGCTAATTACTTCACAACATTTCAGTGGGTTTTGTCATACATTGACATGAATCAGCCATGGAGTTACATGTATTCCCCATCCCGATCCCCCCTCCCACCTCCCTCTCCACCCTATTCCTCTGGGTCTTCCCAGTGCACTAGGCCCGAGCACTTGTCTCATGCATCCCACCTGGGCTGGTGATCTGTTTCACCATAGATAGTATACATGCTGTTCTTTTGAAACATCCCACCCTCACCTTCTCCCACAGAGTTCAAAAGTCTGTTCTGTACTTCTGTGTCTCTTTTCCTGTTTTGCATATAGGGTTATCATTACCATCTTTCGAAATTCCATATATATGTGTTAGTATGCTGTAATGTTCTTTATCTTTCTGGCTTCCTTCACTCTATAATGGGCTCCAGTTTCATCCATCTCATTAGAACTGATTCAAATGAATTCTTTTTAATGGCTGAGTAATATTCCATGGTGTATATGTACCACAGCTTCCCTATCCATTTGTCTGCTGATGGGCATCTAGGTTGTTTCCATGTCCTGGCTATTATAAACAGTGCTGCAATGAACATTGGGGTGCACGTGTCTCTTTCAGATCTGGTTTCCTCAGTGTGTATGCCCAGAAGTGGTATTGCTGGGTCATATGGCAGTTCTATTTCCAGTTTTTTAAGAAATCTCCACACTGTTTTCCATAGCGGCTGTACTAGTTTGCATTCCCACCAACAGTGTAAGAGGCTTCCCTTTTCTCCACACCCTCTCCAAAGTAATTCTTAATAAATGTTAATTATTATAGTTTTATTATTGCTTGTGTCTTCACGTAAATCAGTGGAACTTTTATGAATGAGGTTACCATAAAATATTTATACTTTTAGAGATACAATCCAGACAATGGAGATGTGAATCATCATAAATAACTAAGGAAAGGAAAAGTTACTATTTAAAAGAGCTAGGATACTCCAGCTTGTCACAGGTATTCTGAAGAAAATCACCATTTAGGGAAATTTCACCAGATATAATTGGCCATAGCAAGAATAGATAGTCAAAGGAAATTGGCTATGTGAGTCAAGGAACTTAAACTGAGGCTCTATAACAAACTAGAGGGGTGATAAAGGGTGGGAAGTGAGACAGAGGTTAAAGACAGGGCAGAAATATATACACCTATGGCTAATTCTGTTGACGTATGGTAGAAATAGAAACAATATTACAAAGCAATTATCCTTCAATAAAAAATTAAAAAACACCAACCAACCAACCAAAAAAAAAAAAAAAGTATTCTTTAAGAATGTGGAGGGGAATCAGCACATTTGGTTTTCCAAATGGCATTTGGCTGAAATGTAAAAAGAAGAAATTTTGTTAAATATTGATGTTTCTCATTATGGCAATATAATATTGTAATTTGAGATAGAAATTTCTTCTGGAAAATTCTTCTCTTAAACAAGATTTACTTTCTACTTTGAAAAATCTTATAAAATATGACTAAACAAAGCTTTAAACATTATGCCAATGAAAAAGAGACAAGGTTAAATAAAAGGAATCCAGATTGGATAAGAAGAAGTAAAACTTTCACTGTTTGCAGATGACATTATCCTCCACATAGAAAACCCTAAAGACTGTACCAGAAAATTACTAGAGCTAATCAATGAATATAGTAAAGTTTCAGGATATAAAATTAACTCACAGAAATCCCTTGCACTCCTATACATTAACAATGAGAAAACAGAAAGAGAAATTAAGGAAACAATTCCATTCACTATTGAAACAAAATTAGGAATATATCTACCTAAAGAAACAAAAGACCTATATATGGAAAACTATAAAACACTGATGAAAGAAATCAAAGAGGATACAAATAGATGGAGAAATATACCACGTTCATGGGTTGGAAGAATCAGTATAGTGAAAATGAATATACTGCCCAAAGCAATCTATAGATTCAATGCAATCCCTATCAAGCTACCAACGGTATTTTTCACAGAACTAGAACAAATAATCTCACAATTTGTATGGAAATACAAAAAAACCTCAAATAGCCAAAGCAATCCTGAGAAAGAAGAATGGAATAGGAAGAATCAACCTGCCTGACTTCAGGCTCTACTATAAAGCTACAGTCATCAAGACAGTATGGTACTGGCACAAAGACAGAAATGTAGATCAAAGGAACAAAATAGAAAGCCCAGAGATAAATTCATGCACCTATGGATACCTTATCTTTGAAAAAGGAGGCAAGAATATACAACGGAGAAAAGACAATCTCTTTAACAAGTGGTGCTGGGAAAACTGGTCAACCACTTGTAAAAGAATGAAACTAGAACACTTTCTAACACCATACACAAAAATAAACTCAAAGTGGATTAAAGATCTAAACGTAAGACCAGAGACTATAAAACTCCTAGAGGAGAACATAGGCAAAACACTCTCTGACGTAAATAGCAGCAGGATCTTCTACGACCCACCTCCCAGAGTAATGTAAATAAAAGCAAAAATAAACAAATGGAACCTAACTAAATGTAAAAGATTTTGCCTAATGAAGGAAACTATAAGCAAAGTGAAAAGACAGCCTTCAAAATGGGAGAAAATAATATCAAATGAAGCAACTGACAAAGAATTAATCTCAAAAATATACAAGCAACTCCTGAAGCTCAATTCCAGAAAAATAAATGACCCAATCAAAAAATGGGCCAAAGAACTAAACAGACATTTCTCCAAAGAAGACATACAGATGGCTAACAAAGACATGAAAAGATACTCAACATCAATCATTATTAGAGAAATGCAAATCAAAATCACAATGAGGTACCATCTCACGATGGTCAGAATGGCTGCTATCCAAAAATCTACAAACAATAAATGCTGGAGAGGGTGTGGAGAAAAGGGAGCCCTCTTACACTGTTGGTGGGAATGCAAACTAGTACAGCCACTATGGAGAACAGTGTGGAGATTCCTTTAAAACTGTAGATAGAACTGCCATACGACCCAACAATCCCACTGCTGGGCATATACACTGAAGAAACCAGAATTGAAAGAGACATGTGTACCCCAGTGTTCATCACAGCACTGTTTATAATAGCCAGGACATGGAAGCAACCTAGATGTCCATCAGCAGTCGAATGGATAAGAAAGCTGTGGTACATATACACCATGGAATATTACTCAGCCATTAAAAAGAATACATTTGAATCAGTTCTAATGAGGTGGATGAAACTGGAGCCTATTATACAGAGTGAAGTAAGCCAGAAAGATAAACACCAGTACAGTATACTAACACATATATATGGAATTTACAAATATGGTAATGATAACCCTATACACGAGACAGCAAAAGAGACACAGATGTATAGAACAGTCTTTTGGAATCTGTGGGAGAAGGCAAGAGTGGGATGGTCTGAGAGAATAGCATTGAAACATGTATCCATGTATATTATCATATATGAAACAGATCGCCAGTCAAGGTTCGGTGCATGAGACAGGCTGCCCAGGGCTGGTGCACTGGGATGACCCCAAGGAATGGGATGGGGAGGGAGGTGGGAGAGGGGTTCAGAATGGGGAACACATGTAAACCCATGGCTGATTCATATCAATGTACGGCAAAAACCACTACATTGTAAAGTAATTAGCCTTCAACTAAAATAAATAAATTTAAAAAAAAAAGAAAAGGTTATATGGATTGTGAGTTCTCTCCATTTCAATTATTTTCCTTCTCATTTTTAATGAAAATGTGTTATTCTTCAATAAAATAATGAAACAAACTAAAGAACCAAAAGTGTTATAAATAGCCAAGAATAGAGTTAAAAATACTAAGAACATAATGAAAAGGGCTTCTGAAATTCTTTTTTAAAAAGGGTTAATTGGACTCATGTTAGAGTATAATGATGAACACAAATGACTAGCTTTAGTATTTGGCTGAGATGACTGATAGAAGCAAAACTACTTATTTCATACTTCAATGTTGTTTGTGAAAATGTAAAGTAAGGTAATATAATGCAATGTTTGTGATAATGTAAGTAGCAGAAGTATAGGAAAAATGTATTTTATGCCAAAAGGGAAAATGAAGAGTAAAGACTAAAAGTTATGAGAAGATACATATATTTTAACCTAGGAAATATAAATAATGGAATAGGGGTTTCAGTATTTCAAAATGGAATAGGGGTTCCACTTTTCAACCATGATGAAGCAATGATACTAAATGGCTATCCAGCCATAGTCAGCCCTAAAACTGGATAATTTTTATGAAACAGCCATTTCTATTCATTTGACTGCTAAGTTGCTTCAGTCATGTCTGATTCTTTGTGGTCTGTAGCCTGCCAGGCTCCTTTGTCCATGGGATTCTCCAGGCAAGAATACTTGAGCGGTTGTCATCTCTTCCTCCAGGGGATCTTCCTGAACCAAGGATCAAACCCACGCCTCTGGCATCTACTTCACTGGCAGGCAGGTTCTTTACTACTAGCTTTGCTGCCCATTCATTTGAGAGTAGGCAGCAAACAATTGTGTAGGGAGAATAGAAACAAAAAGAGATGAACCTTCTTAATGCCCTAGATTTATGAATGGAATTAATTATAGGAACCTGGCACGACGAGAAGTGGCGTAAGCATGGCTTCATAATCTTGCTGAATTGAATACACAGAAATTGGAGATTAGCAAGGCTTAGAGACCTGGTATTTGGAAGGCAGAGTACTGACAAAGAGAAAACTACTCAGAGAAAGAGCTCCAAAGATCTGCAAATGTCACCCCTATTCCTTGGCTGAATGCTAAATTATGCATGCACAGAATGACTCCATAAGGCCAGATAAAGAATAACTATTAAGGAAATACAACTACCACAGAGCCATCAGATGGAAAACTTCCAGAACACTCATAGGATTGGAAAAGTGGTGAGTTTAACCAGATTGGAGGAACCTCATGGAACATAAGTGGCATTTGTAGAGATGCCAGAAGGGCCATACATTAGGAGTGAAACTAAATTAATCATAGTATAGAATTTCTTTAGACCTTATGAGTGGTTCTTTTAATCATTTTAGAATGACTACATGAATAGTTCTTAAAGAGGATAAAACAATACTGAATGTATGTGCACCTACTATGTGGGGTCATTATACATAAAACAAAGCTGACAGGAAAAAATACTTAAATCTACAATTTTGACTGAATTATTTCACTTTTTTCTCTCTCAGAGTTTGGTAAACTAGTCACAGTGAAAACAAGCAAAGAAATTTGTACAGGACTATCAACCCAAATGTTCTAACATATTAATAAAGCTTTATACCCAACAACAGTGGGATACACATTTTTCTCAAGTGTGCATGGAACACTGGCTAGGAGAGTTCATATACTGGACCATAAAACAAGTTGCAATAAATTAAAAGAAATGAAATATTCTAAAATATTCACTCTTCACAAGAGAATTAAATTAGAAATCAATGACAAAATATCTTAGAAAAGTCAGAAATATTAGAATCTGAACAAAATACTTCTAAATAACCTGTGTATCAAAGAAATAACAGGAGAAATTAGAACATACTTTGAACTTAATGATATTGAATCCTGTACATTAAAATTTGTGGATGTAGCCCAAACAGTGCTTATAGGAAACTTAATATTCCTCAGTGATGAGACTGAAAAAAGAATAATATGAAATTGTATAGTCTAAATTTTTACCTTAAAGAGTTTGAATAAGAACAAATTAAATTTACATTTAGCAAAATAGAGGAAAATATGTACAACATTAGAAATCAATAAAATAGCAGGAAAAATTTGGGAAAAATCAATGAAACCAAAAGCACTTTCTTTGAAAGAATCACTAAAATTAATAAAAATCTACTATAGTGGTGAAAGGAAAAGTAGGAAAAGACCCACAAACTACCAATGACAGAATTAAAAAGTAGGACCTCATGAGAGAAACTATATGTATTGAAATGATAATAAAGAACTATTGTGAAAAAATTAAGCAAACTCAACAACTTAGATAAAATGGACACATTTCTGGAAAGACACAAATTAACTAAAATTGCATAAGAAATAGCTTGTTTTACTTTGTATTAACTAAAAGATTTGTAACAGTAATTTAAATTATTACCACCAAGAAAGAAAAAAAAAATCCAGGACAAAATTCCTTTCCTAATCAATTCTGTTAATTTTTTTAAATAAAAACATTACAATTCTTACATAAACATTTTCATAGCATACAATGGTAGGGATATTTTCAAATTCCACTGAACGTATTAAAAGAAAAATGCTAATATGTATTACAAGAAAAATGTTAATATTCCTCATTAACACTGGTTAATCTTAACAAAATAGCAATTCCATCCAGCATTCATTACAAGGAACATATATTTTGACCAAGTCAGTTTTGTCATAGGAATGTAAGGTTATTTTCATATTTGAAAATCAGTCAGTATAATTCACTAAACTAATGCACTTATATTTAACATCATATAAGAGATTCTAATGAGGGCAGTTTAAAGGGGAAAAAAATAAAATGGTATAGAATATACCATGATAAAGATAAAATGGTATACAATAAATAAAATTATCTTTATTTGCACATGGTATGACTGTGTACATCGGTTCAGTTCAGTCACTCAGTCGTGTCTGACTCTTTGCGATCCAATGGACTACAGCACTTCAGGCCTCCCTGCCCGTCACCAACTCCCAGAGTTTACCCAAACTCATGTCCATTGAGTCAATGATGCCGCCCAACCATCTCATCCTCTATCATCCCCTTCTCCTCCTGCTTTCAATCTTTACCAGCATCAGGGTCTTTCCCAATGAGTCAGTTCTTCACATAAGGTGGCCAAAGTATTAGAGTTTCACCATCAGTCCTTCCAATGAATATTCAGGACTGATTTCCTTTAGAATGGACTGGTTGGATCTCTTTGAAGTCCAAGGGACTCTCAACTGTCTTCTCCAACACCGCAGTTCAAAAGCATCAATTCTTTGATACTCAGCTTTCTTTGTAGTCCACATCCATACATGACTACTGGAAAAACCATAGCCTTGACTAGACAGACCTTTGTTGGCAAAGTAATGTCTCTGCTTTTTAACATGCTGTCTAGATTGGTCATAAATTTCCTTCTAAGGAGTAAGTGTCTTTTAATTTCATGGCTTCAGTCACCATCTGCAGTGATTTTGGAGTCCAAAAAAATAAAGTCAGTCGCTGTTTCCACTGTTTCCCTGTGTATTTGCCATGAAGTGATGGGACCAGATGCCATGATCATAGTTTTCTGAATTTTGAGTTTTAAGCCAACTTTTTCACTCTCCCCTTTCACTTTCATCCAGATGCTCTTTAGTTCTTCTACACTTCTGCCATAAGGGTGGTGTCATCTGCATATCTGAGGTTATTGATATTTCTCCTGGCAATCTTGATTCCAGCTTGTGCTTTATCCAGCCCAGCGTTTCTCATGATGTACTCTGCATGTAAGTTAAATAAGCAGGGTGACAATATACAATCTTGAAGTGCTCCTTTCCCAATTTGGAACCAGTCTGTTGTTCCATGTCTGGTTCTAAGTGTTGCTTCTTAACCTGCATACAGATTTCTCAAGAGGCAGGTCAAGTGGTCTGGTATTCCTGTCTCTTTCAGAATTTTCCACAGTTTATTGTGAGCCACACTGTCAAAGACTTTGGCATAGTCAATAAAAAAGAAATAGACTGTACATATAAGAATGCTAAAATTTAGTAATAAAAATAAGCAAATAGTGAAATTAGCAAGGTCAAATGAAACAAGACCAGTGTACACAAATACACTATATTCGTAAGCAAAATTATGTTAAAAAATGTAAAATCTATACTAGAATATAAGCAACAGATATAAGGAAAAAATATATGCAAGGTAACATTTTTAATAAAAAAGTCACAAAATGTTGCTAAGGGATATTAAAGAGAGCTTAAATAGTTGAAATTATATGTAATGATCATGCATAGAAAGAATCAAACTTTTAAAGGTATCGATTTACCCTTAGTCAATCTTTAGAGAACTATATAGAGATATATATAGAGATCTATAGAAACCATAGATCTCTATAGGTACCAGAAATTGCCAACATCTCTGGGATCATCGAAAAAGCAAGAGAATTCCAGTAAAAATCTATTTCTGCTTTATTGATTATGCTCAAACCTTTGACTGTGTGGATCACAGCAATCTGTGGGAAATTCTTAAAGAGATGGGAATACCAGACCACCTTACCTGCCTCCTGAGAAATCTGTATGCAGGTCAAGAAGCAACAGTTAGAACCAGACATGGAACAACAGACTGGTTACAAATTGGGAAAGGAGTACTTCAAGGCTGTATATTGTCACTCTGTTTATTTAAGTTATATGCAGAGTACATCATGTGAAATGACAGACTGGATGAAGCACAAGCTGGAATCAAGATTGCTGGGAGAATATCAGTAACTTCAGATACACAGGTGATACCACCCTTTATGGCAGAAACCTAAGAGGAACTAAAGAGCCTCTTGATGAAAGTGAAATAGGAGAGTGAAAAAGTTGGCTTAAACATCAACATCAAAAAATGAAGATCATGGCATCTGGTCCTATCACTTCATGGCAAATAGATGGGGAAAGAGTAGAAACAGTGACAGACTTTATTTATTTGGGGGCTTCAAAAAAATCACTGCAGATGGTGACTGCAGCCATGAAATTAAAAGACGCTTGCTCCTTGGAAAAGCTATGACCCACCTAGATAGCATATTAAAAAGCAGAGACATTACCTTGCTGACAACGGTCCATCTAGTCATAACTATTGTTTTTCCCGTAGTCATGTATGGATGTGAGAGCAGGACTCTAAAGAAAGCTGAGTGCGGAAGAATTGATGCTTTTGAACCGTGGTGTTGGAGAAGACTCTTGAGAGTCCCTTGGACTGCAGGAGATCAACCCAGTCAATCTTAAAGGAAATCAGTCCTGAATATTCAATGGGAGGACTGAAACTGAAACTGAAGCTCCGGTACTTTGGCTACCTGATGAGAACTGACTCCTTGGAGAAGACCCTGATGCTGGGAAAGATTGAAATCATGAGGAGAAGGGGACGACAGAGAATAAGACGGTTGGATGTCATCACCGACTCTATGGACATGAGTTTGCAAGCTCCAGGAGTTGATGGACAGGGAAACCTGGTGGACTGCAGTCCATGGGGTCGCCAAGAGTCAGACATGACTGAGCAAGTGAACTGAACTGATACAAATTTAAGAATGAGTTTATTAATTTCTATATCAAAGTTGCAGGAATTTGTTAGGGTTTCATTGTCTCTATAGATCAGTTCAGTTCAGTTGCTCAGTTGTGTCCGACTTTTGCGACCCTGTGGACTGCAGCACACCAGGCCTCCCTGTCCTTCACCATCTCCTGGAGTTTACTCAAACTCATGTCCATCAAGTCGGTGATGCCATCCAACCATCTCATCCTCTGTCGTCCCCTTCTCCTCCTGCCTTCAATCTTTCCCAGCATCAGGTTCTTTTCCAATGAGTCAGTTTAATGTATCAAGTGGCCAAAGTATTGGAGCTTCAGCTTCAGCATCAGTCCTTCCAGTGAATATTCAGAACTCATTTCCTTTACATTTTAGTAGTTTGATCTTGACAGTGCTCATAATCTAGACTCAATCTTGAAAGAGGGAGATATGTGTGAAAGACTTATATTTTCTGAATTCAATATTTAATATAAAGCTGTGGTAACGAAGACAATGTGGTTTTCAGATAGGATATATAGAGATCAATAAAATGGGATGAATAATATCTTGATAGAGTCATGCACAGATATAGCCTATCATTTTCTACAAATGAGCAAAGGAAATTCAGCAGGGAAAGGAAATCTTTCAACAAACTGTGCTGGAATGTTATGAATATCATACTGAAAAAATAATAAAATTTTATCATTCATAAAAATTAACTCAAAACAAATGATAGCTCTAAATATGAGAGCTAAAAATATAAAACCCCAGGAAAAAAACTTAAGAGAAAATTTATGCAACTTTTGGGTATCAAAAAAATTTCTTAGTGTGAAAAGAACTAACCACAAAAGAAAAATAATTGATACTTTACTTCTTTAAAATTGAAAACATTTATCAAAACTTACTATAAATGAAATAAAAAGACAATTCATAGATTAAGGAGAATATTACCTGTGCTTATATCTGTCAGAGATCTTGTATTCATAGTGTCCAAAGAACTATTATACTTAAATAATAAGAAATCAAATCTCTTTATATGAAATCAAGCAGCAAACATTTGAATAAATGCTTCATGAAAGAAGTTATATAAACAGCCAATAAACATGTGACAAGGAGCTTAATATAAGAGGTGATTAGGGAAAGGGACATTAAAACTACAATATGTTACTACTACACATATACTAGAATAGGTAAACTTGGAAAGATTGACCATACCAGCTGTTGGTGAGGCTTAAAGCAAGTGGCACTCTTAGCTGATGGAATGTGACAAGTTACAACCACTCAATCTTGACCTTTTCCTTCCATATTTCCTTTCATGTTTACCCATCTTCTTTATGTTACAAAATTAGCACCGAGTATAAGAGAAATCAATAACTGAGAGTTATGTTTGAATACGTCAGTATATGGGGGCTCTAGGCATGGGATTAAGTCAAACAAGTTAAGTATCTTAAGATATTCAGTAACTTTCTGCCTCCTCTCCTGATTGTATTTTTTATTTACAGAAAATTTATGATCCAGACTCTGTGAAAGATCCAAATTCTGTCAAGTTTAAAAAGTTATTAACACAGAAGTTTACCAAGTATGGTCTGGGTGTCACACAGATGCCAGAAAGAATATTTTTATGTGGAAAAGATGACCTAGCTGGACTGAGGTGAGTCAGAACTCATGATAAATCTATCTTTTCTCATAACAACCACATGTCAGAAACACCTGATTCAGTCCCGCAATCTCAAGGCAGTGACAATCTCAAAGTGACAGCCTCAAAGCAATTTCTTCTTTTTGTGTGTGTGTGTGTGTCCCTGATTGAAACCTGTTTCAAATGGTACAGATTCTAGGTTGGTTATTTTTTTGTCTCAACATTTTAAACATTTTGTACTACTCTCTTACTTGCAGTTTCTGAGGAAAACTGGAATGTAACACTCTTTATTTTTGCTTCTCCATAAATAAGATGTTTTTTTCCCTTGGTCTTTCAGGATTTTTTTTCTTTATATTTTATTTCCTGTAGTTTAAATATAATATGCCTAGATGTAAATTTTTTTATATAGTTATCTTGCTTACTGTACTTTGAACTTCCAAGATCTGTGCTGACATAAATTTGTTTCAAATATTTTCTTCTGTTTCTTTTTTCCCCTTCTGGCATCCCAATTATGCATATGTTATATCTTTTGCAGTTGTACCACAGTCCTTGGATATTCTGCATTGTTGTCTTTTTTTAAAGTCATCTTTCTCTGCTTTTGGGTTTTTTTCAAGGTTCTATTTATACATGTGGTAGCTTAGATTTTTTTTTCATCAACTCTGCCTTGTCCATTATAGGCATTCTTCTTTTCTGTTACAGTGGTTTTGATCCCTAAAATTTCTTTTTTGAATTTTTTTTTTTAGGATTTCCGTATCTCTGCTTACATTTCCCATCTATTCTTGCATGCCGTCTACTCTATCTGTTATAGCCCCTAGCAAATTAATTATAGTTGTTTTAAACTCCCATTCTGATAATTTCAACGTCACTGCCATGTTTGGTTCAGATACTTACTCTGTGTCTTCAGACTGTATTTTTTGCCTTTTAATTTTTGTTTGAGCACCAGACATGGTGAACTTGGTAAAATTAACTATTGTAAATAAATGTTTATTCATGTGATGGTGAAGTATAAGGGCAGTGGAGACATTTTATAGTCCTTTAGTTGATTAAGTCTCAGTCTTTGGGTGAATCTATGTCTCTACAGGTGAACGTCACACGTGTTTCTCCCTTTTGTTTGTCTGTTTTCCTCTCCCTTTCAGTGGGACAAGATAGCTAAATCAGATTGGAGTTGGGTTTTTCCCTTTCCCCATTTAGGTTCTGATAATACCCCAGCAAGTTAGGCTCTGGTTTGCTAGTTCCCTCTTAGGGCAAGCCTTGTTAAGAAGAGCAGAGTGCTTTGAAGTATTTCAAATGGTTCCCTTCTCCTCTCTGTCAGAAGCAGGAGAATATTCTTCTCCCATATTTACCATGGAAACTTGTTGAGCTCTTGGAGGTAAATCTCACAATTCTGTGAAGCCCTACTATGACCAAATCTCTTTGGAGTTTTGGACTCAAAGTTGTCCACAGTGAGTCTTCAGTGATTTGTTGATTACAGTTCAGTTTCCCACACTGTTTAATAAATTTTTAGATGGTATTTTCAGACCATGACATTCAAAATCCTTAAACTAGGGTGAGTTTGATATAATAAACTAACAATTACTTGAATTTTGAAGCAATATAATCCTAATTCTGCTATTGTTCGATCTTAAAATTTTTATTTCTGAAAAATGGACATAATAGTAATTTTGCAAGGAACAATGAATATAATATTTATTATTCTCACTCCAACAAACAATTCAGAGCAGGAATTAATGACCACATGAGGATGCCAGAATGGGGTGCTGTCTTAAAATTATCTTTACATTGTTATTTCATTAATTTCAGAATCAATTTTTAAAAAATAATATGAGGAAAAATATATCAGAATTGGATGAAATATTTATGAAAAAATTAAATTGTCTGAAGTGGGGCTGACTGGGTGTTAAATGTGTACATAATTTACATTTGTACTTGAAATAGTATTAATCAAGTTTTATCTTTTAAAAGTAAAAAATAAATTTAAGAAAATATAAATTAATTTGGAAATACCATTGCCTTCCAGTGTTATTACAGTTTTCATGGAGCTTGTTCTTTAAAAAGCCCGTTGGAATAAAACTGTTTCACAGCTTGTAAAATATCATTCAGTTTGGCTCTTTGGCTTGGGATTTTCCCATCACTTTTGAATTGTCTTTCTTGCTTCTCAAGATCACTTGACTTTTGACAATAAGAATGGGTGATTCTCCTGGGTAAAATTCACACAGACCAAATGGCTTGACAGTTTGAACTTACTCTGCCTTTCAACTTCTCCTTCCACCTCTCTCTTTTATAAAATCCCCAGGGATGCACAAATTTCACCTTTACTATGTGAAGATGTGTTTGGGGGAAAAGAGGGAAAAAGTGCTTTTTCACTTATAGTTGAACATGGCTAAATTATACAGTAGAACTTATGAAAAATGTAAAAATAAACTCTTAAGAGATAAATATTACTCTACTTTGTGTAGAAGAAAATTTATATGACTACTACATAAAACTCCCCACTATTTATCTAAGATTATTTTAGCAACCTTAGGAGTTAGTTGAGTTGTTGTAGACGCTGAGGAATTACTGTGAGAGAAATACAAATATTTATCTTATCATCACTTTGCTAGTATTCATTCCCGTTTTCATTAGAAGCATAACATAGTTGGGGCATCAAACTCAATATCTTCTCTTAAGCTCAAAATGAGTTGGAGAGTATTTATTGCATGAGGTAAATAATGGACCAGCTCTCAAAGGATGATTTTGTCTTGGACCTAATATAGTGGCCTGCAAACTAAAAAAAAAGTGTGTTCCTGTTATTTTTCATCATCATCATTATTATTATCCTCATCAGCTGACCATTATTTAGTTCTTACTTTACCTGAGGTGCTGTTTTCAGTGCTGTGCATCTATTAATGTATTTAAACTTTATGTCATAGACTTCTGTATGTACCTCTAATACCATCCTTTTCTTCTGGCTTTCCTTTATTACACAGTCCCTTTGAGTGTCCTTATCTAAGTCCATGGCTTCCATAGACATTTAGATATGATGCATTGTGTAATTCTAGCCCAGACAGCATTTTTGAACTGGAAAATTTCTAGCAAACTATCTACCGAACATCTCCATCTGGATGATATACAGCCATCTCAGCTAAAAATATCCTCCTGCTCTCTGTATCTGTTATCCTGGTCCCCGGAGAGCACACATCAAGTCACTCAAAACGAGAATTCTATTATTTCATTCTACATACCTTTGTGTTTTTAAGTTTTAACATTAATTGTTCTTTCATTTCAATCAATTCAAAGTAATACCATCTTTTTTGCTTATCCTTGAGTTTCCATCCCCTCTGCAGATGTTTTAAGCAAACACTTTTCCTTCCGTACCCTGGAAGCAGGATTTCCCAGGTGGTGCTAATGGTAAAAAACCCACCCTCTAATGCAAGAGATGCAAGAGACAAAGGATTAATACCTGAGTAAGGAAGATCCCCTGGAATAGGAAATGGCAACCCTCTCCAATATTCTTGCTTGGAAAAGTCCATGGACAGAGACGCCTGGCAGACTACAGTTCGTCAGATCACAAAGAGTCAAACACAACTTATTGACTAATTACTATCCTTCTGCACCCTGGAAGAAATATTATTTAGTTGGTAAGTGTGAAAATTCTGGATTCAAGTCACTCATGGTTCCACATTCCATTTTCATGCTGCCTAATGTGTGACCTTGGACAAGTTTCTTAACTTCTATAGGAGAGGTTTGGCGATCTTTATCAACCTAACAAGATGTAGGAAAAATGACAAAAAAAGTCAAAACAATAAACTGATAGTAAATAAGAAACGTAAAATGAGATGCTAAAATAAGTCCAACATATCAACAAATAAAGGTGGGAGACTAAATTTAGTTTTAAAAAGTCAGAGAGTATAAGATTACATTTTAAAATATTCTTGCTTATAAAAGACATGCCTGGAACAGAATGAAACATAAAAGGATATAAAAACTACACCATGAAATATCAACAGTAGAATTACTGATGTAGCCTCATAAATGCCATTAAATCATGAATGAAATTTAAAATTTTGTCTCTCTTTGTTTTCTATATCAGTCAGAAATTTCTTTGTGAATTTATAGATACTCAATTGAAAATGTCTTAAAACACAGAATGTATTGATTTATATAACAGGAAAGTTTAGTCGGATTTGGCTTAGACATGGCTGTACTCAGAGGTTTAAATGCTGGGGTTGTACTCTCCATCTTTTAGATCCAGTTTTCTTTTCATGTTGTTTTAATGCAGCAGATAGATTATCTCCACATGGCAGGAAAGATATCCACTGTCAGCCCCATTCATAACCTGCCAGCTTACTAATTCTAGCAGGTAAAACAGAAAAGACACTTTTCTCTTCCCGTGCCCATATAGCAATCCTGGAAAACACTCTATTTGGACTTGCCAGTGGTAAGTCTATGGATTATTCCTGACTGGGACACATGCCCAACTGACTATAAGTGAGACGAGGCACTGTGATTGACAGAACCACTTGGATCAGGTGTATTTTGTAGGATGGAATACTGAGTTAAAAAAAAAAAAGTTTATACTATACCTTTTTTTATTGACTGTGTTTATACTAAGACAGTAAGTGGCAAAACCAGTATGTGCACCTGTAAAAATGATCTGGGAAGCTCTGTGTTTAAAATAGTCTATAGATCTGTGGGACAAAAGAATACTCCTGTGGCTTATATAGGACTAACCCAATTCACAGTGAATTATTTAGATAAAAATGTTAGTTTATTTAGCTTATTATTTCTGTAAGATTTTTATTTAAGATCCTGTGACAACAGTAGACAGATGACCTCTAGTTTATTATTATCTTCTCCTTAGATTAATAACCAAAATTTATTTGAAAATTAAAAGAAAATATAAATGAATTGAACTTTAAATTATTATTTTTGGTTATAGGCATTAGTCTTTAACAGAAGGAGCTAAAGGGTGCCTATAGATTACAATAAAATATAGCAGTTAAAGGAAGAAAGGTCAACAAAAGGGTAAAGTTGAAGTCATACAGCATGGACCATGAAAGTTTATACTAATCTGTCCTATCTAAATAAAAAGCTTTTCTGGAATAAGAATCCCAGACTAGAAATCAATAACAGAAAGGAAACCTGGAAAATTCTCAAGTATATGGAGATTAAACTTGAAGATACTGAACAACCAATGAATCAAAGAAGACATAAACAGGAAAAATTAAATGATATGTTGAGGCAAATTAAAATGGTAATGTAATAGCAAAAACTTAGGGTACAGCAAAAGCAGTTCTAAGTGGGAAGTTTACAGTAATAAATGCCTACATTAAGGGAAAAAGACAAAAATAGTCTAGCTAGATACCTCAAAAAACTAGAAAAAAAAAAAAAAAGAACAAACTTAGCCCAAAGTTAGCAGAAAGAAAGAAATAAAAGGATCAGAGTAAAATTTAAGAAAAAATAGAGACTTAAAAGACAATAGAAAAAAAAAATGTAACTAATGGTGTTTTTTTTTTTTTTTAATATATAGATACAATTAGCTAGACTCAACAAGCAAATAGAGGACTAAAATAAAATAGTAAATAAAAGAAGGGATATTACAACTGATATTGCAGAAATACAAATGATGACAAGAGAGTATTAGGAACAATTATGGGCTTCCCTGATGGCTCAGATGGTAAGGAATCTGCCTGCAATACAGGAGACCTGCATTTAATTATACACCAATTTAGATAACCTAGAGGAAAGGATAAATTCCTAGAAATATATATTCCTTCAAGACTGAATTATTAAGAAGTAGAAAATCTGAGCATAGCAATAAATATTGCATTGGCCAAAAAAATTCATTTGGTTAATGAATATGTTGTTTAATAAAGTCCTTGGTGAAAATGAAAAAAGTCTTTTATTTTTACTTAAAAACTGAATGAACTTTTTGGTCTACCCAGTATATATGGAGGCTAAATCATATCAAAAGCTTCTTAACAAAGTAAGGCCCAGGACCAGATGACTTCATGAATGAATTCTACAAAATATTTAATCAGGAGTTACTATCTGTCCTCAAACTGTTCCAAAATGTGTAAGAGGAGGGCACGCTATTAAACTCATTTATGAGGCCAGCATCACCTGACACCAAAAGCAAACAGGGAGATATAAGAACAGTGTAGACTAGTATTCCTGATAGATATAGATGCAAAAATTCTCAACAAAATATTAGTAAACTGAAATCAGCAAAAAAAGATCATACACCATGTTTCATTGGAATTTATTCCAGGGATGCAAGAAGATGCTTCAATATCCAGAAGTTAATCATTGTGAAACATCACATTAGCTAAATGAAGGATAAAAATTATAATTATCTTAATACATGCAGAAAAAAATTTGAGAAAATTCAAATTTTGCTTATGATTAAAACCTTTCAGCCACCTGGGAATAGAGGTAATGTCCTAAACATAATAACTACTCTTCTGAAAAAAAAAAAAAAGATTTCTCTCAAAGTATTACTGCTCATTAACAGTGTACCTGGTCACCCAAGAGCTTTGTTGGAAATGTACAAAGAAGTTCATGTTGTTTTCATGCTTGCTAACACAGCATCCATTCTGCAGCCCATGGATTAAGGAATAAATTTAACTATCAATTCTTATTATTTAAGAAATACATTTTGTAAGGCTATTGTTGCTATAAGTGGTCTTTCATCTGATGGATCTGGGCAAAGTCAACTGAAAATCTTCTGGAAAGGATCCACCATTCTAGATGCCACTAAGAAGACATTTCATATTCATGAAGAGATGCCAAAATGTCAACACTTACAAGAGTTTGGGAGAAGGTGACTCCAATCTCATGGATGATTTTGAGAGGTTTCAGTGGAAGAAATAACTCCAGATTGGTGGAAATAGCAAAAGAACTAGAATTAAAAGTAGAGTCTGAAGATGTGACTCTAATTTTGAACACATGAAGAGAATATGATGTATGTGTGTGATGGAATTTTATTCATCCATGAGAAAGAAGGAAATGCCATTTGCTAAAACATGGATGGATCTTGAGGGCATTATGCTAAGTGGATACAGCCAGACAGAGAAAGACAAATAGTATGTGATCCCACTTATAAGTAAAATCTAGAGAAGAAGTCAAGCCTGTAG
This sequence comes from Cervus canadensis, assembly GCF_019320065.1. Taxonomy (NCBI): domain Eukaryota; kingdom Metazoa; phylum Chordata; class Mammalia; order Artiodactyla; family Cervidae; genus Cervus; species Cervus canadensis. The sequence continues at coordinate 26,457,971 of NC_057406.1, read as the reverse complement.
AAACATATATTTTAAAAATGTTTGGCAGAGGCTGGGAGGTAGGGGATATAGGTAGGGAGTGATTACAAAATACATACAAATATTCAGAATAAGGTCTCAGGATTGAATATATAACATGATAGCTGTATTTGATAACACTGCTATGTATACTTAAAATTTACTAACAGAATTTAAATATCCCACCAATAAAAGATATTTAATATATATGTAAGGATATATATATATAAGGAGATTGATGGATGTGGGGAAAAAATAATGTAAATACTTTTAAGATTCTAAAAGCATATTATAAAATTTGTCATCTAGATAAGTTTTGTTGATCTTTTCAGAGAATAAACCTTTGATTTTATTATTAAAAAAATAAAATAAAATAAAAGCATATTAACACCCTTAGTAGAACAATATGTTTTAATTTCTCTTAAAAGTCTGTGCAATTGTTACGCTAATTACTTACTATTTTTGTTATTTTTGTAAAGCAGGTCATTAGGAAGTAATAGAAATTTCCAAATGAAGTGGAAATTAAATAGTATTAATTTCTAAATGATTTTGATTTTTTGAGACTTTTCATTCATTTTAATGAGTCCTAATGCACAGATTCTGACTATAACCTTTGCAATTGAATCAGTGATTCTCAACCTATGTTCTCAAGAACACTGGAGTTTGGTGAGAGGTATAATGGAGTTCTGTCACACACAAGTTCAATGATAAAACATTTTCGGGAAATGGCATAATATAAAGAAATTACAGTGTATATTAAATTAAGCTGTAGCCATAAGAACCCCAATGATAATGAAAGTCTCACATAAGATAAAAGAAAATAAAACAAAACCAAAAAACAGTAACCTGGACATGTGCTTCGGGTCAAGATTGAATAACAGGCGTTGGACTAACCCTACTACCTTTAAAAGCAAAATAAAAGGAAAAAAACCTAGAAAAGTAGATAAATAGTGTTTTTTAAAAATCTCTTCACAGATATTGGACAACAGACAGCACAGAGCTGGAGTTCTGAGAGGAAAAAAAAGAAGTGAAGCACAGCCCACCTCCCTTTTCCAGGCTTTATTTCTGGAGCACGTCCAGGCCAAAGCTCAGGGTAAGTCCAAGCACAGTAAAGGCTTGCTGATATAAGGAAGGCTGAGCTGGTTAGAATTTGTAGGACAGTGCTCAGACAGTAAAGTGTCTGCCTGCAATGCGGGAGACCCGGGTTCAATCCCTGGGTCAGGAAGATCTCCTGGAGAAGGAAATGGCAACCCACTCCAGTATTCATGCCTGGAAGATCTCATAGACAGAGGAGCCTGGTAGGCTACTGTCCATGGGGTCACAAAGAGTTGGACACAACTGAGTGACTTCACCATACCATAAATGGTGGCTACATGGAAGGGAAATACATCCAGAAATTTTTAAAGTGACTCAGTTAACCTCTGGGATGAATATTAAACTGAACATTAACAGGCTGATACTCTATGAAACCATACAAAGAAAATCATGACTAAAAACCTACAAGGAAACTATAAACTAAACTAATATCTGAACTCTCATGCTTGCACCCACTGACATGTTTCAGATCCAACAGTTTCAATGACATTCATCAAACAGACAGGAAACTCAATGGACACCTTTGAAATGCCATGCCTTAGAACAAAGATGAAGCTATAGGAGATATCAGGCTACTCTAGATGTGAATTAACAAAGCTTAAAATCAAGTTTCAAAAAGATCAAAGTGATTTGCTAGTAAATTAATATCTGGCCAGAGCAAAACCAACTATTAAAGGAAGACAATAGGATCAGCGATATCCAGGATGTCCAGTACTCAATCAATAATTATTAAATAGGCAAAAAGCTGAAAATATGGCCTATAATAGGGAAAAAAGTTGGTCAGTAAAACAGTTAGAAGTTACAGGTAGGACTGAATTATCAGACAAGGATTTAAAAGAACTACTGTAAATACATATGACATAACAGAGTAATAAGAAACACAGAAACATAAAGAAGAGTCAGATGAAACAAAATATTGCAGTATTCTGACATGGATTGACTTAGCTGGGGATTAGCTTTTCCCAAAGAAGACATCCTGAACTTGAAAAAATGGCATAAAAACTATCCAAGCTAGATTACATGAAGTTCAAAATACACTGAATGAAACATAACAAGTAGTATATCACAAAACCAAGTGATTTAACAGAACACCAATAGAGAAGATGAAATGGAATACTAAAGATATTCAAGTAATTAAGAAGAAAAAAATATTAAAAGACAAAAACAAGAACAAAGTAGATGGGTCAAATGGAAAAAAATTAGCAAGATGTAGACTGAAGTTCAATATCAATAATTACATTATATATAAATGGACTAAAATTACTAACCCAAAAGAGAATTATCAAACTTCATTTTTTAAAAAACCAGTTATATACTGTCTACCAAAAAATACTTTAAAAATGAAGACACATTCAGCAATAAAAAGGAGCAGTCCACTTACACAATGAAACAACTTGGATGAGACTGAAATATTTTTAATGAGCTTGTCCAGACACAATTTGTGACTGTATATTTTCATTGATATAAAATTCTAGAATAGGCCCCCCATTAAAAAAAAAAAACAGATAAAGTAATTGGCTCTGGTAGGCAAGAAGAATAGAATTTACTACAAAGAAGCATAAGGAAACTTTACCATGATGGAAATCTTCTATATCTTAATTAGGGTGGTGATTATACCAACTATATTAACATAAACACATACACACACACACACATATATATATACATACACTTATATATATATATACACATATATATGTATACACTTAAAAAGAGTGTGTATTGTTTTCTGTAAATGGTAGCTCAATACAGTTCATGAACAAAAAAATAATAATTAACATCTGGAAAGTAGTCTATACCAAGAAATCTAAATTTAAATATAGAATTTTCTTTCCACTTTATCAAACTGGTAAGTTGAAAACCAAGTTGTTTCCATAGTCATTTGTAGCAATTGATCTAATATCCAGTTTGTTGAAGTCTGAGTAATGAGGGTTTAAAATTGTTTTAATGACACCAGAAAAAATATTTTATATAGTAGAACCCAAGATATGTCTACTAGTCAATTCTATAGTCTCAGTCAGTTCAATCGCACAGTTGTGTCTGACTCTTTGCAACCCCATGGACTGCAGCACACTAGGCTTCCCTGTCCATCACCGACTCCCGGAGCTTGCTCAGACGCATGTCCATCAAGTCGGTGATGCCATCCAACCATCTCATCATCTGTTGTCCCCTTCTCCTCCTGCCTTCAATCTTTCCAAGCACCAGGGTCTTTTCCATTGAGTCAGTTCTTCACATCAGGTGGCCAAGTATTGGATCTTCAGCTTCAGCATCAGTCTTTCCAATGAATATTCAGGACTGATATCCTTTAGGATGGACTGGTTTGATCTCCTTGCAGTCCAAGGGATTATCAGGAGTCATCTCCAACACCACAGTTCAAAAGCATCAATTCTTTGGCACTCAGCTGTCTTTATGGTCCAACTCTCACATCCATACATGACTACTAGCTTTGACTAGATGGACCTTTGCCAGCAAACTAATGTCTCTGCTTTTTAATAGACTGTCTAAATTTGTCGTAGTTTTTCATCCAAGGAGCAAAGGTCTTTTAACCATGGCTGCAGTCACCATCTGCAGTGATTTTGGAGCCCCAAAAAATAGTCTCTCACTGTTTCCATTGTTTCCCTATGTATTTGCCATGAAGTGATGGACCAGATTCCATGATCTTAGTTTTTTGAATGTTGAGTCTTAAGCCAGCTTTTTCAGTCTCTTCTTTCACTTTCATCAAGAGGCTCTACTGTTCCTCTTCACTTTCTGCCATAAGGGTGGTGTCATCTGCACACCTGAGGATATTGATATTTCTCCTGGCAATCTTGATTCCAGCTTGTGCTACATCCAGCCTGACATTTCACATGATGTACTCAGCATATAAGTTAAATAAGCAAGGGGACAGTATACAGCCTTGACATACTCCTTTCCCGATTTGGAACCAGTCTTGTTCCATGTCCAGTTCTAACTGTTGCTTCTTGACCTGCATACAGATTTCTCAGGAGGCAGGTCAGGTGGTCTGGTATTCCCATCTCTTAAGAATGTTCCACAGTCTTTTGTGATTCACACAGTCAAAGGCTTTGGCGAAGTCAGTGAAGAGGAAGTAGATATTTTTTTAGAATTCTCTTGCTTTTTCAATGATCCAGCAGATGTTGGCAATTTGATTTCTGGTTCCTCTGCATTTTCTAAAACCAGCTTGAACACCTGGAATTTCTCAGTTCACGTACTGTTGAAGCCCCACTTGGAGAATTTTGAGCATTACTTTGCTAGCGTGTGAGATGAGTGCAGTTATGTAGTAGCTTGAACAATCTTTGGGATTGCCTTTCTTTGGGACTGGAATGAAAACTGACGTTTTCCAGTCCTGTGGCCACTGCTGAGTTGTCCAAATTTGCTGGCATATTGAGTGCAGCACTTTCACAGCATCATCTTTCAGGATTTGAAATAGCTCAACTGGAATTCCATCACCTCCCCTAGCTTTGTTCATAGATGCTTCCTAAGGGCTACTTGATTTCGCATTCCAGGATGTCTGGCTCCATGTGAGTGATCACACCATCGTGATTATCTGGGTCATCAGGTCTTTTTTGTATAGTTCTTCTGTGTATTCTTGCCACCTCTTCTTAATATCTTCTGCCTTTGTTAGGTCCACACCATTTCCATCCTTTATTGTGCCCATCTGTGCATGAAATGTTCCCTTGGATCTCTAATTTTCTTGAACAGTTATCTAGTCTTTCCCATTCTATTCTTTTCCTCTATATCTTTGCACTGATCATTGAGGAATGCTTTCTTATATCTCCTTGCTATTCTTTGGAACTCTGCATTCAGATGGATGTATCTTCCCTTTTCTCCTTTGCCTTTTGTGTCTCTTCTTTTCTCAGCTATTTGTAAGGTTTCCTCAGACAACCATTTTGCCTTTTTGCATTTCTTTTCCTTGGGGGGGAAAAATACTTTTTTTCTGTACAGTCTACATGCTTAATAATACATAATTTCACTCCTGAATCATAGCCAGGAAACATCTGTATGGCTCTCTGATTTCTCTGTAGCATTGCTTTCCAGAAATAGTGAAACATAATGCTTTATGAATTGAATGAATTTCTTTATTCTGAAGTAAATTTTACTTCATTTTATGTTCATGAAGGGCAATGAGATTCAAGTAAGAGAGGTGATATAAAAGCTAAAGCTTCTGAACCTCCAAGGTCCTCTGCCCTGAGACGTGTTTTTTATAAAATGTCAAATAAGATATCTTATTTTTTTTAGCCTCTCATCTCAAATCACAAAATTACACCTGATAATTATTGTCGTATTTACATCAGCATATGTGTTACTTTATAGGGAGGAGAAGAGTTAAAATTTATAAACATGATTTAAAGATGGCTGATGTTTTCCCAGACAGAATCAATTTTAAGATTTAGAAAGTAAAATCCTAAAAGAGGAGAGATAATCAACTTTTTTGCAGGATATTTTAAATCTTATTATACAAATGAACATTTTTTAACAAGTAGGAAAGAAATAATATAAACCTATGAGTTAGGAAAGGATCTAGAAGTTAGTATTTATTATTTAAAGTTCAGATTAAATTAATAATAAAACCTGTACATATTCTTCTTAAAAATCTATACTTAGTGTTAATTATTAAGTCATGTTTGACTCTGCAACCCTAAGGACTGTAGCCCGCCAGGCTCCTCTGTCCATGGAATTCTCCAGACAAGGTTACCGGAAGGGGTTGCCATTCCCTTCTCCAGATAATCTTCCTAACCCAGGTCTCCTGCATTCCAGGCATACTTTTTACTGTTTGTGTCACCAGAGAAGGTCTTAAAAAATCTATAAGCATGACAAATATGAGATACAATGACTGAAATATCTGAGAGTTGGGTATGGGGAAAGACAGAACCACAGTTTATAAATGTACTAATTCATATACTAATAATTAAACACATTATAATTAGGGTCAGTGGAGACCTAAAGAACAATCCTTGTATGATCTAGAACAGCATTTGACAAATTGAGTATATATGAACTCACATTTCTTTTTGTAAATATAATAGGTTTGAAAAATATGCAAACCTATCCATGTACATATTGTCTACGGTTACTTTCACATTTCAAGCAGAGTTAAATGATTGCAACACAGATCTTACAGCCTGCAAAACCTAAAATGTTTAAAAGCTGGCCCATTAAGAACTTTGAAAACCTAGAAAATAAAATATAGATCTGAAAAGAGACACATTTCCAACAGTGATACTATTGTTTGCTCAGTAGCTCAGTTGTGTCTGACTCTTTGTAACCCCATGGACTATAGACTGCCAGGCTCCTCTGTCCATGAAAGTTTCTAGGCAAGAATACTGGAGCAGGTTGCCATTTCCTACTCCAGTGATACTGTTAGATGTTGCATTAAAGAGCTGTGGTAGCTTTTCAAGGTTGAATCAGACTGGTATTTAATCCGTATGTTGGTGAGAAGAACTATGAGCAGGAGACTTCTTTGGGGGTGATGGAAATGTGGTGGGAGGGAAAAAGAGAGAAAGAAGAGAGAGGGAGGTTGATTTATTTTCAAAAATTGGCTCTCTGACTATGGAAGTTGACAAGTCCAATATCCTCAGGGTAGGCTGGCAGACCAGAGAACAGGAAAAGTTGTTGTTTCAGTTGAGTCCAAAGGCAGTCTGTGGCAGAATTCCTCTTCCTTGGAGGGAGATTAGTCTTTTTTTTACATTAAGGCTTGTAACTCAATTGATGGCTCTCCACTCAGCCTTCCAAAGTTAATACTTTCCTCACCTGGGTAGGGTGGGGAGCAGTAGAAAGAGGTTGTTAAGTTATTCATTCCCCTAATCCATCCTTGGAGAATCAAATTGATTTTGTATAGAGTGAATTCCTGAATATTTCTTTAAACCCACTAGGTGCTTCACATAGTCAGACAAAGTCAAGAACCAGAAGGTTAAGCAAAGCTTTATGACAAGATATTATATAGCCTCTATGTTGTTACAATGCATTTTGATAACAGGCTCAAGGTGGAATACGTCTCATTCAGAATTTACCAGATATATTTTACCAGTGAATCTTTCTGGTTACATGATCTGTTAACCAATGTTTCTTGAAGTAGGTTGAAATCAGCTGCTCTAAACCAATACTCTCATGAACCAAAGAGAAGAATGAGGGGTCAGGGCAGTTAAGTCATGGCCAAAGTAACACATTTTAACAGCAGAATCAAATCTGAAACTTGGGTCTCCTTTCTCTGTGTGATGCTCTTTTCCTTCTTCTTCATGAAATACCTTAATATTCATTCCTCCTGACTCTCCATTCAAGTTTCTCCTATGTCTAGACTGCTGAAATCAGAATCATTGTAAATTTAGTTGGGGAATTCTTCATTGCCATGGTGGGTACACTTTACTTCAAATGCACTGTGACAGGAAATAATTTATCTTTCATTACCTTTTCCTTTAAAACACTACTTTAGGAGCCTGCAAGTCAGTTTCCTAGTCAGTGCTGACTGCTGAGGCTCTGACAGAATGACAGTCCTGAACTGGCTAATCAGAGGGTGTAAATGATGTAAAGGTGACAGCCGCTATTCTATTAGTGTTCCCATCAGGACGCTAAGAAGCTCTACCCATGATTTTTGGAAAAGTGTTATGAGAACTAAGATAATTTTTCATGATTTTGAAATAGGGCATATTGTTGTTGTCCAGTCGCTAAATCGTGTCTGACTCTTTGTGACCCCGTGAACTACAGCACACCAGGCTTCCCTGTCCTTCATTACCTCCATCTCCCAGAGTTTGTTCAAATGCATGTTTATTGAGTCAATGATGCCATCCAACAATCTCATCCTCTGTTGTCCCCTTCTCCTCCTGCCCTCAATCTTTCTCAGTATCAGGGTCTTTTACAATGAGTCGCCAAAGTACTGGGGCTTAGTAAGAAGAGCAAATAATGACACCTTGTGGCCTAAATGTTATCTCCATTGCCACGTGATGATAGCAGTTCCCATCTGAGGTTTGAGGGCAAGATGGGTCGTGTGACTCTTTGTAGAGTATTGGGCTTCCCTGGTGGTTCAGTGGGTAAAGAATCTGCCTGCAATGCAGGAGAACCAGGTTCAATCCCTGGGTTTGGAAGATTCCCTGAAGAGGGGAATGGCACCCCATTGCAGTATTCTTGCCTGGAGAATCCCATGGACTGAGGAGACTGGAAGGCCACAGTCCATGGGATCACAAAGAGTTGAACTTGACTGACTGACTTTAACTTCACTTATAGAATATATGAAATAAGTTCCATGTAGCATTCATATTTCCAAAGTTTACAAACACATTTCTTACAATAGAAATGATGTGATACAAATTTATTACTAAATTAGTTATTTCACTCACTGTACTCAACATGCTTTCTTGAATGAAAGAGAAAAAGGTGGATCTTCTAGGTCAATACATTGGAGTTTGTTTATCATTCTCTATATGTGTAGCCAATAAAAGGTGGAGAACCACCACACATAGGAGGTTCTGACAAGTTTTTTTAATGGGAGGAGACAGTATTCTCCATCTACTTACTTGTGAAATTTTATATACTAACACATTCCAACACACATCAGGCACCTCCCATCACACACACACACACACACACACAGAGCCACATATATCATTCTAAAACTATACATTGTCATCAGGCTCTCCACATCTCTGAAATACTTCACTCTAGGTTTAAAATTCTGCAAAATATACATATCTTCTCTAAGATATAGGTGTTTTTTATTCCAAATAAATCTACTAGAGAATTGAGATGATCAAGAATCAAGCCAGGGTAAAATAAGTACAATTTCTTTTCAGAGTAGAGCAGGCATAATATGGAGTCTAAGATATGCACACTGCAGTATTTGCAGAAATATTCAAAGGTCCCTCAGTGACCTCCATACTTAGTTTTCAGAATGCATCAAACATCTGCTACTTCAGGAGTAATGTGTTTCACTGGATTTCCACAAAGTAGCAAAGAGTTCCAGAGCAGCTCCAAAAGAAAAAGGATCAAAAGCTGATCTCTAAATTCTGGTTTGGGACCAAGGTTGTTGGTATAGAAAATGTATTTTTTTTTCTTATTAAAAAGTTTTAACTTAATACAAATTAAAAATTATATATTCTTTATATTTATATATATTCTTTAACGTTGACCTTAAATAATGGGAAATTAGTACTTCTCATCACATGGTTTTGCAAGATCGTAATGGGAATCCACACATCTTATAACGAAGTTCATTTGTTGATTTTCTAGAGAGCTTCATCCTTTATGTTACTGAAGCCAGGAGCATTGTGCCTCTCATGTGAAAATCAACCAATGCCTGCATAAATGTTAATCTCAATCACCTTGGTCTGATAATAGTATTTCTCTTGTCATATGGTTTAACTTTTTACTGTAGCATAGATTCACTCCAACTTGGAAGGCATCCAGTGTTCAGATGGCTAAAGTGAAAAAAGAAAAAATACTGAAGAGATTACTTGCACCTACAGGTTACACCTACGCATTAAACTTACTGCACAGCCAGCTTGGGTGAAATTAGAGAGAAAACTGCCCAAGCATGTCAAATGCTTAAGCTTTAAGACCCCGGGTGAAATGAAACAAAAGAAGAAGGGATCCAGGGGTGCTTTAGCATAATCAAGCTGGCTCATGCCACTGAACGCTCGGCTGGGATTGAGAACTCACTGCTGGGAGGAAACTTGTAATTGTATTCCAGACCCACAGTCACCAATAGACATGTGGGCTATGTCTGTGTGTCTGTATTTTAAACCTCCCTGCTAAGAACGAAAAGAAAGGGACAATAAATACTACAGAAAGTAACATGTTTCTCATTCCTTTTTTTACCGATGTGTAAAATCTTAAATATCTCTTTGCCCCCCACTACTTCAACTTTCCTTTTAACACTCACATAAGTCTGGTTGGTGCCTATCACTGTAACACCCTTTTATTTAGTCTGAAATTCTATTAGATTACATATCCCAAAAAGGCGCTAGAATGTAGTAATACTATACTTGAAATGTCTTATTTTTTATGCAGTAGACTTATTGAGAATGAACACTTTTTAATTTATGATTAGTGTCTTCATTTAGGGGCTCCTCAGGTGGCACTAGAGGTAAAGAACCTGTCTACCAATGCAGGAGACATAAGAGATGAGGGTTCAATCCCTGGGTTGGGAAGATCCCCTGGAGGAGGCATGGCAACCCATTCTAGTATTCTTGCCTAGAGAATTCCATGGACAGAGGAGGCTGTCACAAAGACTCAGACATGACTGAGCGACTTAGCACACACACATGTCTTCATTTCTGGGCAGAGGTGCTCTGCAGCAATCCAAAGCACTGGATTTAACCCCAGGTATTAAGAAAGTGCATTCCAATCCCCGAAAAAGACAATGCCAAAGAATGTTCAAACTACCCCACAATTGCACTCTTCTCACATCCTAACAAAGTAATGCTCAAAATTGTTTCAGCCAGGCTTCAACAGTATGTGAACTGAGAACTTCCAGATGTTCAAGCTGGATTTAGAAAAGGCAGAGGAACCAGAGATCAAATTGCGAACATCCATTGGATCATCGAGAAAGCAAGAGAGTTCCAGAAAAATATCTACTTCTGCTTTATTGACTATGCCAAAGCCTTTGACTCTGTGGATCATCACAAACTGTGGAAAATTCTTCAAGTGATGGAAAGACAGGACCACGTTACCTGCCTCCTGAGAAATCTGTATGCATGTCGAGAAGCAACATAACAGAAGTTAGAACTGGACATGGAACAACAGACTGGTTCCAAATCGGTAAAGGAGTATGTCAAGGCTGTATATTGTCACCCTGCTTAATTAACTTATATGCAGAGTACATCATGTGAATAGTCAGGCTGGATGAAGCACAAGCTGGAATCAAGATTGTTGGGAGAAATATCAGTAACCTCAGATATGCAGATGATACCACCCTTATGGCAGAAAGTGAAGCAGAACTAAAGAGCCTTTGGATGAAAGTGAAAGAGGAGAAGTGAAAAAGTTGGCTTAAAACTCAACATTCAAAACATGAAGATCATGGCATCTGGTCCCATCACTTCATGGCATATAGATGGGGAAACAATAACAGACTTTATTTTCATGGGCTCCAAAATCACTGCAGATGGTGACTGCAGCCATAAAATTAAAAGACACTTGTTCCTTGGAAGAAAAGCTATGACCAACCTAGACAGCATTTTAGAAAGCAGAGACATTATCTTGTTGACAAAGATCCATCTAGTCAAAGCTATGGTTTTTCCAGTAGTCATGTGTGGATGTGAGTGTTGAACTTTAAAAAAAGCTGAGTGCCGAAGAATTGATGCTTTTGAACTGTGGTGTTAGAGAAGACTCTTGAGAGTCCCTTGGACTGCAAGGAGATCCACCACTCAATCCTAAAGGAAATCAGTCCTGAATATTCATTGGAAGGACTGATACTGAAGCTCCAATACTTTGGACACCTAATGTGAAGAACTGACTCAAAAGACCCAAGTGCTGAGAAAGATTGAGGGCAGGAGGTGAAAGGGAGGATGGAGGAGGAGATGGTTGGATGGCATCACCAGCTCAATGGACATGAGTTTGTCCAAGCACCAGGAGTTGGTGATGGGCAGGGAAGCTTTGCATTCTGCAGTCCATGGCCTCACAAAGAGTCTGACACAGCTGAGTGACTGAACTGACTAAGAAAATGACATTCTACTTTGTTTCCCTCCACCAACATGCTCCCATTTTAATGGTTTGTCAATCCATTTCCATCTGCTGATTTAACCATTTTTGTAAAATTGACTGAAAGTGAAGTGTGGCTCAGAAGAGATTTTGATGGTATGTTTTGGAAATAAAAATCTATTCATAGGATCTAACACCCATTGACATATTATGTATCTTACTTACCAGATAAGCTTACATCTATTATAGAGATAGGAGTTAGAACTAGGGAGGTGGAAGGGGCCAAAAGTTATACACTGCAAGAAGGGGAGGTAAAAACTATCTGGATTCTTTCTGAAATTAAACACATAGACACACACAATACCAGTCTACAAGAACAAACAAGTTCCACATCAAATATTCTGGCAGAATATTGCCAAGCTATTTGGCCTACTTCAACCCAAGTTATACCAAAACAGTACGTCCTTTTTTTAACGCTGTGACAGATGGTTATTGAAACAACCAGAGTCAGCTGTGCTATATATTAATCACTCTAAAAGAGATATGATTAAATGAATGCTATTCTATTATTTTCCAGTGCTATTCACAGACATGGCATATTCCCATAAACATGCTTCTATTTTGACCTTTTGCCCAAAGTCTGATATCTGATCGTTATGGGATTAGTATAATTCCTAGTGTGCTTGGCATTATTCTGCTCCTTTTCAATTAGCATAACTACTCGTGACACTTTGTATGAAAACTTCCATACTGGAAAAGTAAATATAAATAGTCAAAATTACTTGGATAATGATGTCACATCTCTGGAAGTAGATGTCAGTATAGAAGTTTTATTACTAGGCAGATGTGATTTTAAATTCGGACTGTAGGTTAAGCAGTTGGGAGGAGTTGAGCATATTTAAATTTTTAATGTATAATTTGCATACTGGTCAATACTGAATGGAGTTGTGAATTTAAAAAAATGAATGCCAACCTTGAAAAATATTACTGCTGGCACACAGTGAGAACTTAATTAATATAAACATTTTAAAATTCATTGTTATCATGACACTATTATAATTAATCAGACTTACTTATTAATTTAAGAACTATTTAATTGGTTTATTTATCCCCTGCCATATAATCTATTTAATACATATAAAATACTTAGGATATGTTAGTAAATAATATATTATGTACTAATATAGTAATACATGTAGCTTCTCAATTTTCTCTCCCTTTAAAAGCTGCAGTCTCAAGAATTCTTCTTAGAGGATGTGCATTAGGTTGAATGAACTAACACTTGAGTTATTTCAAACCCTTATGCATATCTAAAGTCAATGAACCAATTAATTATTATATTTCTGCTGAATCTAATATTTTTTTCAAATAACTAATTTAATGTCTTGATTTTTGCAATTAAAAATGATTAAGGAATGATTTAAGTTAGACTAAAAATGGTTCATATACTTACAGATGCCCAAACCAAAGCAGTATAGCCTATATAGTAAGCAACTGAAGTTGATAATGGATATCCTGGTTCTAATAACTCCATCACTTACCAACTGGTGGTTTGGGAAAGAAAGATTGTGTCTGTTTGTTTCCCCTTCTGTAAAGTAGGTATAATACTAGCCGCAGCCTCATAGTGTTTCTTAAAGATTACTTAGCATATCCTGGCTGATTTTAACTGTTCCATACATATTACTGATTATTGTTGCTATCATGATGTGTATGAAACATTAATCTATCTGAAGCAACACAAAAACAACAAAAGGCATTTAAAAGTTTGATATAATAAATTTGTAGGTACGTTCCTGGTGGTCCAGTGGCAAAGACTTTGCCTTCCAGGGCATGGGGTGCAGGTTCAGTCTCTGGTTGGGGAGCTGGGATACCACATGCCTCATGGCCAAGAAACCAAAAAGCATAAAACATAAGCAATATTGAATCATGATTCAATAAAGACTTTAAAAGTGGTCCACATCAAAAAATCTTTAAAAAACTAAACTTGTAAAAACTATATTTAAAATTACATTTAAATCAACTAAGATATTTCCTTTCTATAGACTCAGAAATATGTTATAGTTAGATCCTCTTTTAACTTTCTAGTACTTATTTATTTTTGTTTTTTTTAATTTTTATTGACATATTGTTGATTTGTTATATGTAAGGCTCAGGTGTATAGCACAACAGTTCAGTTTCATATTTATATACATATATATTCAAACATTTATTTTAGATTCTTTTTGATTATAGATTATTATACAATATTTAATATATTTCCCTGTGTCATACAGTAGGTCCTTACTGGTTATATATTTCATATGCAGTGTTATGTATATTTTAACCCCAGTCTCCTAATTTATCCCTCCTCCCACCCCATTTTGGTAACCATAAGTTTGGTTTCTGTGTCTGTGACTGTCTTTCTTTTTTGGAAGTAAGTTCACATGTGTCTCTTTTTTCCTTTTAGATTCCACATACCCGCAGTATCTTATGATATTTTTCTTTCTCTATCTGGCTTTCTTCACTTAGTGTAATAACCTCTAGGTCCAACCATGTTGCTGCCAATGGCATTATTTCATTCTTTTTATGGCTGAGTAATACTCCATCGTCATCCCAACATGTAATATCACATCTTCTTTACCCATTCGTCCTTCAGTGGATATTTAAGTTGCTTGCATTCATTGGCTATTGTAGATGTTGTTGTTCAGTCACCCAGTCATGTCTGACTATTTGAGACCCCATGACCCGCAGCATGCCAGGCTTCCCTGTCCTTCACGTCTCCTGGAGCTTGCTCAAACTCATGTCCATTTAATCAGTGATGCCATCTAACCATCTCATCCTCTGTCATCCCCTTCTCCTCCTGCCTTCAATCTTTCCCAGCATCAGGGTCTTTTCTAACGAGTCAGCTCTTCACATCAGGTGGCCTAGGTATTGGAGCTTCAGCATCAGTCCTTCTAATGAATATTCAGGATTAATTCCCTTTAGGATTGACTGATTTGATCTCCTTGCAGTCTAAGGGACTCTCAAGAGTCTTCAACACCACTATTGTAGATAGTGCTACAGTGAACATTGGGATGCATGTATCTTTTTGAATTATGGTTTTCTGCAGATATATGCCCAGGAGTTAGATTGAAGAATTATATGGTGGCTCTAATTTTGTTTTAAGTAACCTCTATGGAGTAGGAAATGGCAACCCACTCCAATGTTCTTGCCTGGAGAATTCCATGGACAGAGGAGCCTGATGGGCTACAGTCCACAGGATCACAGAGTTAAACACGACTGAGCACCAGCACCACCATACTGTTCTCCATAGTAGCCTCACCAATATATTCCTACCAACAGTGTGTAAGAGGCTTCCTTTTTCCCTCCATACCCTCTCCAGCATTAATTTGTAGACTTTTTGATGATTATCATTTTGGTGTGAGATGATAATGCCATTGTATTTTTGATTTGCATTTCTCTAACAACTAGTGAAATTGAGCATCTTTGGACATCTGTATATCTGTGCCTTTGGACATCTGTATATCTTCTTCAGAGAAAGTTCTATTTAGATCTTCTGTCTAAGTTTTGATTGGCTTGTTTATTTTTTGATATTGAGCTGTATGAGCTGTCTGTATAGAAATTAATCCCATGTTGGTTGTATTGCTTGGAAATATTTTCTCCCATTCTTCAGGTCATCATTTTGTTTTATTTATGGTTTCTTTTACTGTGCCAAAGCCTTTAAGTTTAATTAGCTCTCATTTGTTTGTTTTTGCTTTTTTTCCCATTACTCTAGGGGAGAGATCAAAAAAGATATTGCTACCATTTATGTCAAAGAGTGTCTTGCCTATGTTTATTTTCCTCTAGGAATTTTATGGTATCTACTTTTACATTTAGGTCTTTAATCCATTTTAAGTTTTTAGAGAATTTTAAATATTTAGAGAATGTTCTTGGAGAAGGCAATGGCACCCCACTCCAGTACTCTTGCCTGGAAAATCCCGTGGTTGGAGGAGCCTGGTAGGTTGCAGTCCATCGGGCGGTTACGAGGACATGATTGAGCAACTTCACTTTCACTTTTCACTTTCACACATTGGAGAAGGAAATGGCAACCCACTCCAGTGTTCTTGCCTTTAGAATCCCAGGGACCGGGGAGCCTGATGGGCTGCTGTCTATGGGGTCGCACAGGGTCGGACACGACTGAAGTGACAGCAGCAGAGAATATTCTAATTTCATTTTTTTTTTACATGTAGCTGTCCAGTTTTCCCCTTACCGTATATTGAAGAGACTGTCTTTTCTCCATTGTATAGTCTTGCCTCCTTTGTTGTAGTTAATTGATCATAGATGAATGGATTTATTTCTAGACTTTCTATCTGTTCCATTGAGCGGTATGTATATTTTTTGTGTCACTGGCATGCTGTTTTGATGAGGTAGCCTTATAGTATAGTCTGAATTCAAGGAACCTGATTCCTCCAGCTTCATTTTCTTGGTTTGTTTATTTTTCTAAAGATTGCTTTGGCCATTCAGGTCTTTTGTGTATTTTAAATTTCATAGTCTACTTTTAATATACCAGGACATTAACTCTTTGCTTTATATCTTTAATTACATCCTTTGGACAGTTGGGCAGTTTTATTTTCTTAATTTGACAAGTTAAGCATCAATAAAATGTCTCATCAGGTCTTTACTTCAGTTATTATGAAAACTTGTTTCCACTTCTTTGTTTTTCCCTTTAGCATTTAATGGCATTTGAAGTTTTTTTTTTTTTTTAATTCTTTGTCTCCTTCAACAAAATATAAACTGTGTAATAAAAGGGAAATGTTTTGTTCACTGTGTTCCCAGAATTTAGACTATTGCATGGCACCTAATTAAATAATTAAATAATTATTTGTAGGATGAATGAATGAATAAGTTAATCATATACAATACAGTTAAATAGAAAAAGGACTAAATGAAAAAAGAAAGAATTTTTATCTAAACATATGATTCCTCAGTCATGTTTTTATGTTTATTTCTGATTAATAGATTCATATTGTCTTTAAATAAATTTTAAATTAGTGAAACAGATCACCAGCCCAGGTGGGATGCATGAGGCAAGTGCCCGGGCCTGGTGCAATGGGAAGACCCACAGGAATCAGGTGGAGAGGGAGTTGGGAGGGGGGATCAGGATGGGGAATACATGTAACTCCATGGCTGATTCATGTCAATGTATGACAAAACCCACTGCAATGTTGTGAAATGGTTAGCCTCCAACTAATAAAAATAAATGAAAAAAAAATTTTTTTAAATAAGCTCATCAAAATTTTATTGTAAAAATGTCTCATATGCATTTAAAAGAGGAAAATATTCATAATACCATCTGTACCACCACCTAGAGATAATAATAGCTAAGAACGTTTACTGCACTCTTTCTTAATGCCTAGCTAATAATACTTTCTGCACTCTTTCTTAGTGCTTACTCCAGTGCTAAACACATCATTAACCTCTTTTAAATTCCATAAAACTATAAGGTAGGATTATTATCAGTTTATAAAAACTGGGATAAAATAGAGTAAGTAACCTTCCAAAGATATATAGTTGAAGTGTTGGAGTTAGATTCCAAACTTAGAATACCTTCAAATCTTAACCCTATACCATATTGTTAAAGCATTTTTGCCTGTTTTACTTACATGCAGACTAGTCCATGCATTTAAGTTAGATGGGTTTTGGTTTCTTGTGGCTCAGACGGTAAAGCGTCTGCCTACCATGTGGGAGACCTGGGTTCAATCGCTGGATTGGGAAGATCTCCTGGAGAAGGAAATGGCAACCCACTCCAGAATTCTTGCCTGGAAAATCCCATGGACGGAGGAGCCTGGTAGGCTATAGTCCATGGGTTGCAAAGAGTCGGACACAACTGAGTGACTTCACTTTCATTACTTTTAAGACACTTCTGCATTTCAAACTCTTTTGTTGACTATGATGGCTCCTCCATTTCTTCTATGGGATTCCTGCCCACAGTAGTAGATATAATGGTCATCTGAGTTAAATTCACCCATTCCAATCCATCTTAGTTCACTGCTTCCTAGAATGTTGATATTCACTCTTGTCATCTCCTGTTTGAACACTTACAATTTGCCTTGATTCATGAACCTAACATTCCAGGTGCCTATGCAATATTGCTCTTTACAGCATTGGACCTTGCTTCTATCACCAGTTCCATCCACAACTGGGTGTTGTTTTTGCTTTGGCTCCATCCCTTCATTCTTTCTGGAGTTATTTCTCCACTGATCTCCAGTAGCATATTGGGCACCTACCGACCTGGGGAGTTCATCTTTCAGTGTCCTATCTTTTTGCCTTTTCATACTGTTCATGGTATTCTCAAGACAAGAATGCTGAAGTGATTTGCCATTCCCTTCTCCAGTGGACCACATTCTGTCAGACCTCTCCACCATGACCCATCCATCTTGGGTGGCCCCACATGGCATGGCTTAGTTTCATTGAGTTAGACATGACTGTGGTCCTGTGATCAGATTGGCCTGTTGTCTGTGACTGTGGTTTCAGTCTGTCTGCCCTCTGATCCCCTCTCTCAATGCCTACTA
Organism: Cervus canadensis; assembly: GCF_019320065.1. Lineage (NCBI taxonomy): Eukaryota > Metazoa > Chordata > Mammalia > Artiodactyla > Cervidae > Cervus > Cervus canadensis. The sequence goes on along the minus strand of NC_057406.1, from coordinate 26,439,723 downwards.
TCTTACTTGGTTTTCTCTTACCTTGGATGTAGAGTATCTCTTCAACACAAGCTAGAATCAAGATTGCCAGGAGAAATATCAATAACCTCAGATATGCAGATGAAGAAGGCAGGCAGAAAGTGAAGAAGAACTAAAGAGCCTCTTGATGAAAGTGAAAGAGGAGAGTGAAAAAGTTGGCTTAAAGCTCAACATTCAGAAAACTAAGATCATGGCATCTGGTCCCATCACTTCATGGCAAATAGAAGGGGAAACAGTGCAAACAGTGGCTGACTTTATTTTGGGGGGCTCCAAAATCACTGCAGATAGTGATTGCAGCCATAAAATTAAAAGACACTTACTCCTTGGAAGAAAAATTATGACCAACCTAGACAGCATATTAAAAAGCTGAGACATTACATTACTTTGTCAACAAAGGTCCATCTAGTCAAGGCTATGGTTTTTCCAGTGGTCATGTATGGGTGTAAGAGTTGGACTATAAAGAAAGCTGAGCACCGAAGAATTGATGGTTTTGAACTGTGGTGTTGGAGAAGACTCTTGAGAGTCCCTTGGTCTGCAAGGAGATCCAACCAGTCCATCCTAAAGGAAATCAGTCCTGGGTGTTCATTGGAAGGACTGATGTGGAAGCTGAAACTCCAATACTTTGGCCATCTGATGCGAAGAGCTGACTCATTTGAAAAGACCCTGATTCTGGGAAAGATTGAGGGCATGAGGAGAAGGGGACGACAGAGGATGAGATGGTTGGATGGCATCACCGACTCAGTGGACATGGATTTGGGTAAACTCCGGGAGTTGGTGATGGACAGGGAGGCCTGGCATGCTGTGGTTCATGGGGTCACAAGGAGGCGGACAGGACTGAGTGACTGAACTGACTGACTGAGACAATTCTGAGCTTTCCCTTATGCATTACATGTTCTTCAAAATGTTATTTTTAAGTTGATGAGTAATATTTATATTAACAGTTGTCCTCTCTGGTGTATACTTAGATTATTTCTCTTATCAGTCTTGTGAAGAGGCACTGATTATCATGATAGCATGATTGATGCAAGACTGTTCTGTATAGTAGTTTATGAATGATTTTAAAAACTTAATATTTTTTTGCCAAACTTTTGCAAAATGGAATAGGTTTTTACTCCTAAAATCATCATTTATTTTGCTTATTTTTAGATGCTCTAATCATCTTCGGCATTAGCATTTTCTTTAAATTCCTTTCTGGAGGTCTCAGTATTTTAACTTTTATGTTTAACATGATTTTTACAACTTTTATTACTGTTTCATTCTTTGTGAATTGCCCGTTTGTGTCCTTTCCTCAGTTTTCCTTTCGTAGTTGTTTTCAGCTTCATTTATAACTTTAAGATTTCTTCAATCATATAGATTTAAAACATTAATTCCAGCTTTATTTTTATTTGTTTATTTTATTTGATGAGATACAGAGACTCAGCTTTTGAGCAGTTTGATTTATCATTTTTTTTTCCTATACTATTTCTTACATAATTTCTAGGCTTAAAAATTCTTTGGTAGGACAAAATCAGTTCTTCTCCTTTACTTATGTTGATTTATTTATTCAAAAATATGAAATTTATTTTAGTACAGATATAAAATCATTGTCTCAATCAACTGTCACATCACCATGTATTGACTTATTCATATTTCTATTCCCTAGAGAATTTTTAACCTTCTTTATCTGTACAATTTTATATATGTGGTTTTCTGCTTCTGAGCCATTTTCTCCTTTTGATCTTTATGCCAATCCCTTATAATTAATATCTTCTTCTTATTATAGTTTTGTATGATTTATTATCTAGTAGAGAATGTCTTTTATTTTTACTCTTTTTTCAAAATGCTAATGGCTAGCCTCATTAAGTTAATTTTCCAGATGTGCTCTAGAATTATTTTGCCAAGACCCAAATAATCTCTACTAAGATTTTCATCAGAATTGTATGCAACATATACTATAATCAAGAGAAGTGGACACCTTTAAAATGTTCAGAACTCTTTTGTGCTTCTTCAGGGAGATTATATTGTTTATATTGTTTTTGATATTTTACAAGGTTGGACCTGTGTATGCTCTACTGAAATATATTTTGGAGACACAAGCTGAATCAAACTTAAGCTCATAACCAAATCAAAATTAAACTGATAAATTCTCTTAACCATGGATGCTACATCATAACTGTGGCACCCAGCGTCCAATTATATATCAGTTTATCTATATGGTTAATCACATATAAGCACCTTAGTCTCTCCACTGATCCCCACTCACCTCCCCAACACACAAACACATGCACACTCATATACAGCCATTAGTTTAGATCCAAATCTATAAGCTAGAAATCATTTTAATTTTATCAATTTTTTTCTAGCTACCATGGAAATAGGTATAGTATCAATTTTAAACAATAATTAATAGATGTGAGTTTTGTTATGCCAAAGTGACATGAGCTATAGAATGTGGTGGGTGATGGTTTGAATCCTACTCTTGTTTTCACATTGGTGCCCTTGAACAAGTTACTTAAAATCTGTAACTCAATTTTACTCATCAGAAAATGTAGAAAAATAATAAAACTTAATTTATAAGTTTATGGTAAGGATTGAATGATGTAATATTTATAAAGATATTTAGAACAGAGTCAGGAGTGTAGTTAATTGTTTAATGCAGGTTGTTTATTATGTGGGCCTTTAGAGAAATAGAAGAGGATACAAAGACTATAATACCTTTCTTTTAAATCACAGTTCTAAAGGCTAAACTAACTAAATATGTAAATAGCTGTCAAAATGGTAACCAGTATGAAGCATCCTTTTGTGAAGAGTTATTTTAAGAACATAGCATATAATTCTAATAACATGAAAAGATAACAAAATTTTGCTCTGAGAAGTATTTCTATATCTCTTCCTATTTGATTAGGTCTTACCTATTTGGTTTAAGGTGGGGAGAACCTTCAATTGTTAAAGATCCATAGGCAAAGAAAAGCTTATAGCCATCAGAAGTTATGACTCAAAGTAGCCATACACATGATTTTCCAGGTTTTGCTCTTATTTTATATAATGAGGAGAGAAATCTTGGAATAAGATCTTGGAACTTTCTGGATCTCTACCCTATTAAGGAAAACAATTAAATTTAAATTTTAAAATGCCTATTTAAATACATATACATATGTATTTGCAAGTGTATTTGCATAATTGTACTGATGAAATATATACATATTAAACATATGTTTATAAAACATAAACATAAGTACTATTCAAAATAGAAAAAGAACAGTGTTTTTAGATGACTTTTAAATCATCATCCTTCATAGTATTGTTAATAACTCATAGAAAAACATTCAGTAGGTATGAGGGACATTGTTAATGATAGAGAATTCAAATGCATATTTTCAGTAGTCTGTGACATTCCTAAAATAATTCAATGATTTTTTAAAATCGATCAGACCATTTTTTTCTTCTTGTTTTTTTGTCTCTTAATGTGAGTAACAGGGAACTCCTGTTCAAAGTAAAGGCATGTCAATTCTATTTTCTTACTGTTCCCTTGTACTAAAATATTTAGTATTATCTTATTTCTGTGCTTTGTCTTGCTAAATATTTTCCCCAGGCATGTTTGCATTTTTTGAATTTTTTTTTTTTATTTAAAAAAATCACATGCTATAACCTACAGATTTAAATTGGGGCAAACAAATTATGATCAGTTAAAATATGTTAAAAGTGACCTGAAGAATTAGAGCCCACAGATAATTTCTGTCCCAAAGGAAGAGGTATGCTCATATGCTCATCCTTCCCTCCTATATTCTATGATGCATCTAACATTCTAGCCACCTGAAGTTACCAGTGCCTGTCCTTATGTTAAATACTAGGGGTGTGAAAATGTTTTCTTATTAATTAAAAATAAGTTTCAGCTACACATAGAAATGTTCATATTCCCTAAACAAATCCTAATAAAGCATTGCATATTCCACAATGCTAAAAAAGAAAAAAAAGAAAAGAAGAAAAAATTGTCTATTTATTTTAGGCCATTCCCCAGAATGTTAAAGTTTTGAAGTTCCATAATTTGCATTCAGATTTAGAAATTAAGAAACCAGAGCTACTGCGCCATATACCTCCCCTTGCAGGCAGCGTGTCTGATAGCGCAGGGAATGTGTGGCAGATGGAAACAGAAAATCTCCCCTTCTGCCCTTCTTCCAGGAGCTTTTCTCACCTCCAACTCTTCATCTCCATTAAAACTTATTCAAACATAATTAGTGTAACATTAAAATGGAGGAAATTTTGTAATTGCCAGTTGTTCTGTAGCCATGGTTACATCAAAGATTTATAGCAAGTAACTCGAGGCTGGGCACGAACAAGCAGTTAGCAGGAACAGCAGTAAGAAAATGTTTGTGTGCACGTGTAGGTGTGCTGATGTGAATGTTTGCCAAAAAAAAAAAGAAAAAAGAAAGAACGAAAGAGAATATTCGGTGACATTTAAGGTGCTAATATCTGGAAGTCAACCTTTAATTTGACAGCTTTTAGTGCTAGTTAATTTCATTCATCCAGGCGAGGTGTAGGAAATTTGCAGCACCTTTAAATTATCACGTTTTTCCACACTGCCTCAGGCCTATACGGAATACCTGAACCATACATTTTTTTTTTTTACCCTTTTTTTATTTTTTTTCAGGTCAGTTGAAGTAAAACTTTCATTCCCTTTCTCAGACAATTAATCTTTAGCTAATTGAAGCAGGGATGCTGCAGGACGGGTTTCACTGGGGCCTGTAAATCTCATTTAGCAAAGTGAATTCAAGGCACACGCTGCACCTAATGATGTGACAGGTGGACTGCACCGCAAGACAGCAGCCTCGGAAAAGTTGATTCTCATTAGACCCGCAGAGTCCTGCAGTCAGTTTTCTGATGGCTGAAGAACACTAATCGCATCTGTTTGCTGCTGGGGTGGGGTTGGGGGCGGGGCGGGGGAGGCAGGGAAGTTGCAGGGTGGCGGATGGAGGAAGGGAAGAAGAGAAGAGGAAGGGGCAAAACGCTCTTCTCTTCTTTCACGAGTTAATATCCTTGACTCCTGCCCAAAAACCCAGCAGGTCTACCTCCCACCAAGCGATCAGCCTCCGTTCTGCTGACTCCAGCAGGGCGCACCCTTTTCCTAATTAACTAAAATGGCTATGGAAAGCAAAGGAGGCCTTGTGTTGGGTGAACCAATTATTTTGAAGGGTATTAAGTCATCAGATTTACTTTTATCTTGATTGCATTGTGGAAATCGTGCATAATTAATGGTGGGAGCTTATTAGGAAAATGATTAGGCAAATTACACAGGTGTCGGATGCATTTTTTATGATAAATTTGCTAGAACAATCCTGCAATTCCATCTGTTCAGCTCACATCAGAATGTCACTCTGAAGAAATTAATGGTTCAGAGTTATACAAAGTTACTGGAGGCTTTGGTTGCAGATTTAGGTAAGAGACATGTAAATATGTAAATATAGATATATAATAAGTAGCAATTTAATAATAAGTTTTTGATGTTACAGTTCAATAAATTTCTTATTTAATCTTGAGAGTAAATGATAGTCAGATGGAAACAAAGAAGAAGAATAAACGTAAGCCTCATCAAATCAGTATGATATATATGTAAATAAAAATAATCACTAGTTATAGCTCTTTGTTTTATACGGTGATTGCAGATGGGCTGCCAGCTCAGTGGCGTAGGAATCTTGTGTTTTGGCCCCAGACCTTGAATCTTACCTGCAACCATTCTCACTTTCAATTTCCTTTCAGTTTTAATCACCTTAAGAGTTACACTTTATCACAAAGCCTTGCATAAGTAGTAGTATATCTAGTACATATTTACCAATTATTTACTCTCTTCCTTCTTGACTTTAGAAGTCAAGGAGAATTACTAGAAGTTTTCATTCCAGTTGGTCATTTGTTAGATGAGATCAGGCTCATTCTCATCAAGTCATATATGATCCAGAAATGCTTATGTCTTAATATTTTCTAAATTCCTGATACTACGTGGAGTTGCTCAGTCGTGTCCAACTCTTTGTGACCCCATGGACTGTAGCCTACCAGGCTCCTCCATCCATGGGATTTTCCAGGCAAGAGTACTGGAGTGGGCTGCCATTATAAACTGATATAAAAAATAAATAAATAAATAAACTGATATAAATCTCTGACCTGAACTACAATTCTAGTAATACTTAGAGATAGTATTATATATCAAGAAAGGCAATATAGTGTCTTTTTTTAAAATGCCAGATCTAGTTTTGTTAGTCATAACGAAAAAGTAGTTCATTTTTAAGTAGCATTCAAAATACATAAATCAATAAAATCAAGACATTAGAAATTGCTTATAACTTAATTACTTATTGGTAGCATGGATCTAAAATGGGCCTCCCAGGTGGCACTAGTGGTAAAGAACCTTCCTGCCAGTGTAGGAAACATAGAGATGCAGATTCGATCTCCGGGTCAGGAAGATCCCCTGGAGGAGGGCATGGCAACCCACTCCTGTATTCTTGCCTGGAAGAATCCCCATGGACAGAGAATCCTGGTGGGCTATAGTCCATGGGATTGCAAAGAGTCAAACATGACTGAATGACTGAGCACAATCTGCTTTAGCCAAAGAAGTTGGTTCATGGGTAAATTACTTTTTGAACAATAAGTCAAAACATTTTATGCTGGCACTAATTTCAGAAGTCATAAACCAGGGTAAAATACCATTTTCTTACTTGCATCCCTTTTACCCACGCACATGAAAATGCACACATGTTTGCTCCCTTACCACAGGAAACACAGAAAAAATACTCTTTGGTAACAGCTGGAAAAACCTGTGTTGAGTGTGCATAGCATCTTGCTACTCAGAATGTATGCGGGGACCATCAGCACTGACAACTCCTTGTTAGAAATGCAGACTCTTAGGATAAATCCTAGACCTCCTGAATCACAGTCTACATGTTAGCAATATTACTGGGTGATTTGTAGTGCTTAGTGTTTGAGAAGCCGAAGCATTAAAAGACACATCTATCATAGACTCCAGGGGTTTATGAAGTAACAAATAAAAATGCTAAAACACTAATAGATGTAGCAGTTCAATACATATACAGTGAAAAATTTAAATCCAAACTTTGATCAGCAGCAAACAGATACTGAGAATGTTCTGTATTAACCATAGGACCCTCTTTTCATACATGAGAGTGACCTCTCTCACTCCCGTTTCTGTAGGGTGTTGACCGGCATTAAGGGAGAAAGTGCGAGCATGTGTGGTGGAACCAAGGAGGACAGGAAATAAGGATCTGTGCAGGCTCACGACATGAGTATTATCTATGCTCACTTTGGAGCAAAGTTCATGACAATTCCTTAAAGACAAAGATTGGAAGTTAATACCCTATTCCTACACCTGTGTGTGCATGTAATATAATATATCTACACTGGGTTACACACACACAAAATTGATAATACTCAAGTGAATATTTTTTAATACTGGTAATTTTTTCTCACTACGGATTCTGCCATATTCAAATAATTCTTTAGTTTTCTTTCTAAAATTTCCAATAAATAATAATTCTTGCCAGTAATACTAGGAGTACCTAAACCAAGTAGAACTAAACTATGTAGAATAAATTTCCAAGCTGAAGGGAAATCGGACAGAATAGTGCCCAAGCGAGTTAATTCCAGTCTAAGTGTGTTCCAAAGTCACAGCCTAGGTTCAGGGCTACTAATCAAAGGAAAAATGGAAGATTTGGCAAGCATGTGAATAATTCAGACACCAGGTGCAGTCTTTTCCCAATTAACCAAATATCTAAGACAAATATTTGCTTTTATCCTCTCAGAATGCATAGGACAATGTGGCTAGGGGAATTCAGCTTAAAAATAATATTACACTTAATTAGATTAAATAAACTTGAGAAGATAATCTCAGAATTCAAAACTGTAAGCGGAAGATTATTCTTTATACATAACAATCAGATAAGTTCTTAGACATCATTCAGATCCTTCTCAATATTAAATTTGTCTTGATTTCCTGAAAAATGTAACTTTAAGTAGAATAGGACAGGTGGGCAAATTTTTATAGAGCTTGTTTTTTTTCAGAGATATGTAAGGAATTTTGATTATCCTATTGTCTTGATATAACCAATGTATAGTACAAAACTAAAATTTCTTTGTAATTTTCCAAATACTTTCCAGTATAATGCTAAGTATTTTATTACTAGTACGTATTTCCTTAGCCATATTTTGAATCTAGTTTGTTTATATTACTCAATACTCATTATGCCAATAATAGTCATAATTAATTTTGACTCTCCTAAATTTTCAAAGTTTTTTTGAAAGACTTTAAAATATGTAGTAAATGTTTGTAAAGTGAAGCATAGTAATTCACTGATTTTTTAAAAATACAACAGAATGAATCGGATACTTAAGCATAATGTAAATATGAACTTATTTCCAACCATTTTCTTTTCCTGCCATCAAAATGATTTTTAAAAAATCAAACATTCTTCCTAATCCAACTGTAATAACTCATTAAAAAATTCTGATTTTTGTCTCCAGTTCAAAGAGCTCGACTGTGTAATTTCATCACCAAGGAGAACAGCACAAACACATACTAAAAGTGGAGTGTGGAAAGTCTTATTTCTCTTTTACTGAGATTTCAGTGATTATATAACTGTTAGTAACTAATTCATTTAATTGTAACAGTGAGGAGCAATAAAACACAATCTCTAAAGTGATTGGGTTCTAGATAATCAATGTCTTTATAAGAACCACAAAGACCAAAAAGTGATCATCATAGGCTATACATACAATGAATACCACATTAAAGATTACCAAATCTTTAAAAGATACACCTAGTATTTCACAGAATTGTATGTTCTAGGTCAACTTTATGAAAACCTCAAGGATTGAGCCATATTAAATTGTTACAAAGGCAAAGACAGCATGTACCAGGGAGTAAGAATTTTCTATAGATATGTTGGTAAAATGACCTTCTGTATAACAAAAAGGATAACCAAGAGTTCACTAGGTATTAACATTTTAAAAGGTATCCACAATAGACCCCAGATTGTCAAAATTGTTCTAGTTATTCATTTTGAGTGTTATACTACTTCTAGGAACCTATGCTTTATTCACTTCTATAAGATAGCTCCATTCTGTTAGACTCAGTTCTTAGTAACTTAGACTTCAAACAAAGTATCTTCTAAGATGCACTTAGAGACCTGAATACACAAAATAGAATAGCATCAGGAAAATGGTCATCTGAAGTACTCAAAGAGAACTCACATAAAAGGAGTAATTTCATTGGAAGACAGAGAACTGATTCTGTGGAAGAAGAAAAGTTATTAATTAACTCTGAGGGTAAAAAGTCCTATATTTTTGTATGTATAAAAAATGAGATAAAAGACTTTTGTGTTGAGCATTGTTGTTGAGCCGCTAAGTAGTATCTTGACTTATGTCAAGTCAGTCCATGAGCCCATGGACTGTAGCCCACCAGACTCTTCTTACCATGGGATTTCTCAGGCAAGAGTGCTGGAGTGGATTCCATTTCCTTCTCCAGGGGATCTTTCAGATCAAAACCGAGTCTCCTGCATTGCAGTGGATTCTTTATTGCTGAGCCACCAGGGAAGAAGCTCTTTGTGTTGAGCATAGATGGTGAATGTGTTTCAAATGTTATTTTCCAAGTCTGTCAATTGTTATCTTCCATTGACTGTAGGACCTTGGATAAGTTTATTTTAAGCCACAATTCTTCATCTATAAAATGGGGACTTTACTCTTGTATTCTGTAGTTATTTTGAACATTGAATACACATGCCATGTGCTTAGCTGCTCAGTCGTGTCTGACTCTGTGACCCCATGGACTTAAGTCTGCCAGGCTCCTCTGTCCATGGGGATTCTCCAGGCAAGAATACTGGAGTGGGTTGCCATTCTCTCCTCAAAATACTACATGTAAAACACTTAATCAGGTGCCACCACCAGCATGAAAATGATGATTCATTGATTATGTTAGAGCTAAGGAGAAATGAGGACACCAAATTAGCAGTCATACTTTATTAGTATAATTTCATCTTTATTATGACTACCCCAAAGTTCAGGGAAAAAAATAGGGCTAATTCTCTGCAGTTTTTTCTGTCCTTTGTTTATTTCTCTCTTGGTCTTCAGCATCAATATTAATAGCATCAAGTGCTGGAATTGAGTTGTGCCTCCCATAATTCTGAAAGATAAATGACATGTGGGATTATTTTAGCATTTGGCAACTACGTGATGAGAGAAAGTACCTTTTGTCTTTGTAGTAGGAAAGATCCATGGCGAGATGTAAAAACCAGTGTTCAGAGACAGCTCTTGTAGAACTGGACTAACTTGGAAGCAATCATAGAATGTTAACAACAACAACAACAACAAAAAAAAAACCAAAACTTAAATTTAAGAAAGAGGAGAAGAGAAGGCAACAATTTGAGGAAGCTCCAGTAAGGGATTTCAGTTACCATTAGGATATGCTCCAAAAATAAAGGCCCCAGGGAACTTAGATTAATCCATCATTTATCTTACCCACGAGGGGGATCTGTAAATGACTTCATTGATCCACAGCTGTGTTCAGTACCTTACACAACAGTGGATCAGGCAGAAATAAGATTGTGTGGGCAAAGGGACATTAATAGAAAACATTGAGCTGGAATTAGCTTCTCAGATTCTTCGCTGGTGTGTCTTGACAGCTTCCACCTGTTTGGTTTTAAACTTGAAGGAAATTTCTTCTGTAATTATTACCGTAGTATGTTGTTCAAGGCTGGGGCAATTCCTTTCATTCTACCTTGGTCCCATATAAGAGATTCCTACAGACTTATGCTATCAAATCATTTTCTAGTCACTGGTCTGAAAGGTTTAAATAATTCAGTGGCTACTTTTGTAACTGAGCAGGTCCCCATGTGCCTTCAGGTGGGGGCAGGTGAATAAGACTTCTCCCATATCCTCTGCTTTAGCTCCTCTCTGAAGCTCCTAGATAACAGTACTTGATGCACATTTCCTGAGTCATTTTGCAGATGTTAACAAACCTCCCCCACTCCAACAAATAGAGGATGTTAACTACTGATGACCATAAGCCCATGGGCCTAAGCCTCTGGAGCCTAAGGACCTATAATGTTAACCCTTGTGACACCACCTTTGCTACTTCACTATCAGCCAATCGTGAATTGTGCACAAATTATTTGCAGATCCTTTGACCGCTCCCTCCCTCACCTAGCTTTTAAAAGTGCTCTGCTGAAACCCTTTGGGGAGTTTGGGGCTTTTAAGGAGAGAGCCACCGGTCTCCTTGCATGGCCCTGCAATAAACCTTTCTCTGCTCCAAATTCTGACCTTTCAGTTTGCTTGGCTTCAGTATGCATTGTACACAAGAACTTGAGTTAACACTTCGAATAGAATTTATAGTAGTCTGTAAAATAAAATAATAATAATAATGACTTAAAAAAAAGTAACTCAGCTCAGAGAGAACAATTGGAATGGGGTCATAGTCTGTGTGAGTAAGTTTCAGGGAGGGCATAGTTAGCTCAGATTCATGTCTCGTGAAATTCAGAACATCTTTTGGGCTTCTCTTGTGCCTCAGATGGTAAAGAATTAGCTTGCAATGCAAGAGGCCCAGGTTCAATCCCTGGGTGTGGAAGATACCTTGGAGAAGGGAATGGCTACCCACTCCAATATACTTACCTGAAGAATTCCATGGACAGAGAAGCCTGGTGGGCTACAGTCCATGGGATTGCAAAGAGTCGGACACAACTGAGCAACTAACACTTTCACTTTCTGGATACTATCTCAGTTCTCTCATGATTTGGAAAAGGAGACATACTGGCATTATGTTCTGTTCATGGTGAAAGTCGTGTGTATTACAGGAGAGACACACAGTTGTTGCAAACCCCTGACAATACTATCATCTCACTTTCATTCTACTGGGTTTGTTACTCCCAGAACAATTCTGCTGGTATACATTTACAGATAGCACCTGAAAGCATTACTGAAGCACTATGTTGATGTTTTTTCAAAAATGAACTCAGTTTTGGTTCTGGAATGGTAACACTAAAAATCAGCCAAGTGAGAGAGTTGCTTAATTCCATATACTATTTATTCAGGCCAAATTTATATTAAAAAGTAGTCTGGTTTCCCAGTAAACAATCCTGAAAGATAAGGCAAGATTTTTATTCTGTCAGCAACTGAATTTTTCCTCTCTCCCCACACAAGTTTCCTGTTTACATATTAATCAATGCACTTTTAAATTTCTGTTCTTGATTATAAAAGAACTAGAACATAACTCAAATATTGACTAGACTTGGGCTTCTCTTACCACTAGATATCAGTTGGTTGCCCAGGGTGAAATTTCACCTGTTTGCTAATTGTGGGTAACTTGCATTGGCATAACATTTCTTCCTTTTATTTGTTAACATATTGCCTTTGTCTCCTGAACCAATTTGTTTAAAATACTTACTTGCTATGAGAAATGAGAGGTGAGTGATGTGCAGAGTGAAAGAAAAGCTACATGTTTATAATTTGAGCATCCTTATAAAGTATTAGCCGCCCAGTTGTGTCCGATTCTTTGTGACCCCGTGGGCTATAGCCCGCCAGGCTCCTCTGTCTGTGGAATTCTCCAGGAGAGAATACCGGAGTGCTTTAAAATGTATGTTCAAATTGGGCAAAAAAGTTACTTTGAGAGTTTAGCAGGGAGGCAGTTATTGGACAAACAGCCTGATAGTGAGTTTAGTAAGAAAGGTGAAGCTTTTGAAACAAGATTTAGGAATAGAGGGGGAAAGTGGATGTCAAACTACCCTACAGATGAAACGAATAGAAATTAGGAAAGGCAGAGAGCCAAAAAGAAAGAAAGAAAAAGATGAAAAAGCAAGAACAGAAGCAAAATCTGAACAATATGTAAGTTCTGACATATTGGGAAAAGGTGATGGTGATAATTTACTGGCTGCAGCGCAAACCACATTTTGTCACTCCACACCATTAAAAGCTTGTTATGTGTATGTGCCTTGTGTGAGAGAGTTGAGTAAAATTAAAATAAAAGCCTGAGTTACACGTCTGTGTAGGCATAAATGAGACAAGAATCATTTAAAGTGAGATAAGGGAGACTGGCAGATTCACAGAAAAATAGGAGACCTTAAGGACATAGATTGGTAGGTTCTTAAGAGAGACATGGCCCTCTCAGAAAATACTGAACAGAGACATCTAGCCAATTTAATTTACTTCAGAGTATGAGAGGATGACTACTGATTCTTGGTTACCTAATTTACAAAATTAATATATTTCCTATGTATAAATGACTATTTGAAGCATTTGGAGTGCTATACCTAGAGGTATAGCTATACCATAGTTCTTCAAAATGAAACCCAAAGGCAGCAGAAAGGCTCATAGTCTTTTTTATTCTATTTTATATAAGGAGTTGAAACATGCACTAAATACATAGTATGTGTAAAAGTCAGGACTACTTCAGTGCACATGACTGAAAGCAAACATATAGAAGGAGAAAAATAAAAACAAGTGTCTTAGCTTCTTTATCTGATAAATTAAAAACCTTTAAGATCTAATAGTTCAAATAATGTCATCAGGTTACTTATTCTTTCATCTGTTGTCGAGTGATGCTTTACAGTCTGTTGGCTTGATTTTAAGGCAGACTTTTTCTCTATTGTGGTATTGATGGCTGCTTACTGCTCTAGCTATCTCAAGAGAAAATAGTTTCATTTTGAAAACATCAGCAAAAATACCATTGCTCAGTTTGGGTTATTGTGTCCACTCTTAATCCAATCAGTGTAGCTAAGTAACACTCATAAAAGAATTTGAAAAAGTAGATAGGGCCAAGAGTACAAGAATAAACTCCTTTTAAATTAGTAGAGTCTAGGGACTTCCCAGTGGTCCAGTGATTAAAATTCCACATTCCCAATGCAGGGGGCACAGGTTTAATCACTGGTTGGGTAACTGGAACTAAGATCTTGAATGCTGCATGGCCAAAAAGATTAGTAGAGTCTAGCTCATTTATATTTATGCAGATATGAATTTTGTAGTAACTATCCTTTAGTCTAAAAACCAGAAAGAGGCCTAAACTCAAATGCCATAAAGAGTTTTAAATTTATTTGTTTTCAAATTTGTTTCATTCACATGGACTTGGTCAGTTCCTCTTTTACTGTTGATAGTTTTCCCAATGATTCTGTTTTTGAAAAGATACTAATAATAAATGAGGGAAAAACTTAGTTTTTTAAACTCTTGACAAGCATACGTGTAACTCTTGATTTCTGTTGTTTTTTTTTTTTATTTACAACAATTTTCTGTTGTTTTGTATTGAGATATAGTTGATTTGCAGCATTATATTATTTTCAGGTGTATATCACGATGATTCAGTATTTTGCAGATTATAATCCATTATAAGTTAGTACAAGATAATGGCTGTAATTCTCTGTGCTATACAGTATATCACTGTTACTTAGATATTTTATACATCATATAAACATGGGATGTTAATTCCCTACTCCTAATTTCTCCTTCCTCCTTTCCTTTCATTTTTGGTAACCACAAGTTTGTTTTCCGTGTTTGTGAGTCTGTTTCTGTTTTTCATACAAATTAATTTGTATTATTTTTCAGATTCCACATATAAATGATATTGTAGTGATATAACTGATATTTCCATCCAACATTTCACTAAGCATAATATTTTCTACATCTGCCTATGATGCTACAAATGGCAACGTTTCATTTTTTATGGCTAAGTAATGTTCTAGTCTATATATACTACATCTCCTTTGTCCATTCCTCTGTTGATGGACAGCAACTTGGGTTGCTTCCATGTACTGGCTATTGTGGGGTGTGTATATCTTTTTATTATTCTTGTTTTGTTTTGTTTGTATATCTTTTTAAATTAGGCTTCATGTTTTTCCTGATATATACCAGCAGAATTGCTGGATAATATGGTAGTTCATTTTTTAGTTTTTTGACTACTATTTTTCATAGTGGCTGCACCAACTTGCATTCAAACCAACAGTATACAAGGGTTTCCCTTTCTCCACACCCTCTCCAACATTTTTAGTTGTAGGCTTTTTGATGATAGCCACTTTGAAAGTTGTGAGGTGATATCCCATTGTGAATTTGACTTGCACTTCTCTAATAACTGTTGAACATGTTTTTTTGTTTGTTTTTTTCATTTACTTTTACTAGTTGGAGGCTAATTACTTTACAACATTGTAGTGGGTTTTGTCATACATTGACATGAATCAGCCATGGATTTACATGTATTCCCCATCCCGATCCTCCCTGCCACCTCCCTCTCTACCCAATCCCTCTGGGTCTTCCCAATGCACCAGGCCCGAGCACTTGTCTCATGCATCCATGTATATTATCTATAGTGAACAAGTTTTTTTAAATTGAGGTATAGTTGATTTGCAATGTTGTATTAGTTTCAGGGTGACAGGGAGGCCTGGCGTGCTGCGATCCATGGGGTCACAAAGAGTCGGACATGACTGAGCGAATGAACTGAACTGAACTGATTAGTTTCAGGTGTACAACAGTGATTTAACTGTGTGTGTCGTGGCAGGATGGGGGTAGGGGACTTCCCAGGTGGCTCAGTAGTAAAGAATCCACCTGCCAAGCAGGAAAGGCAGGAGATGCAGTTTCCATCCCTGGGTTGAGAAAATACTCTGAAGAAGGAAATGGCAACTCACTCCAATATTCTTGCCTGGGAAATCCCATGGACAGAGGAGCTTGTGGGCTACACTCCATGGTGTCATAGGGAGTCAGACACAATTGAGCAACTAACACTTTCACTTTTCATATATATAAAGTATGTATCTGTTAATCCCAAATTCCCAATTCACACCCCCCCCCCATCTTTCCCTTTTGGCAACTTAAGTTATTTTTTGTGTTTGTGAGTCTGTTTTTGTTTTGTAAACAAGTTCATTTTTATCATTTTTTTCACGTTCTACATAGAAGTGCTATCATATGACATTTGTCTTTCTCTGTTTGATCTACTATGATAAGCTCTAGGTTCATCCATATTGCTTCAGATGGCATTATTTCATTCTTTTTTATGGCTGAACAATGTTCCATTGCGTGTGGGGTGTGTGTGTGTAAACCACATCTTCTTCATCCGTTCATCTATTGGTAGACATTAGTAGCATTTTTTCATGTGCCTGTTACTCATCTCTATGTTGTCTGTGGGGAAAAAAAAATGTTTATTCAGGTTTTTCTGTCCATTGTTTGATTGGGTGGTTTGATTTTTTTGGTATTAAGTTGTAATGAGCTATTTGTGTATTTTGGATATTAACCTCTTGTTGGTCACATCGTATTTTCTCCTATTCTGCAGGCTGTCATTTTGTTCTGTGAATGGTTTCCTTTGCTGTGCAAAGCTTTTAAGTTTAATTAGGCCCCTTTTTAAAAAAATTTTGCTTTTGTTTATTTTGGCCTAGGAGACAGATCCAAAAAAATATTGCTCTGATTTATGTCAAAGTGTGTTCTACCTGTGTTCTCTTCTGGGACTTTTATCCTTTCTGATGTCATATTTAGATTTTTAAACCATATCGAGTTTATTTATATAAATACTGTGTGAGGAAATGTTCTAATCTCATTATTTCACATATATCTATCCAGTTTTGCCAGCACCAGTTATTGAAGAAGCTGTCTTTTCTTCACTGTACATTCTTCCCTTCTTTGCCATAGATTGAGCATATGTGTGCTGTTTCATTTCTGGACTATCTACTTACTCTGTTTCATTTATCTATGTGTCCGTTTTTGTGCCAAGACCATGCTGTTTCAATACTTTGTAATCTGAAGTCTGGGATGGTTGTATCTTCAACTTTGCTCTTTTTCCTCAAAATTGGTTTGGCAATTCAGAATCTTATTGTTCCATATGAGTTTTAGGATTATTTGTTCTACTTCTGTGAAAAATGTCCTTGGTATTTTGATAGGGATTGCATTAAATCTGTAGATTCCTTTGGGTAGTAAAGACTTTTAAACAATATTAATCCTTCCAATCCAAGAGCATTTTTTTGTCCTGTTGTCTTCATATAATCACCTTTCATAACACAAATGAAAATTTTCATGGACAATATATAGAATGTTATTACCAAATTAGATTTCTAATATTTTACAAAGATAATACTTTAAAATTATTTAACTGTTCACATAAACTTTCTAGATCTTTGTTTTATCATGATGTTATAAAAATGTACAGTTAATATCTGGATTTTCTTGGCTAAAATTATTAAAACAAGTAACTAGCAAAGAGGTAATTTTTTTCCTATAGTGGAAAAATCTTGAAAGTCTTTTCTCCCCCTTTTCTTCCTCAAGTTTAATTTGCAGAATACTAACATTTTTAAACCATAAATGGGTAAATGAAATATGTTACAATACAGGAAACCAAAGTTATAAAGTGCATATAGTAAATACATACATACATATATATATATATATATATATATATAGGCATATATATGGGAAGAGATGAGATAGGGAATAAGGGGTGAATTCTATTCACATACCATGAGAGAGAGACAACTGCAATTAAAGTTTATATAGTCTTTTACTAACTCTAGTACAAACAACTGCCTTACTTTGACAAAAAATATGAAAACTTGGTAAAAGCACACAAAATAATGCATTAAAAATTTGAAGTCTATAAATTGAAGTTTTCAATATTTATTTGCAAGGCATGTTACCCATTTAATCATAATCATGAGTTTACATCAGAAATTCATTGGAGGTCATATTCATGCTACGATTTTTTACAGAAATATGAAAAAAGTTGATTTAAACTTATTTTCCACATTTATTTGGAGGTTAATAGAATAAGGAAAAGATAGTGTTTAGCTAAAAGTGGTTAAGGAAGAGTCAATATGTTCATCTTCAGATATTTGAAGGATTCATGTGTCAAACAGATTAACCTAAATTTTAGCCATTTCTTATGGCTAAAAAATATAGAATTGCAAGAAATCAATGGAAAGAATTAAGATTTTTGACTTAGATAAACAGAAGTTTCCAGCAGTCAGAGCTGTTCAAAAACAGAACGCAAGGACTTGGGCAATAGTGAATTCCTTGTCATGGAATTGTGCATGACAAAACAATGGTTCAGATACCATAAAGAGGAGTCTAGGCTGTGAACTGAGGAGTGGGATATATGATTGAAATCCATGTTCTTCAAACCTGCTGATTCCCAGATACTATGAAGTCTTTTACCAAGAATCTGAAGATAGATACTTTTTGATTGTCAGTAACAGATGCTTACCCAAATCACTTAAAATAAATGATAAATAATTTATGAAATTATAATGGGAAATCATGGCTTTAAAATAAAATTCTAATTTACATGTAGACTCCCAGGAACATTATAGATATCTTAATTGACAAGGATTTATTTTTTTTCATTTTGGAGTAGTAGGGGGAAGGTTTTAATACATTATCCATTCAGATAGCCAACAATTCAGGCAACAGTCTATTCATCCAAAAATACAGATGAAGTAGGAGATACATCCCAGGTCTTTTGCTAAGAGTATGTTTTGGTGACCTTGATAGACATGGCCTCTGCCTTCATGCAGCTCTCATTTTAGGGGGAACCCAGAACAAAAGCAATCTAACAGATAAATTAATTTAAAATGGGAAGGAAGTTAGGTAGATTGCTCTTTCTAAAGAGCAGAGCAGACATGTATCTTGAATATTGAAGTTTGATGTGCTAATTTTGTGAGAAAAGGGCAAAAGGTATTTCAACTGTATAAAGACTGGCAAAAGTCTTGGAGGCAGTCAAGAGCTGACCAAATCGAAGATACAAAAGACAACCTTTATGATTGAAGTCAGAGAAAAGAGAATGACATAAAATATAAATGTGAAAAGAGGCAGATGTCAGATTATGTATATATATGATTATGTATATATTGTGTTTACATTTCATTTTAAATGAGAAACTATTAAATAATTTTAAGTCAGGGGAAGACACATGATTTGAAATTTTAAAAAAAGACTTCAGAGATGGATGAGTAAGGAATGCATCAAATGAACATGAGAAGTAGGGACTTCCCTTGTAGTCCAGTGGCTAAGGCTCTGCACTCCTAATGCAGAGGATCTGAGTTCGACCCCTGGTTCGGGAGCTAGATCCCACATGCCATAACTCTTAAAGTTTGTGTGTTGCTCTGAAGACCCCACGTGCTGCAACTGAAAGATCCTGTGTGGCACAACTAAGACTCGACACAGCCAAATAAATAAATAGAAGAAAGTGAGAAGGAAGAAAAGCAAGCAGACAAGATGAAGAAAATAAACAGATTTCAGATATAATTTCGATTGAAATTGATACAATATGCAGACAAATTTAAGAATTATATTCTAGGCAATGCTGAAAACAGAAACTGGCTTTACAAAACTCTACATAATAAGGGCAGCACCTTCCTTTCAGTGGTAGCAGCCCACCTATTACTTACAGTTTGTTAACACTGATAATTCAGTTGGTACAGAATCCACCTGCAGTGCAAGAGACCCTGGTTTGATTCCTGGGTTGGGAAGAACCGCTGGAGAAGGGATAGGCTACCCACTCCAGTATTCTTGGGCTTCCCTTGTGGCTCAGCTGGTAAAGAATCTGCCTGCAATGCGGAAGACCTGGGTCCAATCCTTGGATTGGGAAGATCCCCTGGAGAAGGGAAAAGCTATCTACTCCAGTATTCTGGCCTGGAGAATTCCATGGACTGTATAGTCCATGGGGTCACAAAGAGTTGGACATGACTGAGTGACTTTCACTTCCAAATAAGAGCCAAAAAGACTCATAGCATTTCCCTCAAATAAACAGTAATACTGTCCTGACATAAAAACATAGATAAATATATATATTTATAATAAATATATAAATATGTATAAATAAATAAATATATGTGAGATAATGAATGTGCTAATTAACTAGATGGAAGGAATCCTTTCACAATGTATGCATATATCAAATCAACATGACATATGCTTTAAATATGTAACAATTTTATTTGTCAATTGTACATCAATAAAGCTGAAAAAACTAATGCTTCTTTGAATTGAAACATGCACTAATTTCCTTAAATTTTTGTAACCTTTTAGGTCCTGGCTACCAAATTATGTGGCAAATAAGTTAAAATAAAAATTAAATATTAATAAAATAACCTACATCTGAAGAGCACCATAGCACCGTGGTTTCTTGTTCATTCTCTTTGCGATATTACACATTTGTTCAATAGGTATTATTGTTCTCATTACACAGATGAAGCAACTGAGGGTCACAAAGCTTAGGGGACTTGTCTAAGATTACAAAACAAACAAACAAACAAAAGCAACAGCCTTGGTACTCAAAACTAGATTCTCTGCTTCTTACACATGAACTTATTCCCACATGCAACATGTCCCCCTCAATGCAAATTGGATCTGTCATACTTTATCTAATGCTTAAATATGAATTTGTGTAGAGTGACTATCTTCAACATTTGCTTATAATACAAAGCTAGTAGAAATAGTCACAAAGGAAGAAGGGAATTTAGCCTCTTTAGTCAAATCTTGGCCTTTCTGTGTAGACTGCAAATTAGTACTGATTGTGATAGAGGTTTCCATAGTGTGAGCACTGGTCTCTCCTGAACTGAACTTACACCATCAACATTGAAAGCTGAAAGGCGTTAGGCAACAGTAACTTGGGTCACTGTTGTTATCATTAAGAATTTATGCAGCACTTTATATTTGGAAAGAAGTCAATGAAATGTAGACAGATTTATGTGCTGCTTAAATGGACAAATCTGTCCTGGCATCTTAGTACATGAGCTTCGTAATACAGTTTTCATTCTTTTTGATTTATGACAGATATAGTATTTATAACATAGAGCACAGTTTAAAATACAGAGAACCTTTACCCGTACTGAACCAGACAAAACATCATGTTTTTCTTTTTTTTATCAGCTTTATCATTAACTCTTCCAGAGCATCAGTAAAGATGTAAGAGATCCAATTTATTCCTTGGTCCCCAGGTATTAAGGGGAAAAGCAAAACAAAACCATAGCAGACTTACTTTCATTGAAATAATTTAGAATAGTCTGATGGTTATGTTCTTTGAAGTCAAGCCACATGCAGGTTTCAATTTGTGTGTCTGCCCCAAGATAATTCTGTGACTTTAGATACATATCACTTAACTTTTCTGCACCTTTGTTTTATCAACACTTTCGAATGGATTAAAAACAAACAAACAAACAAACAAATGGACATTACCCGGTATTTTTGGCCACCCAGCCTCTGATCTAACTTTCACTAATTGAAGTTATTATTCCAGATATTCTACTTACTTTTCTATCCTTCCTTGTGACTATGATGTGTGTGTGTTAGTCACTCAGTTGTGTCCAACTCTTTTGTGACCCCATGGACTATAGTCCTCCAGGCTCCTCTGTCCGTGGAATTCCCGGGCAAGAATACTAGAGCAGGTTGCAATTCCCTTCTCCAGGGGATCTTCCTGGCCCAGGGATCTCCTGCATTGCAGGCAGATTCTTTACCATCTGAGCCCCCAGGGAAGCTCAGATGGCAAAGTGACTATGATGCAAGCACCTAAGCTGTAATTCGCCAATCACCGAAGTCCTCTTAGATACTGATTCAGAAACTAGTGATTCAAAAAAAAAAAAGTGGGGGCTCCTACAGGACCAGCAGCAACTACATTTATTTTCCCAGGGGAAGATATTGGCAGTGTCAGTAGCAACATCCACTCTATGATACCTCTATATCAAAGATGTACATGTGGGCATCTGGGATACAGAGGGAGGAAATGAAATCATCCCTGAACCAATTCTGCTACATAATTTTGAGTTTTCTGCAGGTTTTTTGACCCTTTCCAGTGATACTCAGGGTTTTCCATACTTTACCTTTATACACAAACTTTCCTACTAGGTAAATTATCTTACAGTACTTATACCAATGAACCTTGACCTTAAAATAAAAATAGTGACTAGAGCACCTGACAATTTTCAGTCTCAGCTTTGGTATTTATGAAAAATTTTCTTACATACTCTTTTGCTTAGCCATTAGAACACCATAGTGAAGATGAGCAGCTTACAGCTGAAGAAGCTGGTGGTCAGAAAAGTCACCTGATTTTCCCAGGATTACATTTGGAAACTGGCAAAATCTCAAATGTAAACAGGAAAATCATTTAATTTTCCTGACGCTGTATCTGATATTTATTATTAAACTGTAACTTTTCAGAGTTGGCATTCATGCAGATTCTGGTCAATTGATACAGAACAGTAATGTGTCTTTGAGTCATAAGATGTGACTTATCAGAAAACCCCATTTATGCCAATCATCCAATTGCCCTAAAATAATTACACCCATTATGGTTACTATAAAGTTTGCATAAAGCAGATATATTTACTAGTTTCTGTCAGTCTTCAATTTCCTAGCATGTCTAATAAAGCAAAAAAAAAAAAAAAGTATGATTATCTGGTTTTAAAAAGGCAGAGAAACAGCATTTAAACATAAAAATCCTATTTTTAATCTAAAATATTACAAATTTATCTGAAAGTTCACTGATTCCTAAACTATACAAATGTATGAATGTGAACACATATCTGCTAAGGTGCTCAGTCGTGTCCATGTCTTTGCGATCACGTGGACTGTAGCTTGCCAGGCTCCTCTTTTTCCATGGAATTCTCCAGGCAAGAATACTGGAATGAGTTGCCATTTCTTTCCCCAGAAACACATACCTAGAAGTACTCATATATATGATCTCCTAGAAATTCCCAATATTTCATTCAAAATATATTATACTACAAATACACTACGTGCTTAGATACTCAGTAGAGTCTGACTGTTTGCGACCCAATGGATTGTAGCCTGCCAGGCTCCTCTGGCCATGGGATTCTCCAGGCAAGAATACTGGAGTGGATTGTCATGCCCTCTTCCAGGGGATCTTCCCAACCCAGGGCTCAAACCCAGGACTCCCGCATTACAGGCAGATTCTTTACCATCTGAGCCACCAGGGGAGTCCCACAAATACACTACTTAATTATTTTTTGCAGAAATTACAAATATTTATTTTAACTGCCAGGAAATAACTTGCTGAGAGTTCAAATTGTCATGACAACTTTGAGTTATGACATGAACTCATAACATTAGAAATACGTGAACCTTGTAACTCGGAAATCACCCTGCTGCATATACCTAGAAAAACTTTTGCATCTGTCCCACCATGAGTTATATACAAGAATGTATAAGTGTTAGTCTCTCAGTCATGTCCAATTCTTTGCAATCTCATGGACTATGATAGCCCTCCAGGCTATTCTGTCCATGGGATTTCCCAGGCAAGAAAACTGGAGTGGATTGTCATTTCTTTCTCTAGGGAATCTTCCCTACCCAGGAATAGAACCCAGGTCTTCTGTATCTCTGGCAGATTATTCACTGTCTGAGCCACCAGGGAAGCATATACAGGAATACAAGAATATTAATTGTGACACTATTTATAATAAAATATTAGAAATAAGCCAAATGTCAATTAGCAAGAGAATGGATAAATGATGGTGCTTGTTGTTCAGTTGCTCAGTCATGTCTGATTCTTTGCAACCCCATGGACTGCAGCATGCCAGGCTTCCCTGTCCATCACCAATTTCTGGAGCTTTCTCAAAGTCATGGCCATTCAGTTGGTGATGCCATCCAACCACTGCATCCTCTGCCGTCCCCTTCTCCTCCTGCCTTCAATCTTTCCCAGCATCAGGGCTTTTGCTAATGAGTCGGCTCTTTGCCTCAGGTAGTCAGAGTATTGGTGTTTCATCATCCAATGAATATTCAGGATTGATTTCCTTTAGGATTGGCTGGTTTGATTTCCTTGCAGTCCAAGGGACTCTCAAGAGTCTTCTCCAACACCACAGTTCAAAAGCATCAGCTCTTCAGCACTTAGCCTTCTTTATGGTCCAACTCTCACATTATGGATGTGACTACTGGAAAAGTAGTCATGTGACATGACTACTGGAAAAACCATAGCCTTGACTAGACAGACTTCTGTTGGCAAAGTAATGTCTCTGCCTTTTAATATG
The DNA here is from genome assembly GCF_019320065.1 of Cervus canadensis. Lineage (NCBI taxonomy): Eukaryota > Metazoa > Chordata > Mammalia > Artiodactyla > Cervidae > Cervus > Cervus canadensis. Next base: position 26,415,736 of record NC_057406.1, on the reverse strand, counting down.
CTGTCTAGGTTGGTTCTTCCTAGACAGCAACCTAGGTTCTTGCTCCTAGGTTCTTCCAAGGAGCAAGTGTCTTTTAATGTCATGGCTGCAGTCACCATCTGCAGTGATTTTGGAGCCCCCCAAAATAAATTCTGTCATTGTTTTCATTGTTTCCCCATCTATTTGCCATGAAGTGATGGGACCAGATGCCTTAATCTTAGTTTTCTGAATGTTGAGTTTTAAGCCAACTTTTCACTCTCCTCTTTCACCCTCATCAAGAGACTCTTTAGTTCCTCTTCACCTTCTGCCATAAGGGTGGTGTCATCTGCATATCTGAGGTTATTGATATTTCTCCTGGCAATTTTGATTCTGGCTTGTGTGTCATCCAGCCTGACATTTTGCCTAATATACTCTGCATATAAGTTAAATAAACAGGGTGACAATATACAGCCTTGACATACTCCTTTCCCAATTTGAAACCAGTCCGTTGTTCCATGTCGGGTTCTACCTGTTGCTTCTTGACCGGCATACAGGTTTCTCAGAAGGCAGGTAAGATGGTCTGGTATTCTCATCTCTTTAAGAATTTTTAAAATATTAAAAAGAATAAACTATAGCTGAAAACAACAACATGGTTGAAACTCAAATATATAATATTAAACAGAAAACAGCATGTCAGAAAATAAATCACACTTTATGATTTCATTTATCATAGTTGAAAACCAGACAAAACTAATAATACTTTTTAGGGTTGCATGTAAATGTAGTGTAATGAAATTTAAGGTATAAATTTTAGCCCTAGAAAAGCTAAAAGTGTAAAGAGAGCCTTTAAGAGGTATTGTGGGGTGATTAGATGAGTGATTACTTTATTATATTATCTGCACTATAGCAATGCAAACTATAATTATGACACAATTCTTAGTACAGTATCTTTTAAATATGACTCTATATGTTTAGGACCTATTCATAATTTTAAGTGTTTGTTGAAAGAGCTCACAGGACTCAAAATGTTTATACTCATTGCACAACTTTCATATGGTGAAGGGTACAGTACAGCAGCAGTAGGAGAAGAATACCCATTAAAAGTGTCTAGAGAGTCTAGTGCAGAGTTCTTTGTCCTATTTCCACTGGCCAAGTTGTGCATTGTGTTGGGTCTCAAACTGCTACTCCCTTACCTCAGTACCACAAAGCCCAACCTCAGCTCGTGGTTGCGATCCCTTAGAGGGAACTGGTTTACAGAGACAAATTCTAACTCTTTGACCTTTCATAACCATTAAAATTACACCTCTGGGCCCACTGCTACCCTGCCCCACCTTGCTCTCAATGACAGATTTCACCAAACCCATATACGAATCGTACAGTCAATTATTATTAAGTAATGCTAACAGACTAATACAACTCATGGAAGAACAAGAACTCTGTGGTTACAGAACATTTGTTTTTCTCAATGAACAGATTCCACAGATTGCTCAAGAGTTGGTAGCTATGGATAAATGAATGAAGTCAATCCACACCAGGTAAGATTAACCCATTCTATGTAGTGCATAGCAAAGCATACGTTCACCACTGCTATGGGAGTGTTGACTCTATGTCAAAATATATTTAAATTTATATGAATAATTTTTTACTGGCCTGTCTTTTTCCACACCCATCAAATCTCTCTCTCTCTCTCTCTTTTTTTTTTTTTTACATCCATCAAATCTTAATGGCTCAGCCACTTCACCCATTATTCTAGACTTGGTCAAGTTGCTGATTTGGGGATCATCTCTATATTTCTAACCCATAGCAATATAGGGAGTATTGGCCCCATCAGCCACAAATCTGCTGATTTGCTGTTAAAAAATTTAACAACTGTGTCTTATTTTGATAATGACTGCAATGAGTAATAACATTTGTTAAGCATGTTTCGAATTAAGCACTAAAGCTAAGCACCAAGCATTTATTATTCAATATACACATGAAGTAATGAGGAAATTGAGACTTAGAGAATTAAAATAACTTCCTCTGGTTATATAACAAGCATAGCAGTTTAGAATGCTTTCAGCTGTATCAAAAACCTGATCACAATATATTAAATAAATTGGAGCTGATTTTTCTCTCACAATGAGAAGTAAATAGCCCTGGCCTAGTTTGCACAATAATGTCAGTACCAGATACTTCATGATGCTTTTGGTTTTTTATGTTGGGTTGGGGAAAAGGTTTGTTCATTCTTTTCTGAAAGGTGGCTCTAGTGGCCTGGTGGTTGTGATTTAGTTGTCTTTAACTTCATTTGAAACAATTTTGTTAGATTGTACTGTGTGGCAGCTGTCATATCAAAGTGTATTTTTTAAAAAACCAAAATTGGTGAATATTTGCATATCCATTTTAATATTGAAGATGGAAGTAAAAAGCAACATTTTAGCACATTATGCTTTATTATTTCAGGAAAGGTAAAATCACAACTGAAACTCAAAATAACTTTTGTACAGTCTATGGAGAGGGAGCTGTGACTGATTGAATGTGTCAAAAGTGGTTTAAGAAGTTTCATGTTGGGTATTTCTTGCTGGATGGTGTTCCACAGTCAGGTAAAGCAGTTGAAGTTGATAGTGATCAAATCAAGACATTAACTGAGGACAATCAATGTTATCCCATGCAGGAGATAGCCGACATACTCAAAATATTCAAACCAAACATTGAAAATCATTTGCACAGCTTATTTATGTTAATCACTCTGATGTTTGGGTTCCACATAAGATAAGCAAAAAAAAAAAAAAAACACCTTCTTGACTGTATTTCCACATGTGATTATCTACTTAAATATAATGAAAATGTTCCGTTTTAAAACAAATTGTGCTAGGTGATGAAAAGTGAATACTGTGTGATACTGTAGAATGGAAGAGATCATGGGGCAAGCAAAATGAACTACTGCCAATGACATCAAAGGCCAGTCTTAATCCAAAAAAAGGTGATGCTGTGTATATGGTGGGATTGTAAGGCAGTCCTCTATTATCAGCTCCTTCTGGAAACTAAACAATTAATTCCAAGTACTGCTCCCAATTAGGCCAACTGAAAGCTGTACTACATGAAAAGCATCAGGAATTAGTCAACAGAAAATGCATAATTTTCCAATAGGGTAATATAAGACTGCGTGTTTCTTTGACGAAGTAAGTGGCAGGGTCTGAAGTCAGAGATACCACGTTAAACAGACTCTCCCCCATCATCTTCAAACTATACTAACACCTTCCATCCAGCTATCAGGTCTTATTTTTGTTTGTTTTTATCTTGCATATGAATCCTTATCTAGATCCTTTACCAAGAACACTAATTCTGAGAAACTTTTCTGTCATCCCTCATTCCTTCTGTTAATTGCTCCCTGGCACAGATTATGCACCTTACTGGGCTTTGATGATATTCTATTATTTGGTATTGCTTATGGACCAACTGTGGGGATTCCCTGGTGGCTCAGATGGAAAGAATCTGCCTGCATTGCAGGAAACCCAGGTTCGATCCCTGGGTCAGGAAGATACCCTGGAGAAGGGAATGGCTACCCTTCTTTCTTGCCTGGACAATTCCATGGACAGAGGAGTGTGGTGGACTAGAGTCCATGGGGTCGCAAAGAGTCAGACATAACTGAACAACTGACATGCTTTCACCAACCAACTGTGGCCCAATCCATCCTTCCATTTCATCTGGATTTTGTTGTCTGTTCCTCTCATTAGTCTGCTTACTGCTACCTGAATATGTAACCTAGCTTTAATCTCTTTAGTTGTTCCATTCCATATTCCTGAGATGGCTTTTTCTTCTCCATCTGTAAAAGTCCGTCCACTGTTCTAACCATAGCACACTTTTATTGAAAATGTCTTTGAATGATGCAGTCTACATAATTTTCTATCTTTTCTGAGGCAAAGTAGAACTTACAGGTTACTATTCACTTGAAAAATAATAATGTCTTGACTTATGAAGCCTATTGATATATTTGATATTTATCAACTATATTGTTATTTATTTGAAAATATTTGAAATATACAGGATAATACAAGCCATTAAAAATCAATCATTCCTATTGTAAGTATCAGGAATTAACTTTTACTCTTTCACTTTTACAAAAAAATTTAACTTTTGCCATGTGTTTTTTAATTGATTTTCCTGATACATACTTTTAAAACTCACTAGTGGTGCTTACATATATATCTATCATTAAGAATAAATAAATGATGCATTTTATTCTTCAAGAATTAATAAAATATTTCAAAGTTCACCTTTGTCAGTACTTCACTCCCACTCCGTGTCCCATCTACTCTAAGAGATAATCTTTCACAATTTCTGTGCAATTTTTTTCATCTTATTTTTTATACATGTATCCATCTACATCCATGCATGTTCTATTATACATATTTTGCACTGCTGCTGCTGCTGCTAAGTCACTTCAGTCATGTCCGACTCTCTGTGACCCCATAGACGGCAGCCCACCGGGCTCCCCCATCCCTGGGATTCTCCAAGCAAGAACACTGAAGTGGGTTGCCATTTCCTTCTCCAATGCATGAAAGTGAAAAATGAAAGTGAAGTCGCTCAGTCGTGTCCGACTCTTGGCGACCCCATGGACTGCAGCCCACCAGGCGCCTCCATCCATTGGATTTTCCAGGCAAGAGTACTGGAGTGGGGTGCCATTGCCTTCTCCAATATTTTGCACTAGAAATTACACAAATGGTATTCTTTATTTCAACTTGTGTCTTTCAGAAAATATTTTAGAAATAAATATATGCACATACACATAAATATATATGTACTTATTACAGTTAAATCTAATATATTCTGACTAGTTTCTGTATAGTAATATAAATATGTCAATATTTGCCCATTTATATTCTATGGAGGAATAAGTAAGTTTCCAGTTTTTCACCATAGAGACAGCACTTAATCAGAACAGTAATATATCCAGTGTACCTGTACAAAACATTCTTCACTGTGTATGAAAAAGCAGAGTTTCTGGATATTAGGAAATGAGCATTTCAACTTCACCAAATTAATGTCATGTTGCTGTTCATATTACCTGTTTACTTCATTTGTACATGAATGTGTGAGAGTGCACTTTTTATATCTTTGCCAATTTGTTAGATTTTTAGAAATTTTTCAGTGTGATGAAGAAAAAATCATGTCATTGTTACATTAGTTGCTATGCTCCTGATTATCAGGGTTGTTGCTTTTCAAAAATAATTGACATGAAACGTATGAGACTTCAAGTCATAATATAAAATTTCAAATATATCTATTGCTAAAAATTGTTATAATTGCTTCCAAACTTAAACGGTATGCATAAAACAAAACCTTAAAGTTAAAAGTTCTTATGATCCCATCCCCAGTCCCCAAACACATCCATTGTCATGCTTTCTAAAATCTAGTTTGTCTCTGTTCTTTTAGTATGTATATATGCAACTATAAAGAGTATATAGTGTTGTTATGTATATTTTTAAATTTTCATAATATGACTTTTCTAAAGCTTATTTCCTTAATTTTCTGCTTTCAATATCTAAATATATGGAAATATCAGGCATTCATTTTTTCTAGACATTATGGCACCATATAGACAGTATGGCGTTGTAGCATGCGTGGTCATTATTACTAAATGGCAGAAATTTGTAAATTTTACCTTTTTGAGTGCTGGATATTTTTGTATAACAGATTTTCTTCAGCTTTGTTCTAGAGCAAAGTTAAGTTATTTGAGAAACACGGTAATCTTTTTGAGGGTGACTTTTAAGCTTTGTGAGGTGGGGCCAGACTAGCTATTAGTCTAGGGCACTTTTCTACCATTATTGAGACAACATCCTTCTGAGTACTCTGCCCAATATCCCATCAATTATGTTTTCTTTTCCCACTCTGGTTGTAAGGACCACAAACTCTACCCGACTTACTGTGAACCTCATAGATTGTTTCTCTGATCCTTTTGGATTGTTCTTTCCCCACTCTTGCCTAATTCCCTCACACACAAGTGTGGATCTTGTGTGCATGCACTCACAGTCATGTCCGACTCTTTGCGACTCCATGGACTGTAACCCACCAGGCTCCTCTGTCCATGGAATTTTGCCGTCAAAAATGTGCTGAACAGTACTGTGCAAAACACTCAAGAGAAATCCTCTGCAGATACCTAGAACATTCTCTTTTGCAGGCCTTTCCCCTCCATGTTCTGATCTGCAAACCCTGTCTGTCTTGACTTTCTTGAATTTCCAAATTCTTGCACTACACTTGGTTACCTCTTACGGAAGGAGAGTAAATCCAGACTGAGATACTAAATCTTAGCTTTCAGTGGAAGTGTAACTCATTTAATTATTATCCTTACATTCCTGGGATAATCAAATGTGACCACAGTATATTTTTTTCTACATTGTTGCATTCACTTTGTTAATTGTCTAATGTTTTGCATCTTTATTCTAGTGTAACATAGTTTATAATATTTACCTTGTGTTTTTCTCTCCCAGTTTTGCTATCAGTGGTGTATCTCTCTCTTTCCAGTGTCTAAAGCAATTATTAGTTGAATTATCTCTTGCTTGAAGACTTAGTAAAACTCACCTGTAAAAATATTTTTGATTGGTACATTTTAGATTCAAGATGTTTTATTATATATTTGGGTTTCTAAATTATTTTTACTTTATGTAGGTTTTCTATTTCTAATATAACATATACATACATTATCCAAATCATTCAAGTTTCTAAATATGTTGGCATAGATTATTCTATATTATTATAAAGTCTTGAACACATTATTTTCCTTATCTTTTAAAGTCTAACGCAATTTGTGTATGCTTTTTCTCTTTCTATATTAATAGAGGTTTTATTATTATTATTGTTAATAAAAAAGGTTGAAACTATTTTTCATTTTATTTATTAATTTCTGCTTTGTTTTATTTTCCTTTATTCTATTTAATGCTTTTTCGTATTTTAACTTGGATTCTCAATTTAAAAAAAGTATTTCCCTTTATCTTTAAATTCATAAGGCTATGGATTTACCTCTAAATACCATTTTAGCTTTACCCATAGTATGGATCATTGTGCTTTAATTGTAAAATATTGATTTCATAATTTTCATTGTGATTTCCACCTTTATCTATGAACTACTTAGAAGTGAAATTTTAGTATCTACGTGTTTGAAGCCATCTTCTCTTCATGATATTTCATTTAATTTTGTTTATAGTACATAACTTGAATGATTAAAGCTCAATGAAAATTGGTAAGATATTTTTATGCTTTTTATGGTATTCAGTTTTTGCTAATGTTCATGAATGCTTGCAAAAAAGGAAAAGTCTCTGTTGTCCACAGGAATCCACTTAAACATACTAAATCAAAATTATTGTCCAAATAGTCTATATTCTAGACATTTGTTTATCTGTTTCATCTAAAACTTCTGGAAAATTTGTTAAAGTTTTTATCATTGGAAAATGTTTTATCTAATTCTGTATTTTTTGTTTTATATATTTCAAATATAAATTAATAGGTATCTGCAAGTTTGCTATTGAAATACCTTCTTTATAAATTTTATTTTAGCTTTACATTGTTTTTATCCATAATAATATGGCTATTTGTGCTTAAATTCAATTTGAAAAATATTAATATTTTGTTCTCATATATATTTTATTGCATATTTTTCTTTTTTTCTGTACCCTGATGTTTTAACTGTATTTCTTAAAAGCACAGTAGTTGTTCATTTGCTACACCGTGTCCAACTCTGCAATCCCATGGACTACAGCACACCAGGCTTTCCTGTTCTTCACTATCTCCCAGAGTTTTCTGAAATTCATGTCCATTGAACCAGTGATGCTATCAAACCATCTCATCCTCTGCTGCCCCCTTCTCCTCTTGCCTTCAATCTTTCCCCAAATCAGGGTTTTTCCAGTGAGTTGGCTGATCACAACAGGTAGCCAAAGTATTGGAGTTTCGGCTTCAGCAACAGTCCTTCTAATGAATATCCAGAGTTGATTTCCTTTCAGATTGACTGATTTGATCTCCTTGCAGTCCAGGAGACCCTCAAGAGTCTTCTCCAACACAATTTGAATGCATCAATTCTGTGGCACTCAGCATTCTTGATAATTCAGCTCTCACATTTGTACATGACTACTGGAAAAACCATAACTTTGACTATACAGATCTTTGTCAGCACCTTCATGTCTCATCACTTGTGTTTGATGCACTCCGTGATCCATTATTAAGACCATTTTGTGTTTATTCTCTAGTCATCTCATCAAGTATTAAGGCTTTGATACTATCTATATACTGATGACTTCCCAAAGTATATCCTCAGTCTCAAAGATCCTAAGCTCCATATTTGTTTTTTCTAACTATTTCTTTGCCATATCTACCTGTAATTCAAATAGCTTAACATGCCACAATTTGAATTTCTGTTTTTCTTCTTTATATATGATCCTCCTTTACTCTTCTTTAGCTCAGTAAATGGCAGTGTTAACCTTCAGTTGCTCATATCAAAATCTTGAAATCATCCTTGACACCTCTTTCTCTCCTACTCTACATCAGACTTATCAACAAATTCTGTTAAATCTGATTCAAACTATAGATGCAATCCTATCATAGAACCATCAGTACTCTCATCCTGACTGATGCTATCAGATTGTTGCAATAGCCTTCTAACTCAGAGGTCAGTAAACTATTGCCTACAAGCCAAATTATGATTTGCATGTTTTTATATGGATTTTTTATATTTTTATTCACTGATATGTAGGCAATAGTCAAATATTCTGTATACTAATCCTTTATCTACTCTATATCTTACAACTCTTGTTTTCTAAAATGTAACTTACTTTTTAATATTAATATTATAGTTTTTTATACATGATTTTTGCATTTTTAAAATTGCCAGCTAGCTAAATTTTAAACTTCCTGAGGGAATAGGTCTTGCTTACTACAACTTTAATATGCTACTCTGACTAAAACATCATGGGTGCTCAATCAACATTTGCTGACTGATTGATTCAAAATACTGTATTTCACTTGAGTTTCAATACACAGCTCACAGGTAACAAAGCAACAGGATTCACAGCCTATACCAGCACTGACCTATACCCCATCAGCAGTCAGAAATGAGCTTTAGAGGATAAGCTGGTTTCTCATGTTCCACTGTGTCAGAACTCGGGTACACAGGCCAAGAAGTAGGAAGCAGCGTATAAATGCACAGAGGATTCCAGACAGAATCTTAAAGTAGTAAATGCACTTTCAAAAATGAAAAGGTTTACTTCAAGGTCCCAGTTCCTTACACTGTTAGAAATATTATTCAGGAAGTCTTTTAAAGAAGTTCTGTTCACACAGTATGCAATTTCATACACACAGGACAGTCAGGCTACCAGGGACTAGTTTTGTATTCTATAATTCATTTGCCACCTTCAACTGTTAGCTTATATGTATGTTTATGTAAGACTATATTTTACATTTATTACCAGATCAAATAATATATATGCAGCACCAAGAGAAAGTATTCCTACTGCCCCAGCAATAATATCATTCACTACAAATTTAAAGAATAGGAGCAATGCATGCCTAGCCAGTGCATTTCTTTCTCTCTCTCTAAGAAGTAACTACACTGGAAGTTCACTAAGTTCATAAGCCCATAAATGAGTTATACAGATAGAAGAAAAGTCAGGAGGGACAACCTCTGAACAAAATAAATCTGAAGGAAGAGGAGAGGAAAAAGTGTACAATGCTCCAAAAACTATGTATTAACATGAGGTTCACCTTGATTTTTATAAATAAGTTTCAGTTGGCTATTGCATCTGTGGGTATGATTAGAAAAATTAAAAACGGCTTCTGAACATTACTAAGCATACTAAAAAAACTACCATATTACATAGAAACAGTAATTTAAGAGACTACTCTGGAGGTGGTACACATAAGAAAAGTGGAAATTGACATTAGGAAGAGAAGTACTTGAAAAGAAAGACAGAGAAAGAGGAACAGAGGTCAAAAGAAGATACTTTAGCATTTGTTGAAGAGCTGGTTTGGTGGTGCTGAATTCTCTCAGCTTTTGCTTGTCTGTAAAGCTTTTGAATTTGGGAGCGGGGATCGGGATGGGGAATACATGTAAATCCATGGCTGATTCATGTCAATGTATGACAAAAACCACTACAATATTGTAAAGTAATTAGCCTCCAACTAATAAAAATAAATGGAAAAAAAATAAATTATAAAAAAAAAAAATAGAGGAACTGAGGTGTAGAGAAAGAGAAGTTAGAGATAGCCAGTTCTAAAATAAAAGCAAGGAGAAAATAATAACCTGATGCTGACTGATCTATATACTGAAGGTATTATTACCAGTTATTTATTACACTGTGAAGTATGCTATGCTCCGCTCAGTCATGTCCAACTCTTTGCAACCCCATGAGCTGTAGCTCACCAGGCTCCTCGGTTCATGGCATTTTCCAGGCAAGAATACTGGAGTGAGTTCAGTGAACCATTTTTTCACATTTTTTTTTTCAGTTCTTTATTCCATCTGCTTATAAGGAGAAAGAGAAAATCGTCTTAATTCTCATTGTTGAAAATAGTCTCTGAAATGCATCATCAGTTTTCAAACAATACACTTTTGTAGTTGGAGATGTTAGTTTACTGATCCAAAGTAAAAGGGGAAAAGAAAAATGTAAGTACATATTTCAAAAATAATTTCATAAGATTTACCGAAGAAATCTCACTATCTTATTAGCTATGTATTTTTCAATTGTTTAACCTTGTTAGGCCTCATTGTCTTCACATTTAAAACTTTCACAGTGATAATTCCTGCCACATTTGATTGTTATAAAGATTAAATGTCATAATTTACATAGAACGAATACTATAGTTCTTGGCATATTTTAAATGCTATGCAAAAGTTAGCAATTTTGTTTATTCTTATAGTCAAAAAGAATAGAATTCATACTCTAATAAAATTTTTTGAGTCTTCTAATTGCTCCCAGTTATTGTTTCAATACTTAATTATACATATAAAATTTATTTCAAAGTATGTATTTTAATAATTACAAAAATAAGAGGGTTGCGAGTTGTTTTATTTTCAAACTAATAATCCTTAATATAAAACACCATATGGTAATATAAATACATTATACCCTTTAGAAATAAATATGTCAGTAAAGTATACTCGATTAAAAAATATAAAAAGATATTAACCAGTTATTTATTTCTCCAATAAAATGATACCTTACCTTGTTGAGAATTGCATGTGGTAACAATCATGTGGTAACAACAAACAAGAAGCTAGCACAGGTCACCATGGAAACAGCTATGCAAGGAATGGTCTGGGTTTTCTGGACTGTTTTTCTGGTAAAGGAACCTTAAGGACTGATCAGCGCTAGCAAGTCTAAAGCCATGACCCAGAGACCAATAACATGCACAGATGTGATCATAGAGTTCTTTTACATGAGAGGAAATTCATTAACTTTGTTCAGAAGAAGTTGTACCCTGATGTGATGATGGAGAAGTGTAGTAACTTGGTCTCAGTGGACCATTCCTTTCCTAATCCAGACATAATTGTGTTAAAGCAAGGAAAAGAATCCTGGATAGTTGTGAGGGAAGAAAAAAGAAGCTGGAGGGCAGATTTGGATTCAAGGTATAAAATAACCAGAGATAGAAAAATGTTTATATCTTGAAAACATTAATTTCTTTTTCTGCATCAGAGAACTCATAGTGGTGAGAAAACCTATGAAGATTAAAGATGTGGAAAGGCCTTTAGTTATGCCTCAAGCCATGCTCAACATGGAAGAGTTCACACTGGAGGAGATAGCCAGGACTCTAAGATGGTGTCAGTTGGGCCACTGAAGGTGAAGTTCCTGGATGCTGAATTAAGGGAGCTGCCAAGCAGGATACTAATGTGGGATTTCATTCCTAAAGGCACTGCTGGAGAATTTCAAAAAGGTTATTACAGATATTACAACAGGTATTTTAACATAAAGGGATTAGATGTTAAAGAACTCAATCTTTGGGTTAAATCAGTGGTCCCCAACAATTGTGGCACCAGGGACTGATTTCATGGAAGACAAATTTTACACAGAAATGGGTCATGGAATGGTTTAGCTCATGTTCTGCTATGCAGCCTAGCTCCTCACAGGCCAAGGATCAGTGCTGGCCTTGTTTGTTTTTGCTTTAATCTACTCTGACAGCCTCTGTTTTTTAATTTGCACTTTTAGTCAATTCACATTTGAAATAATTGCAAATATAGCTCATTAATATCTACCATGATTTTAAATGTTTTCTAGTCATTAAATTTTTCATTTTTAATTTCCTCTCTTTTCTGCCTAATTTTCATGACATATTCTATGTATATATTAGTCCATCTTTTCTCATCTCTTAACATATCAAATATGTACGTGTGTGTGTTCGTTGCTCAGTCATGTCCAACTTTTTGTGACCTTATGAACTACAGCCTTCCAGGCTTCACTGTCCATGAGATTTTCCAGGCAAGAACAGGGGAGTGGGTTGCCATTTCCTTCTCCAGGGGAATATTCTCCACCCAGGGATCAAACCCGGGTCTCCTGCATTTCAGCAGATTGTTTACCATTTGAGCCACTGGAGAACTTTATCAATTATACTTCTTTTAATTTTTTTTAGTGGTTGCTTTAGAATTTACAGCACACATTTAGAGCTAATATGTCTACTTTCAAATAATTCTGTACTGCTTCACAGATTGTATTGGTAACTTAACAGAATATTTGCAATTCCTTCTTCCTATCCCATATAATGTATTACACCTTTGTGTTATAATCACTCAGTAATCACCCAATATATTGTTGCTATTAATACTTTGAACAAAAGGTTATGCATTAGATCAATTAAGAATCAGAAAACATAAAAGATTTATTTTATATTCATTTACACCTTTTCCAGTTTCTTCATTTCTTAAAGTACACTTAAGTTTCTGACCTATCATTTGTCTTCTCTGAAGAACTTTTAACATTTCTTGCAGTGCCAGTCTACTGGTGACAAATTTCCTTAGTTTTTGTTTTTCTTACACAGTACTACTTCTTCACTAATTTTTTAAATTGGGGGAACAATGTAAATTTTTTATAGTGGCAAAAACATAAAATTTATCATCTTAACCATTTTAAGTGTACAGTGGCTTCCCTCGTGGCTCAGATAGTATAGTAAAGAATCTACCTACAGTGTAGAAGACCTGGGTTCCATCCCTGGGTTGGGAAGATCCCCTGGAGAATGGAATGGCAACCCACTCCAGTATTGTTGCCTGGAGAATTCCATGGACAGAGGAGCCTGGCAGGATACAGTCCATGGAGTCACAAAGAGTCAGAAATGACTGAGCAACTAACACTAATTGAGTAGTGTTAAGTATTTTTACATAATTGTGAAACAGATCTCCAGAGTTTTTTTATCCTGCAAATCTGAAGCTTTACACTCATTAAATAGGAGCTTTCCCCAACCCTGATTCCAGCCATTGTTAACTACCACTCTACTTTCTGACCCTATGATTTTGACTACTCTAGGTACCTCATATTAGTGGAATCAAGTAGTATTTGTCTTTTTGTGACTGGCTTACTTTATTTGGCATAAAGTCTTCAAGGCTCATCCATGTTGTAACATGTGATGGAGTTTTTCCCCTTTTAAAGACATGACAATATTCTACTGTATGCATAGACATACTTTGTTTATCCATTCATACAATAATCAGTTCAGTTCAGTCACGCAGTTGTATCTGACTCTTTGTGACCCCATGGACTGCAGCACACCAGGCCTCCCTGTCCATCACCAACTCCCAGAGTTAATCAAACTCATGTCCATCAAGTCAGTGACGCCATCCAACTGTCTCATCCTCTGTTGTCCCTTTCTCCTGCCTTCAGTCTCTCCCACCATCAGGATCTTTTCCAATGAGTCAGTTCTTTGCATCAGGTGGCCAAAGTAACCAAAGTATTGGAGTTTCAGCTTCAGCATCAGTCCTTTCAGTGAATACTCAGTATTGATTTCATTTAGGATTGACTGGTTTGATCGGCTTGCAGTCCAAGGGACTATCAAGAGTCTTCTCCGACACCACAGTTCAAAAGCATCAATTCTTCGGTGCTCAGCTTTCCTCACAGTCCAACTCTCACATCCATACGTGACCACTGGAAAAACCATAGCCTTGACCAGACAGAACTTTGCTGGCAAAGTAATTAATGTCTCTGCTTTTTAATATGCTGTCTAGGTTGGTCATAACTTTCCTTCCAAGGAGTAAGCATCTTTTAATTTCGTGGCTTCAATCACCATCTACAGTGATTTTGGAGCCCCAAAAAATAAAGTCAACCACTGTTTCCCCATCTATTTGCCATGAAGTGATGGGACTGGATGCCATGATCTTGGTTTTCTGAATGTTGAGCTTTAAGCCAGCTTTTTCACTCTCCTCTTTCACTTTCATCAAGAGGCTTTTTAGTTCCTCCTTGCTTTCTCTCATACATTAATAGACATTTGGAATGCTTCCACCACTTGATTATTGTGAATACTGCTGTGTGAACAAAGATCTATAAATATAGCTTTAAAACTATGCTTTCAGGTCTCTATACTTTCAGTTCTTTTGAATATATTTCCAGAAGTAAGATTGCTGGGTCACGTGGTTGTTTTAATCTTCTGAGGAAACATCATACTGTTTTTCATAATGGTTGTATGATTTCACAATCTCCCCAACAGTGCACAAGTGTTCCAATTTTTCACATCCTTACCAACACTTGTTTTTTTTTTCCCCATTGTAATTACACTAGTAGGTGTGTCTCCTTTATTTGTGAAAGTTAACTTCACTGGTACAGGATTCTAGAGTGTGACTATTTTTTCTTTCTTTCAATACATATCTCATTCCATTCTCTTATTTTTTGTATAGTTTCTGAATTTTTATAATTTGTAATTACAAGAAATATATAATTATTGAAATAGGTAATTCTTGCACTTGTTCCTCTACATGTAAGATATTTTTTTCCCTCTAGCTATTTTCAAGATTATCTGTTTTTCTTCAGTTTTCTGCCATTGAGCATGATATTCCTACATGTAGAATTTTTTCTTTATGGTATTCTCTGAACTTTCTGGACCTGTAGTTTTGTGTCTGTCTGCAATTTCAGAAATTTTTCATCAATTATCACTTCAATAACTTCTTCCCTTTTTTGTCTTTCTTCTCTCTCCAGTATTCCCATTACATATACATCATGCCTTTTGTAATCATCTCACTGTTTTTGGATATTCCATTTCATTTTGTTCATTCTATTTTGTTCATTCTGTTTTCTTTTCATTCAATTCAGGAAGTCTGTTGACATATTCACTCACTGATTCCTTTGTCATATCCAACTTAAGCCAATAAGCCCATCAAAGGCAATCTTCATTCAGTTACATTTTTCCCCCCAGCATTTCCTTTTTTAGTCATTATAGTATTTTTCATTTTCTACTTACATCATCCATCTATTCTTACATGTTGTTTAATTTTTGCATTAATGCTTTAACTTATTATCAGAGTTATTTTAAATTTCCAATCTGGTAATTCTAAAATCACTATCATATCTGATTCTTGTCTTGTTACTTGCTTTATCACTTCAGATTTTTCTTTTGGGATTTCTTAAAATTTTTTGTTGAAAGCTGGTGATGACATGATATATCTGGTAACAGAAATATGTAAGTATTCCTACAAGTTTCTGGTTCCAATATGTCATTTCCCAGTAAACTGATCTAGGTTATAATTCTGTCTTCACCTGCATCTCTAGCTTTTAAGGTGGAATTTTGTCCTGTGTCATCAGTTCTCTGATAAAATTAAGGAAAATCAATGATTCTAAGTTTGTTCAACTTTTTTTGGTTTTATAAAAGTAAGAATGATAATTTTATAAGCTTTATATGTTAGAACTGAGACTAGAAGTCATGTGTTGTTTTAAGACTGTTTTTATCCTTATGACTGAAAGCTAACTTTTTAACACATATGTTCACTTCATGCTTTTTATTTAAAAATATTGTGTATATAAAAATACAATTCAAACAGAACCCCACCCCTTTTATCTGAGTAATATAAAATGAGAATGAAGTGCTCCTACCTACTCAGCCCCTTAGTATTTGCACTTCACCTCACTCAGAGCTAAGAATTAATTCTATTTGGGATGTATCTTTCCTGAGTTCTACCTGAATGTATACAGGTACACACACACACACACACACTTTTCAGACAAAAATTTAATCGTGACATGTATTAGTCTTTTATTTCAAGACAATGAGCTTCATATAGAGAGCTAATCAGATGAATGAAAATAATGACATTAATTTGTATTTTAGTATATTAACTTTATTGTAATTGTTATTGGCTACATTTATTCAAGATCTACTGTATGCAAGCCGCCCTAGTAGATATTGTGATAATAAGGGTGGTTTGAGGAAAAGAAAACACACAATTCTGAATATTGCACTAGAAATTAAAGGAAGCATGATATTAAAAGTCAAATAGCTAGTGGATATTTATAATTGTTCCAGGTTCAGAGGAGGAAGGGATCACTATCTTATGCAAGAAAAATGTCTTCACTTGGTTAGGACCTGAGGTTGAATCATTAGAGAATAAAAGACATATGATATGGGGAAGAAATTTTAAACCAAATAAATAGTAAAAGATTTTTTGAAACTAATCAATTCTAAGCACTTGTGCCTGTTCTCTTCTAGGAACTTTCCATGTATTAACACATTTAATGATCAACAATCCTATGAGATAAATACTCATTATCTCCATTATAACTCTGAGGAGACTGAGACTTAAAGAGAGAAATAACATGCCCATGTTCATGCAAGCTTTGAAGCAAAATAGTCTCTCTTGCCAGTGCTTTTACATTCTGCTAAATCCCACAGGTGGGCATTTAGGGAGGGAAGAAACATGGAGCTATATTTTGCAGGCTTTTGAATGCCAGGCTAAGTATTTTGAATATTTTTCTCCAAACAATAAAAAGTCAATGAAGACTCGACCAGAGGAATAGCTTGTACAAAGAGTGTTTTAAGATAATTAATTTAATAGCAGTGTATAGAATGGACTGAATTTGAAAAGATAAAAAGCAGAGTAATTATTGAGAAATCTGGCTCAATAGTTAGGAAGCAAAGGGGTGAATGCTTATTTCATGGTAATAGCAAGAAATAACAAAATCAAAGGATAAACATTACAGTCATATTACTCTTAATTCTGTCAGAAGCACTATTATGATACCAAAAAGAAAAAAAAAATAGCCTTCTTGAGTTTAAAGTCTTAGATCTCAAACACAGAGGTCTTACCTCTTAGTCCAGCCAAATAAAAGATTTGTGTCTATCACACTTAAAGGCAGGTAGAGAAAGTTCCAATTGCCATTCAGTGCATTTGCTAGTATTCAGCATTTCCTGCAAAGTGTTTTATAAAATAAAATTGTAAAATGGTATACATTCGAAAAGTTGAAAAATAAAAATATTTGCGATGGGGTCAAAGTACATATGTTGATGTACCATATATTACATTAAATGAAAGAACCATTCTCAAAGAGGTAAGCAGAAAAAAAGTCTTTTAACTGAGGCAGCACAAATCAGGGGAAACTTATTAAAGCATAAGCACCTGAGAAAATGAAAGAGTACAAAAATGAAGGCAAGATCTTAAAAAGAGACATTTTCAGTCAGAGAACAGAGCATTCAATATAATAATAAGAAAAGGCATCATAATAGAAAAGGGAGAAAGCATAAACACCTCCAGTACACACACAAAAATAATAATTGTTTTTAGAAACTAGGAGATGGGTTCCAATTTCCATAAGTTAATAAAAAGACACTTTACATGCAAAAGAGCCCTAGAAAAGATTAGAGACTGAATGACCTAAAATAATGCCTTAGAATTGCCCTGCTTTTTTTTTGGTCAAAATCTCATATTATTCAATATAATCATATATACAAAAAAGTAATCTAGCAACAGATTAATTTCTAGGTGTCTGAATATAACAGAGAAGGACATGTGCAAATAAACCCAGCAGGTAGTTAATAGCCAGCTTCTCCAAAGGACTGATTGTCATCTTTATATGTGAAGAAAAAAATCAAGGTACTGCCTTTGGGAATATCTCTAACATATTTATACTGGCTATTTACCTTAGTAGTTAATGGACATCAATATCCTGGCACCAAAATAGAAGTACTGGAAAGAGATTGAAATGAGCTCAAAGGAAACATTTCACTTTGAGATAAATACCATGAAAATATAGCTGATTGCAGTTTCTTGGGCATAAATTGTCATGAGTACACACTTCATTAAAAATGAGTTTAATATAAAAAACTATTCTTGGTACTCCACTGATGTATCATTCTTCCCCCTTTCTATAGCATCTTAGCTTAGCTGTTGAATTAAATGATAAAAAAAAAATGATAGTGCAATAGAAATGGGGCCAAGAGCTGTTGGGGTGGCTTAATGATCAGAATTAGAGTACCCAGTTTTCCTGGAGAAAAACCAAATCTAAATCCCAGTAGCAATTTCACCTTCTATTCTTTAAAGATAAATGAACTGTGTTGCAAATAACTCATTTTATGAAAGTGCTTTAGGCAGGACTATGAACATATAACATTGTCTTAGGGAACATGAGGTAAAATGTTGATTCTAATTTAAAAAACTATTTTCAAAAGATACTTCAAAGTACAAAATGTTAAAAAAAAAAAAGTAAAACATGCAGTTTTCATCATTGTTCTATCTTTTCATGGACTAATGATATAACCTCAGTTTGAAATATGGAACTTTATGATTCTATCAATGAATGGTTATTTTAAAATAAAATATCTAGTCTTACTTAAACACTCCCTGCTAACGTCTCATAGGTTTTCTGTGCCGTTGTTCTTAATTAGCTCATCTGGCTGTCCATATGATTGCTGATTATCACATGTCAAAGAAAAGCCCTGAACCCAAGTTTCCAGTACCCAGAGAAGTGTGAAAAATTGTACCATCTTGGACAAGTTATGTTAGCTCTCTGGACTATATTTTGACTGTATTTGATAATCTAAAGTTAGCATGGCTACTACACTGTCATGGTGCACATCAACATTTTCAGATTCCAAACTGACCAAAAAAGGCAAGTGTGATGAACTGAGTATTTCATGGTACTCAAGCACAGAAATCTTACTAAGTATCACTAGGACAAAGTAATCTATGATCAAGCTACCTTCAACTTGTATGAAAGTACAAGTTTTTGTATGCCGAAGTGCCTTGCAGCTGGTGGTACACAAAGTAAAGATGCTTTCATAAAATTCTATCAAAGTCAAATTCAACTAATGATTGAGCAAAATCTGTGTGCAAGGAACTATGCTAAGTCTCACCACATAATTTGTGAACATAATCAGATACAAATTCCTAAATGTCTTATATTACCAATATTTTACTACTACAAAAACTGATGCTTATAGAATGAAATTTTGAACCCTAATCTGGTCCACATAGTTAAAGAGACTATTGTGTGTGAGTGCATGCGTGTATGTGTAGTACTTATGTAGTTATGTGTGTATCATTATTTAACACTTGTTATTGCCTAGGCATGGTGTAGCATGTGTCTGCCCAGTCCTAACTCTTTGTGACCTCATGGGCTATAGCCCACCAGGCTCCTCCATACATGGAATTTTCCAAGTATTGTGTTAAGTGGGTTGTGCGTGCGTGTGTGTGTGTGTGTGTTGCAAGAGTGACATTATTTGATTATTAAAACAAAGAGATTTAATAACCTGCCCAAAGTAGCAAAGCTCTTAGGTGGTAGATCCGTGATTGAAGCTTAGACACATTTAATTTTAGAGCTCACACTCTCAGTCACTTCAACACACAGCCTGCAGACAGTTTGCCTATTTATTCAATTTTCATTTCACTTTCATCACTACTGGACCACGAGTCTAAACCATTTGGAATTTATTTGACTCCTGGTCAGTGAAATGTGGGCCAAGATTTGAACATTTCCTAGCATCATCTTCTGAAGTCACCAATCAGATTAACAAGGTGATAATGTGGAGAAAATATTTATTGCTTGGTCTAGGCTTTTTAAAAAATCTATGAAATGGTTTTGCTTATAAAATAATGTGTCCATTCTGTTTAGAGCTGGGCACAGCTGTTTATTGACTATAGCAGGGTTTATGAAGACCTTATCATTTTAATCTTGTGATTCTTTCATATTGTTAAATGTGGAGGGTGGGGCAAAGGAGCATACATATATTGTTGTCCTCCATTGTCTGATCTTTCAGCCAGCATCCAGAAGAGATGGTCTGCAGGAATAGGGCTCTGTTTAAATGCAAATTGTTTTCAGACAATCTTTTGGATGACCAACCAGACATATATGCGTGTTTTTTTCTCACAGATATACTCTCCAATTGCAGCTGTAATCTACCTTTAAATACCACATTTTCCCTTTGGTAAAAATACTTTCAGCTTTGAAAACTTAGCCTTAGTTCCTCAAAACAAAAGTTATCAATATCCCTTGTGTTTTTAGTTCCAACAATGAAAAGAGACAATTTCTTAAATAGAGAATTGACAAGTGACAGTGATTAATGACATTTTTGTTTATTGTTTTGGCTGTAGGCCAAATATGAAGCCCTGCTTCCCTAGACCCCATGTTGGTAAATTGCAGCAAAAAACAGGTGCAAAAACATTACACATAATGTAGTAGAAAAGGGCTTACTTCCAATAAAGTCTACCCATATTAGTTTCTATATTTTGTACTTCCCTAAAGGAGAAATGTGGATCAAATTTGTTCCAACACAGTTGCAAGCTCTCTTTTCTTTTTTGATCTGCCTATTGTTTCAAAAGTCAGTCAAGATCAATGTAAAAGAATTACGCTAGTTTCTAGTTTATAATTACTGTAAATTCGTATGGCTCTTTACTTTTGAATTCCTCTTTCAGGCTACTTTTATTCTTACTAGAAAATATACACAAATGGTTAAAACAAAATATTAATCAAATAGCAACTACATCTTTCTTTCTTTGTGTGCTACAGAAAATGATTTCTGTCCTTGAAAAACCTTCCATTCTGATTGGGAAAACTAAGCTTTCAGCATAGGCTTTTCTCTTCCCTAACTGGAGAGCAGCTCCAGGTCCATGAACATCCCACTTGCTTCAATTACACTATTTATTTCCCTTCTCACCATCTCATCACTTAGATCCCAGAATTGCAATATTTATGCGTCAGATGTTCTCATTAAAATTATTCACTGAGATGTCCCCAAAGAAGGAAGAGAATAGGTAGTCCCAGTCTACAGACACAGATAAAAAGGGGTAAAAGACAAGGAAAGCATAGTGACTCATTTTTACTGAGGGAGGAATAAAGTGAAAACTTCTGATGACAAGAAAGCCCATAATATGCAAGAACTCAAACAGGTATATTGAATAAATAAAAATTATTTTGTAAGTCAAAATAGGCCAATAAAGGAAAAGGGAACAACCATAATTTTTAAATGCATGTTTATTTTATTTGATGTTGGATATCCTGGGACCTTGAGTGGTCTTCAACATTTTCTAAAAGTCATTCAAGTACTCTAGCAAGTTACGTGAATTTCTTCTGGCATCCTCTCTGGTTTTGGATATTATTAAAATATTTATCCCTATCAATTAAATGAATATTTCTCCAGTGGAACCAGTAGCTAGACTCAGGTTTGCAACCCTCCAGTGTATACAGATACTATGAGCAAGAAATAAATGTGTATTAGCAGTAACTTTAGTATGTTGAAATTTTGTTATGATTTTTAAAGTTATATTAGTAGTAACTTTAATATGTTGAAATTTTGTTATGATTTTTTTTTCTTGTCATTTTTTTTCCTTTTTTTTTCATTTATTTTTATTAGTTGGAGGCTAATTACTTTACAATATTGCAGTGGGTTTCGTCATACATTGACATGAATCAGCCATGGAGTTACATGTATTCCCCATCCTGATCCCCCCTCCCACCTCCCTCTCTACCCGATCCCCTCTGGGTCTTCCCAGTGCACCAGGCCCGAGCACTTGTCTCATGCATCCAACCTGGGCTGGTGATCTGTTTCACTATAGATAATAAATATGTTTCGATGCTGTTCTCTCGAAACATCCCACCCTCGCCTTCTCCCACAGAGTCCAAAAGTCTGTTCTGTACTTCTGTGTCTCTTTTTCTGTTTTGCATATAGGGTTATCATTACCATCTTTCTAAATTCCATATATATGTGTTAGTATGCTGTAATGTTCTTTATCTTTCTGGCTTACTTCACTCTGTATAATGGGCTCCAGTTTCATCCATCTCATTAGAACTGATTCAAATGAATTCTTTTTAATGGCTGAGTAGTATTCCATGGTGTATATGTACCACAGCTTCCTTATCCATTCGTCTGCTGATGGGCATCTAGGTTGCTTCCATGTCCTGGCTATTATAAACAGTGCTGCGATGAACATTGGGGTGCACGTGTCTCTTTCAGATCTGGCTTCCTCAGTGTGTATGCCCAGAAGTGGGATTGCTGGGTCATATGGCAGTTCTATTTCCAGTTTTTTAAGGAATCTCCACACTGTTTTCCATAGCGGCTGTACTAGTTTGCATTCCCACCAACAGTGTAAGAGGGTTCCCTTTTCTCCACACCCTCTCCAGCATTTATTGCTTGTAGACTTTTGGATAGCAGCCATCCTGACTGGCGTGTAATGGTACCTCATTGTGGTTTTGATTTGCATTTCTCTGATAATGAGTGATACTGAGCATCTTTTCATGTGTTTGTTAGCCATCTGTATGTTTTCTTTGGAGAAATGTCTGTTTAGTTCTTTGGCCCATTTTTTAGAGTCTTTTACCCTTAAGGTACTTGAACAGCATAGATTCTGAAGCACACCCATAATCCATCACCAAGTATTTAAAATGTAGTTCAGTCAAACATATCCAAATCATCAGGGCTCATGTCATTGTCAAAATTACCTCATAATCAAACTTGAGCTGATTGTCTTCCAGCCTTAGGAAGCTCAACTCTTTAGGGACATTTGAAAGGGTGGGGGCATTTTAAACTCTCTAGTGCAATGATTAGTTGTCCAACAAAAAGATCAGTGGTGCCTCTGATGAAATCACTCTGAATCTTGCCCTTTCTCCACAGAGAGAATAAAAACAGAATAGAAATATTCTACAGGAGACATTGTTGTCAACCTCTAGGTAGCACATGGTATCCCCAATTATCTCAAGTGGACTAATGACAATTTTTTAGAATTTCTAGAAGTGTGGTTTTAAGATCTTCTATTTAAAAAGAAACTGTTGCATTGCATATTGTGAGAAGCTTTTGAGAAAAGCTAGATAGAGAAACTTCAAGTTAAAAAGCCTCTATCAGATAGCTTGTCTAAATCTAGTACTTAGGAGAAAAACTAGAAAACTGCAAACCATTCATTGCTGAGGCAAGGTGAAATGGATGAAATAAATGAGTGGATAGGTATTTTGCTCAATGCAAAGTGGGATGCCCAGGTGGCACAGTGGTAAAGAATCTTGTCAATAAAGGAGATAAAAGAAACGTCGATTTGATCCCTGGGTTGAGAAGATCCCCTGGAGAAGAAAATGGCAACCCATTTCAGTATTCTTGCCTGGAAAATTCATGGAGAGAGGAGCCTGGTGGGCTACAGTCCATGGAGTCTCAAAGAGTTGGATACGACTCGGCACACACACACACTCAATGCAAAGTACTACAGAGAATGTCAAAAGGAATCAGATATTTTTCTGCCTTTGTGAAGCTTTATATTGAAATTGTGGGAAAACAAGTAATATTTTACAAATGCTGATGGAATGAGTACCTTTAGAAATACAGAAACCAATGGTATTGAAAACTTTTATTGAGAATTCTGAGATTCCATCCAGATGGTAATGTGACAGATTAAAGCTTTGTTTTATTGGAACTGGTGCAAAGAAAATGGTTGGGTAAAATTTTTTATGATAATCCTGACTCATCATTTAATTAGTTACTCAGTGTAAGACTTTCTTGTAAATTTACAGTAACGTTTTCTATTCATGAATCAAAGAGATAGAAATAGTGTTGACTAAAGCAGTAATGGAAATTTGATCACTAGCTTTCTTTTCTTAATGATGTGAAATTGTATTGTTATTTATAATTTACCTTGGGGCTTTTGGGAGGAATATTTTATTCATTCATTTATCTATTCATTCATTCATTATCTGTTCATCACTAAATAAGCTTCTACTTCCCAAGTCCTGTTGGCAAAACTCTGTGCTAGACAATTTGAGAGAGAAAAAAAGGATGCATAAGATAGAAGATCTATTCCCTGACAGTTTACAACTCCAGGTCCTCTTTGACTAAATAAATATAATAATAAAACCCCCATCAAAGATGCTGATTTGACAGCAATTTGTGATGATGTATTAAACTGGGTCATTTCTATAGCTTAACATTAGCTTAGAAATGCCATTTAAATAGAGCATAATAAATGTTCAATTTCCTATGTCCCATCTTGTCCTAAGTGTTCCTATGAGACCACAAATTAGACCAAAATGGCCTGATCATCTCTCTACTCACCAGAAAGAGTGGTGACACTAAGTTTACATAATCTCAGAAAAATGTTCATAATTCACCTTTTTTATGCTGTTCCTAAGCTCAAATAGGCCTTCCAATCTGAAGTAGTGACAAAAAAGTAACACTTCAGTATTGGAATGATTGATGCTTTTATGATGTCTTTATAAGACACATTTCAGTAAAATAGTTTTCTACATGTCTTCTCCTACTTTTCTCCTATTATTCTGTCAGTTATCAGTTGGATACAAAACTTAAAATGTGGTGATAATCATGAATATCTCTGCCCTCACCTTTTTCCTTTTCTATACTTACACATACATACATATGTATACCTATACATACATACATATGTATACCTATACATACAACATAAGCACCTTTTTAAGCATGTAGATGAATAGATACATATGAGGTCACAAAGAGTCAGACACAGCTGGGCACATACATACATACATAGATTGATAGATAGATAATGTATCATTCAATTCAGCATATTTGCTTGTTTTGAATCTATTTTATATTATTAGAAGAAAGAAGGGAGGGAGAGGGAGGAAATATATCTTTATCTTGTTCAGATTTGAAGCTTAGCATTGTTTAAATTAATTTCAGATAACTTGGCTCCTAAGAATAGACATCCTGGGTTCATTTTTAATGTTCTTATACACTGATACAATTTTTTAGAAACCAACATTCCAAACTATGTTTGACTTAGGTCTTTGTATTTTCTTCCTTCTTCATATGTCTGTCTCTGGATAATGCCATAGGTCAGTACATGAATCAAAAGATTTTAAGAAAAATTAGAGATAAAATTAAAACTTCTAAAATCGTTTTGCCCAAAACTCTGGCAGGAGTTTGATAAGTGAAAATGTTTAAAGGACAACTGATTTGTTTCTTTTAGGTTTGCTTCATTTTAACAGACAGCCCCAAATAAACACACCAAAACTGGCTTCTCTTTTTAAACTGTGTTACGTCTTCATTCTCTTTTTTAAAACCAGATTTCCTGAAAAACTGTCTCTACCCACACACCATCTCACTGATTCTCTAACTTTCTGTTTACACCTCTGTCATTCTATGGAAATTCTTTCTCAACAGCCACCTGTCGGCTCTTTTCTTGTCAAATCTAATATCCTCTGCTAAGTTCTCACCCTGTTTTACCCTCTGTTGCATTTCCCATTCTAGACCATCTTATTTCTTTCTTTCTTTCTTTTTTTTTTTTTTTCTCTTTTGCTGCACCTAGACATGCAGGGTCTTGGTTCCCTGGCCAGGGGTTGAATTCACACCCACTGCAAAGTCTTAACTACTGCACTGCCAGGGACATCCCTAGACCATCTTCTAGGAATGCTCTTCCCTTGTGGTCTTGGGGAAAAAAAAGCCACAGCTCTCTTGTCTGCTAACCTCTCTGAGTGTTTGGTGTTCTCCTCCCAAGCAAGTCAGTCAGTATGCCTTTCTTACACATACAGAGCTTCCAATCAGTTTTAGCATCTAAATCTTTAATATGATGAATGACTATGGGTTGTAGGAAATTTGAGGAAAGCCTCAATCTTGAAAAAGAGAACCTAAAAAATATTTTAAAAGGAAAAATGAAGCTGGATAATAATGAGATTTTTTGCAATGTACATAAAAAATACATCCAGAAGAAGAAGTGAGACATAAATGTAGAGAACAGCTTTGTGTACAGTAAAAATAAAAGGGACAACAAAAAATTACTGTAAAGTTGTTTGTTCAGTGATTTTTCCAAACAGTCTTTTAGGTCTGTATCCTTTGCCACATGTGGTCATTGAAGTCTTTGCTTAGTAACTCAGTGATCAGTACTGATTGGACAGAAGTTTCCTGAAATGCCTGGAACCAATAAGTCCCTGAGCCTTCGTGAAGACACACATGTTGGGGCACATTATCCACATTCAGCCATGCAGTTTACAGCTCTGCCTTAGCCTTCACTTCCTTCTTGGGCAGAACCCCAAGCTTTATACTACCGAAGCTCTGGGAATTTATTTGATGGACCTTATCTCAATATATGTATCTGAATATTTGTACTGAATATTACTATCTGCTCAGTTGGGCAGTAAGTTCCACTAGGGCAACATCTCTTGTTCACCACTGTATCCTCACCACTTATCCTGCTTTCTGTCACATTGTATAATGTTAAACATATATTGAATAATTACATCTCTAACTTCTAGACATGGAGAACCCTTCTAATTCCGTGGCTTTATGTGCCCTACATACACCCACAATTCCAAACATCCTCCAGAGTTCCATATGCTGAGTTACTAACTGCCTTCTGAATATTTTTTTGCATAGAGGTTCACTAGGAACCCAAAGCCACATGTCTTCTTTTCCCTCTGCCGGTTGATCACATCACATCTGTTGAGGAAGGAAACTTAAGAACATTTTTACTCTTACTTTATTTTCACATTGTTTATTGATATATATTTGGAATAAGTTCTGTCTTCCTCTAACCAACTGTATTGTCATCAATATATTCTCAAATATTTTGCTGGAGATGTTTTTCAAACACAAATTCTGAAGTAAACTTTGA
Organism: Cervus canadensis; assembly: GCF_019320065.1. NCBI lineage: Eukaryota > Metazoa > Chordata > Mammalia > Artiodactyla > Cervidae > Cervus > Cervus canadensis. Next base: position 26,388,795 of record NC_057406.1, on the reverse strand, counting down.
AACAATATCTAAATTCCTTGAAAAGTCTATTTTAATTTTTCATCATTTGTCCTTCCAAGATTTTAAAGATCTTGACTCTTGTCTCCAATTCCACCTGACTCCCTTGCACATCTGTAATCCTTAGATTATTATATCAGATTATTGTGTGATCCCTGAATATGTTTTTACCCCCTAAACCTAAGCAGCTATATATAGTTTTCATTTTAAAGTGGGATATAATGTATGACAAAACCCACTGGAAAAATAAAAAAATAAAAAGAAAAAGAAAAAAAAAAAGATAAAGTGGGATATAATTGACATGTAGCATTTAAATTTGTGTTCAATGTAATAATTTGATAAAAGTACATATTATAATACAAATTACCATTGTAGCATTAGCTATTACTTCAATCAGGTCACATAATTATCATTTCTTTTAAGTTCTGAGAACATTTAAGTTTTAATCTCTTAGCAGTTTCCATTGCTTAACATTGCTGACTGTAATCATAATATTTTTTAGGAGAGCTCCAAAATGTATTTATCTTCTAACTGCAAGTTTGTAACCTCTGGCCAACATCTTTCCAATGACAACCCCCACCCCCACCCCTGCATCTACAAGCCTCTAGCAATAATACTTTACTAGTTGGGTTCATAAATATTTACAGTTGTTATAACTTCTTGATGTGCTGATTTGTTTATGAGTATACAGTGATCTTGTCTCAATATTATTTTTGGCTTAAAATCTATTTTGTCTAAATATTACTACCAAAGTTATCTTTTTGTTTCCATCTGTGTGGAATATTTTCATTCCATCTCTTCCCCTTGAACCTATTTGTATCCTTAAAGCTAAAGTGAGTTCCTTGTAGGCAGCATATACTTGAGTTAATTTTTTTCTTAATGCGTTCATATGTGTCTTTTTTTCTTTTTTTTTTTTTTTATTAGTTGGAGGCTAATTACTTCACAACATTTCAGTGGGTTTTGTCATACATTGACATGAATCAGCCATGGAGTTACACGTATTCCCCATCCCGATCCCCCCTCCCACCTCCCTCTCCACCCGAATCCTCTGAGTCTTCCCAGTGCACCAGGCCCGAGCACTTGTCTCATGCATCCCACCTGGGCTGGTGATCTGTTTCACCATAGATAATATACATGCTGTTCTTTCAAAACATCCCACCCTCACCTTCTCCCACAGAGTTCAAAAGTCTGTTCTGTATTTCTGTGTCTCTTTTTCTGTTTTGCATATAGGGTTATCGTTACCATCTTTCTAAATTCCATATATATGTGTTAGTATGCTGTAATGTTCTTTATCTTGACTAGAAACGCAATCATGTTACATTTCAAGAAATTATTAATAGAGAAGTATTTACTCATGAAATCTTATTAACTGCTTCCTGGCTATTTTGTTGTTCTGCTTTTCCTTTCTCTCTTGCTGCCTATCTTCGCAGATTAGTGATATTTTGATGGTGGTATGCCTTAATTCTCTTTTTATATTTTGTGAATCCTCTAGAGATTTTTGTTTCATAATTACCATGAGACTTACATGAAACATCTTACTGCTATGAGTCTATTGTACAGTGATAGCAACTTAACTTCAATCACACATAAAAATCCTACTCTTTATTCCCCCCACTTTTATGATTTTTATGTCACAATTAACCTCTGTTTATGTTGTATATTTTTTTAACAAATATTAATAGCTATAGTTATTTTTAGTAGTGTTTTCCTTTCATTTTTACACTATGAGGAAGAGGTTAATACATCATATTGCAAAATTAATTTTCCAAATATGACTATATATATTTACCTCTACCAGTGTGTTATAAATTTTTATGTTTTCACATTACTAATTAACATCTTTTCATTTCAGCTTGAAAAACTTTCAGCATTTCTTGTGATGCAAATCTAGTGGTGATGAACTTCCACAGCTTTTGTTTGTCTTGAAAAGTCTTCAAATCTTTTAATTTCTGAAGGGTGATTTTTGCCAGGTAAAGTATTATTGGCTGGCAGTATTCTTTCATCTGTTTAAATATATCATCTCTCTCTCTCCTGGCTCATAAATGTCCTCTGACAAATCTATTAATAGCCTAACGGGGATTCCTTTGCAGTTTATAATTTTTGTCTCTTGCTGCTTCTAAGAGTCTTTGTCTTTTATTTTTTACTAGTGCCTTGGAAAAAATTCATTTTGAGATGAAAAAAATGAAGTTATCTGCAAACTTCATGAACTTGGGTGTCTAAGACTTTCCCCAGTTTGCAACACTCTCAGTTATTATTTCTTTCAGTGTACTTTTAGCTTCCTTCTCCATCTCATCTTCTGGAATTCCAGTGATTCACATAATGGTTCTTTTGATCATATCCTATAGATCATACAGGCTTTCTTATTTTTTATTTGTTCTCCTGTGTTTGCATTATTTCAAATTTCTTACTCTCTAACTCACTGATTCTTTCTTCTGCATGGTCTGTTCTGTTGTTGCTGCTCTTCACTGCATTCTTGGTTTCACTCATTGCCTTTTTCAACTCCAAAATTTTTGTTTGGTTATTTTTTAGTGATATCTATCTCTTTACTAAATTTCTCATTTTGTCCATGTTATTTTCCTGATTTGTTGAATTGTCTTTCACTATTTTCTTATGACTTCTTGAATTTTCTCAAAAAGCTTTTTTAATTCTTTATTGGGTAAGTCATAAATCTCTGGGTCATTGGCTTTGGTTACCGGAGGAATATTGTGATTTTGTGTGTGTGTGATGTCATTGGTCCTTGATTCTCCATGTTCCTTAAAGTTTTGTGTTGCTGTTTCTACATTCAAAACAACAACCATTTCCTCCAATCTTTACTAGCTGCCTTCATGTAAGAGATACTCTTTTTTTTTTTGGTCCTGCTATTTATTCTGGGACTTCCTCTGGCCTTCTTTGAATACTCTTGTTCTACATTCTTTCTCTTTCTGTGGCAAAATTCTTAAGCTTATGTGTTTTCTCTAATTCTTAGAACTTACCAGGGTTGCTGCTGGAAGTCTGTTTTCTTTCCCTGCTGGTGGTGGTAAAGCTCAAGGTTGTGATTTCTCCCATACCTACATGCTGCCCCTGGACTGTTTCCTGTCTTTCTGAGCTTACTATCCTCAGCACCCTTGGGATCATGCACGTAAAGGCTGGGAGAACATGTGGATTTTGCACCAGGGAATCAAGGATGCTATGGGCCAATTAGAGGGATCTTTAAGTAAGGTTTCCCTGGCTGATTGTGAGTGTGTTTATTGCTGGAGCCCAGAACACAACAGGAACAGCATCCCTTTAATGCCCTCTGATATCCTTGTTGGCTTCTTTTCTGATGTTTTTCTTCCCCAAGTCATGGATGTCCTACATTAATATTCTGGGCACAGAAGGATAGAAATTAATTTCTTTAGCAGCATCCCACACAGCTGGGGGATTCCAGCACTCAGTCAATTTTTTCCCTTTTCCCTGTGGAAGAGATCATGGGCCTCTTCTAGCTCTAAGTTGTACTCCGTTGTCTCCAAGCTTGTTTTTTTTTTCCTTCCTCCAGCTGAGTGCTGAAACTTCTCAACTGGAACTATTGACTTCTACAAAGGTTCTGTCGTCTGTGGGTACCTTCCCAATGAACTGTTTTGCAGGTGCTCACAAACCAGAGGCAAGAGAGTTAACAAGGCAAGAACGAGTTAACAGGTTACTACCAGTTCTGCAGTCTCATCCAAGTTCTGTCTGCCTGTTTTCCAGTGCACAGATGGGTTAGACTCTTCATGGGTTGTTACCATGCCATGCTGGATCCCACAACTCCAACAGAGGCATTTTTGTATGTGGATAGTAGCCAAATTTTCCTTGTTGGGTGGTAAGTAAAGCAAAAAGGAAGGACTTATACCACCGTAATGCTGACATCATTTCTCATCACATTTCTGATTTTTAAATTGTGCCTACTCTTGAAAGCCCATATCACGTGCTCATGATTTATAAATTTGTAAACCCTCAAGATTAGTATCGTCTCTCCTTGATTTTCTAAAACTAATTTTAAATAGTTAACAGCAATATAAAGGAGAAGGGGGCGGCAGAATATGAGATGGTTAGATAGCATTATCAACACAATGGACATGAATTTGAGCAAACTCCGGGACATGGAGAACAGAGGAGCCTGGTGTGCTACAAACCATAGGGTCTCAAAGAGTCAGACACAACTTAGCAACTGAACAACAACGTGATGTTCTTCTGCTTAATGTGTGTGTGTGTGCTCGGTCACCTCAGTTGAATAGTTTCCCCATCTAAACTTTGCCATGAAGTTTAATAGCTATTCTACTTAATGGACATGTACAAATATATTATGCTCTACCTGCAAAAGACCACAAGTAACTCCATACTTAAAATATTATTGTTTAGCTTCTAAGTCATGTCCGACTTTTTGACCGCATGGCCTGTAGCCAGCCAGGCTCCTCTGTTCATGAGATTTCAGAGGTAAGAATACTGGATTGGGTTGCCATTTTCGTCTCCAGGGGATCTTTGCAGCCGAGGAATTGAACTTGCATCTCCTGCAATGTCTGTTGGATTCTTTACCACTGAGCCACCAAGGAAGCCCTACTTAAAACAGTCAGTCAATGTAGGCTTATAGACCTAAAATTACCTAGTAAAAGCTGATGTGTTCCTCACATCTTGAGAACTCTTATTATTCATTCTCTGTATAATAAGAAATAGGTGAAAAACAAGGTACCTAGTTATTTGTCATTGCCCAAAAAATAGAACATAAAAGACCTCTGTTTTCTCAAAACTTATATCATCAAAACTGCTATGTTGTTGTCATATGGTGTGAACTAAACTGGTTCACCTGTACTTGTTTCATTAATCATGAGTTTGTCATACATACACAAACATAGATAATTTGTTCAATAATATATATATACCTATCTTACAGATTTTATTGTAAACTTATTTTACTTATTGTTAAATTAATTATTAGATTTATAATGATAAAGAAATGCAGGTACATGATTAAACATTAAAATGGAACACAAGTTTATTTTTTCAACTCAGCAGTTTCCAGTGTTTATTTCTCAGAGACTTTCAATGTATTTGTAAACTTTCACAGGTTTATGAGCACACACACACACACACACACAGATGTATATGTCTTTGTTGTCACATAACAGTAAAGATGTAATAAACACCAGCCACAGATTCTACATAAGATATAACAAGAAGTGTTTTATTTCTTTGAGAGGTGAATTCTGGTCCACTGGCAACAAAAATGAACAGAAAATAAGGTATGTGATAGAAGAAATGTTGCTTTGATGCATTTGTTTATCTGAAGTAATTTGAATGTAGTTTTGACAACATTTTCTAAATGATGTATTGGTCACTTGAGATGAGAGAGGAGTAGCATGAAATAAACCCAATAATGGCTTATTTTTGAGTAAAATCACTTGCTTTCCAAGGAAGCAAATAATTTTTCCAGTAGTTTGCCATCATTTATGGAGCATCTGTCTGTCTTCACACTGAATCACAGACAACTTGGGAGCATTTCTTTGGAAGAGTGCACGAATAGTTGATGTGGAATAAAGTAATTAATGGGTAAAAATGGTAAAATAAAAGTAACTTACAAATTCAGATAAACCCTCTTGATGATTTTTCTTAGTCTATAGAGGCAATTGCATAAAGAAAAAGAAACTGATATTTAAGTAGAATGAAAGGAAAGAGAAAGAAAAGTTTTGTAAAATAATTTCTTAAAAAAAATGTCAAACTATGTTTTTCATATATGTTCATTCAGTGAAACGTCAACTCTTGGAAGATCAGTCCTTTTTATAGTCTTAACAAAGTATGTGTTTTCAGCCTGAACAAAGTATCTGTTTTCAGCTAATATTAAATGATTGTTGATTGATAGAAGGGACCATATCGTTAATTCATCTAACACTTGAGCCATGAGAGGGTCATTTTTATTAAGGCAATAAAGATCTCCCACTTCATTCAGGTTTTCCATTTGGTCTCTTTAGACCTACCTACTACTCTTCTTTCTCTACCTTTTCTTAAAGAGGGAAAGTTTTCACTATAAATTAATTTATTCTGTCTCTAGTCCATTCTGAATGTATCTTCTCCAAATCAGGTCCAGAGAGAGAAATTCAGTGTCCTTTAGTGACAAAGATAATCCACCAGTATCCATTCTGCATAGCTTCCTCACTAAAAGAAACACTTCCCAAATTTTAACTGAGTCCATCCTTTGCTGCTGTGTTTACTTTTAGATTCAGTTTGATCAAATAAAATAGGGAAGTTACATAAGCAGTTTATTTGTCATCGTCTTTAAGACAGAACCTGCTGTCTAAATTTCATCTTTTCACTTTTCCCTTCCCATTCTCTAAAATTCAGAAGAGGAGCTACTAAGCTGCCTTGTCCAACCAAACCAGTAACATGAGCTCTTAAAATCAGAGATGAAAACCATATGTGGAGGGTGGAGAGCACCCTGGCAAGTTGTGTTCCTAGATGACCCCCTGGACCAAGTCCAACCTTTCCTGGACTATTTCTGGTGAAAGAAAAAACTGCTAATTCATTTCAGCAACATTATTTTGAGGTTCTGTTGATACAATAGTTTAACCTACATACTAAATAAAATAATGCCAAAATGGCAATGGAAATATTATGCTACCATTAAAAAAATGAAAGATAGAGCTTTGGCTCAGTGAATAGTTAAAATATATATATATATATATATATATATATATATATATATATATATTGCAAACTGGAAAGCTATGAGCCTTGTTATGTCTTGGCTAAACATATTAAACTATCATATGAAATAACTTGGAAAGCAGATCACATGCCTTAAAGAGAATGTAATTCTGGAGCTTGGAGCTGAAAACAGAACATTATAGTGTTTTGAATGTTCCTTAATGCTTTTAGCAAGGTATTATAATAAGTAGATGAGCCCAGTCAAAAATTGACAAATTTGCGGGCAGAGATAGAATAGAAATCTCTGGAGGCAATTTTATCTGCCTTTGGTCTCAGTTAGACAGTCTAGTAATTTTTAGCAGGCAGGGTTGGAAAAATCACTGCTTGTTTTATTCTAACACTATAAAGTGATACTCCAGACATTCTTCAAATAGCTATCATTATGACTTTTCAACTAGGAAAATGGAAGTTAGCCCAGTGGTAAAGATAAGATTAGGGGGAGTATCTTATTCTGTTAGCCTATTTTTTTCTTTCAGTTATAACCGTTAAAATGAGGGAGAAGATGGATGATCCTGGAATAGAAGTCAGTGTGTCTTACAGGTTTAAGGAACTATATCCAAAATGTAACTTTGATATAGTTGATAGTTGTTGTTTACTCACTAAGTCATATTTGACTCTTTTGCAGCCCCATGGATTGTAGCCCGCTAGGCTCCTCTGTCCATGGGATTTCCCAGGCAAGAATACTGGAGTGGGTTATCATTTCTTTCTCCAGGGTATCTTCCTGACCCAGAGACCAAATCCATTTCTCCTGCATTGGAAGGAGAATTTTTTACTACTGAACCATCAGGGAAGCCCATGGTTGATGGTATATGAAAGTTATTGAAACAAAATTACTTGAAGTCAAGTAAGTTTTTAAGGAAATTACATTGTCAAAGAATCATCTAGCCAAGTTTCAAAACCCATACGGTTGCTGGAGTCCTAAAATTATTTCTAAACTTTTAAACCTGCACCAGCAGGAAGTGAGCTGCAAAAGCTGGGTAGTTCTGTAGTGTCCACTCCAATATAGTCACAGAAGATAATGAGCAAGGCAGATAATGATAATGGTTCAGATAATGATCTAAAGGGTCTAGTCAGGTCAGAAAGAAGGACAATGGATCAAGTTCTCTCTTTCCCCCAAAACAGAACCAGTGTCTAATAAAAAAATAAAATAAAAAATAAAAAACTTATTCCACTACCAGGAGAGAGAACTGTGGAGTTTCTATTCAGGGGGATTTCCTCCTTGATGTGGACTCATAACCCCCATGTTTCCTGCTTTTTTTTCCCCCTTTTCTAAGTGGAAAACTAATTTTGCATTCATCATGTACTACTCTCTCTTTGTGAGACTCATTTCATGTGCAGAAAGAAGAGTGAGCATGGATACCTTTAAGACCAGAGACCAGAGAGTGGAAATTGCAAACCATCTTCCAGGATGCATTCCCCCACTTAACCTTTAAGTAATTACATCTCCTTATTTATTTTTAGCTGAGAATGTATTTGTTCAACCTCACACTACATTTCCCAGTCTTCCTTGAAGCTAGGGTAGTCATGTGACTACATGTTTGACAGTGCAAGTTAAGTAGTGTCAACCTACCAAGCTAGATTCCTGAAAGAACTTTTAAAACAGAATCTCCCTACCTCCCCTGAACTATTATGGGAAAGGATAATATACTTTGATTTTATTTAAGCCACTATATTTTAAGAGAATCTTTGTTATAGCAGCTTAGTTTATACCTTAGCCTATATCATAATGCTGTAATATTACTAGGCTACATTTTCCTACAGCTTGTGTTTTGTCAAACCATAGACAACTCTGTGTTAAAAATTATTTGATTTCATATTCTTGGTAATTCCATCACTACTACATTATGGCTACTTCCCCAGGCCTACTGTGATAGTTAATGTTATGTGTGAACCTGGCTGAGCCACAGTGCTTAGATATTACTATGTCAAATATTAGTGTGGATGGTTCTATCATGGTATTTTTTTGGCTGAGACTAACATTTAAATTGGTGGATTTTGTAGAGCAGATTATCGTCCATAATGTGGTCAGGCTTTTTCCAATAAGTTGAAAATATTACTAAACAAACACCTTTTTTAAGCAATCAGGAATTCTTCCAACAGGATTCCCTTAGACCCTAACTGCAACTATTCTCAGAGTCTCCAACCTGCCCACTGATCCCATCCATCTTTGGATTCATCAAGCCTCTGAAAACTTATGAGCCAATTTAAAAATAAATTTCTCTCTCTCCACACACAGACATCCTCCTCCTCTTCCTCAGACTTCACAACCGTTATAAAATCACCATTCTGCTGTTGACAGCATGTGTGATAATTTTTGGTTATTCTTTCATACTACAAATATCTACTGAAGACTTATTATTTACCAGATTCTAGTTTTGGAATGCAAAAGAGCCTGTCTCTCATGGGGCTTACATTCTGGTGAATACAGATAAGTTCAGTTCAGTTCAGTTGCTCAGTTGTGTCTGACTCTTTGCGACCCCATTGACTGCAGCACGCCAGGCCTCCCTGTCCATCACCAACTCCTAGAGTTTACTCAAACTCATGTCCATCAAGTTGGTGATGCCATCCAACCATCTCGTCCTCTGTCATCCCCTTCTCCTCCTGCCTTCAGTCTTTCCCAGCATCAGGGTCTTTGCCATTGAGTCAGTTCTTCGTATCAGGTGGCCAAAGTATCAGTACTTCAGCCTCAGCATCAGTCCTTCCAATGATAATAAATAAATAATAAAACATGGCAAAAGTGCTGTGAAGAAAAATAAAGCAGCAGAAACACCTCAAGAACAACAGGAAGTATTCCTTTACAGAGTGTCTTGAGGGGGTGGGGATCTCTTGATGAATCAAGAGCTGAGCTGTGTTATTGTAAAGTAAGGGAGTCAGCCATGAGGATACCTGGTGAGGTCTAGACTGAGGAAACAGTAAGGGTAAAGTTCTCATGGTGAGAGGATGCTTGATGTGTTTGAGAAGTTTTGTAGGACTGTGATGAGTAGAGTGGCCTGTGACTTAAGCCAGAAGGGGCTTTCTATTTTTCAGATTCTAAATTGGGAAAAAGGCAGATCTTAAGCTAGGGATAATAAAAATGCCTTAGACTCTCTGAAACCACTTTCTCTGAGTATATGTTTTGAAATTTCTAGATATGTTTGAGAGTTGGTCCAACTTTTCTAGTCAGGAAAAATTCCTATAAGTTTCTCCAAGTTAAGGATGAGATAAATGTTTTACAGCACATTTAGGTAGTTATGTGCAACTATTCTTTATGCTCCTTGTAAATTTCTAGAACTTAGGTGGACTAACCTAGTCTCCGCTGCACTTAGGAACTGGGAGAAGTCAGGTGAGCTCCGCTCACAGGGAACCCAGGCACTAGCCAATGGCAGAACTTCCCCTTGTCCCCAAGCCCAGGACACTGTGGAGGTGAAACCAGTCTTTGAAGGAACAGAGTGGGGAACTTGAAGGCAGGTTTTCCTATCAACATGGAGATTCTCCTTAGTTTATATACAGTGAGAGTCTGGATTGTATCAATATTTTATTAAAATAGCACATTTTCTTACCATGTATAGCCTTGTATTCAACCTTATGATTCTGGCTTTTAGGCTTAGACTGACTATTTAGTCCTTTGATAAGCGCGATTTATTAGTAGACATGAAAACTATAGAATACAGCTTAAAGCTGAAAAGGCTTTCCACTTTTATTAACTATTTAATAACAATTTCAGGAAGGGTGAGGCCTCATTGCAAATGCTGTTCTTAAAATAAATATAGCAATAGTCCAGCTTTTAAAATAAAACAAAATCTAGATCCTTCATGTTGGCAAGCAAAAGAAAACCTTATTTTTGACAGAGGGTAGACTCAAAAGGCCAATCAGCTTTCCTTCCTTTCAGGAAGCTGTGAAATGACAACACTCTTGTGTCAGATGCCACATTCAAATTACGGTAATTCAAGGAGGTTTTACTTTAAAATGGACTATTTACAAAAGTGTAGATTTAGGTGCATGATTTAGTGGCCCTAGGCATAGCAGCACTGTCTATCACCATCCAAGGCCCAAAGGGGCAAACAAAAGGAAAGACTATTAGAACCCAGAGAAACAGAGTCACGTAGATTAAGAAACATTGAGAAGAACAGTAAGCTTCAGTTTAAGGACAGGGATACAACCTTGTAAAGAAGGAGCTAAGGAAATGAATGTTTTCACTTCATGCTTCTCACTTATTCCAAAGCTATAGTGCAAGGATGTCCATATGGCCAAACCCAACAGTAATCAGCTGTTGTGAGTACCATGATGTAATCTGGGATAGTGAGTAGGACAGTAAGGGGTTGAAAATTAACCTGAAGGGAGAAATGAGAACTTTAAGACACAATTTCCTTTCTCCACCTAGACAATGATTCTGTCCTAGGGTGATTTCAACAAGTGAAATTTCTATAAATGTCAGAATGGTAACTCTTCCTTTCTTCTTTTCCCTGGTAGAGTATGAGAGAGACAGGCTCATGACTGCCCCTACTGCAGTATTCTGATGGATGGTAAGCTTTCTATAAATAGATTACTTACCGTTCCCTGGGAAATAAGGATGAGGCAAAGATGAGCTTGGATATTGGAACTATTTTTTTCCAAATAATTTTTTATTAATTAATTAATTTTAAAGATTTAAAGTTTTTGGCTGTGCTGGTTCTTTTTTGCTGCACATGGACTTTCTCAAGTTGCAGTAAGTGGAACCACTCTCCACTTGCAGCATGCGGGGGTCTCATTGTAGTGGCTTCTCCTCTGGCAGAGCATGGGTTCTAGGGTACCGTGCCTCAGTAATTGTGACCACAGGCTTAGCTGCCACGCAGCATGTGGAATCTTCCTGGACCAGGGATCGAGCCCATGTCTCCTGCATTGGCAAGTGAATTCCTAACCCCTGGACCACCGGGGAGGTCTCAAATAATTTTCTAGCTCAAAGGAGTACTTTTTTGTCAGTGGGCCTGAAGAAAGAGCTTGGGAAGAGAAGCATCTCCACTTACATATCCCACAAAGACTAACATTCAAAGTTAATCATTTCCTCAACACAAAATGTCTAGACACATTTACCACACTCAGAAGACCTAGATTCATTTGTCACTTTTAAAGAATACTACAGTTAATATTGGAAATATGTTCACTTCCTTCTTGGGATGAGAATTTGGAGCCTAAACTTAGGCCATTCTTTATGGATTTGTAGAGTAAAGCCCTAAATGAAAAGATGAGTCTTTTCAGTTCTTTCTAAAGGTCACTGTGCTGCAGATCATGGTAACCTTTAATTTATGAGTCCCATGACACCAGAGACACCTGTGTAATACAAACTGAGAGGTTTTTTTTAATTTGTCATCTAGTGTAATCAATAAAGTTTCACTATTCAAATACGCACATGTTTAAAAATCAAAGGAAGCATGTGTATGTTTTTGCATAATTTAGTAAAATTATTCTGAAAAATTTAATTTTTATTCTCATAAACAAAACTTTTAAAACTACTCAAGTAGATTCTGCATCAGTGAAAAATCTTAAGGAGGAAAAATGGTTTATTTGCTTCTCTTACATTGAAAACCCCAGATGACAGCACCATGCTATATCATATATTTTTAAAATAATTCTCTTAAATACAGAGTATATTATGCAGTAGATTGTGTAATTGTATTTTAGTACTTTTAAGTACACTGGCATAGCTTAACTTACACCATAAACCACACAAACAGTGGTACAGCTGCTATACAATACAAAAAATTAATATCAAGAAGAGTGTTCACTTGAAAACATTATCAAAAATACTATGACTAAAACCTAAAAAACTAAAAATAAAATCTCCTACCTTACAGGGACTTTCCTGGTGGTCCAGTGGTTAAGAATCTGCCTTACAATACAGAGTACTCGGGTTCAATCCCTGATCTGGGAACTAAGATCACAGCTGCTGTGTGATGCAGCCAAGCCTGCACCACAACTAGAGAGAAGCCCACGTACTACAACAACAAAAATCCTGCATGCTGCAACTGAGGCCCAGAGCAGCCAAACAAATAAATATTAAGAAAATAGCATACAAAAACAGCTGCAAAAAGTATGACATATAAAGAATTTGCCAATCAGAAGAATTTAGAAAATTTGTTGTTCCATCGCTAAGTCACGTCTGACTCTCTGCAACCATATGGACTGCAGCACGCCAGGCTTCCTTGTCCTTCACTATCTCCCCGAGCCTGTTCAAACTCATGTTCATTGAGTCATTGAGTGATGGCATTCAACCATCTCATCCTGTTGCCCCCTTCAATACTCAAGTTTAAAAATAGTGAAGAATTAAAATGAGTTTTAGAGCCAAAATTACACATCTTATTTGTCTATAACTCCTAATTTCCATCTAACCGTCATGATTTTTCTTTCTTTTTTTTTTTTTACTACAAAAATGGTCCAAGTCTTCTAGGAGCTTCTACTCTTGCCTATTTTGAAAGATTGATTTCTGCATATCCACATATCATCTAGAATCATCTTTGTAACACATTTATTTGATCATGCTCCTTATCCTACCTTAAAAATTTTAATTACTTAACCATTATCTTTAGAAATAATAATTCCTTCCCTTCAGGGGATTGTTCCTACAGACTATTCTAATTTTTTCCCCTGCCACTCTTTCTCCCAGCTAGCTTTGCTGTAGTAATATCAGCCTCATGCATGCTCATTGAACACCCCAGGGTTCTTCCCTGTTTAGACTTTTTCACTATCTTTGAAAAGCTCTTCCCTAGCAATGACATGAGTCACTCCCTAACTCAGTTCTGGTCTCTACTTAAATATGCCAATTTTTTCATCTCAAGACCTTTAGCATATGCTCTAAAATCTTTAAATTCTCTGTTTCCTTTATTTCATATAATTGGCTGCTTATTATTCCTTCTTACCCCAATTATGTGAAACTTTATAGAGTAATACTCCATAAATGTATTTCTAAAAGATACTCTGTAGTTCTAGTTTTAAAATAAGAGCTGTACTCTCTTCCATGTGACCAATGAGAAAATAAAATAAATTTTATCTTCTAAAGTAAATGAGATATTTATACTACAGGCAGAATTTTATGATGCCCTTTCAAGACTTGTTCCCTGGTGTACACACCCTGTATAATCCCCTCCCCAAAATATGTGTGGGATGTGAAAATATAAAATAGTGCTCCCAAGATTAAATTGCTAATCAGTTGATTTTGAATTAATCAAAAAGGAAGTTATCCTGAATGGGTCTGACTCAAATTAATGAGTTCTTTTCAAAAAGTGAGGCCTTAGAGAGACATTCTGCTGGACTTCAAAATGAAAGAGAATGCCATGCTATGCCAAGGATGACCTTAACCTGTTACCATAACCAAATAAAGGCAATGCAAACAAACACACACAAAAAAAAGATTGAAACAATATCATTCTTGAATACTGGCTTAAGCAAATTTAACAGCATATTAAATCAACTCTAGAAATAGCCTACAGTGCAGGAGACCCAGGTTTGATCCCTTGGTGGGGAAGAGTCGCTGGAGAAGGGAATGGCAACCCACTCTAGTATTTTTGCCTGGAGAATTCCATGGACAGAATTCTCCAGTCCATGGGATTGCAGAGTCAGACACAACTGAGCGGCTAACACTTTCACTTTGTTTCACATCAGAAACAAATGGGAATTAATCCAAGGATGCAAAGTTAGTTCATTTGAAAAGAAGTTAATTATTTCACCTTTTTAACAGACTGAAAAAAAAGTCATCTCAGTAGATTGAAAAAAAGCATTTAACAGAATTCAACATTCATTCATGATCAGAAAATCTTTATGCATACTTAGAAATAGAATAAAATGTTTTTATTCCGATAAAAGACATCAGGAGTAAACATCAATAATATGATATTTACTAGTTAAAGACAATGCTTTCTTTCTAAAATACAGAACAAGGATAAGATAGCTGCACTCACTTTTTCTATCGACATAGTGCTGCAGGGTCTAGCCAAAGGAATTTTAACTTTGAATTTAACTTTGTAATAGATGTACAACTATTCAGGTTATCTAGGCTATTTTGTGTGATTTTGGTAGTTTGCCTTTTAAGTAATTTGTCCATTATGTTTAAGACAAGGACAAAAGCTACACAGATTAGAATAGAACAAATGAAACTATATTTGCATATGCCATGATTGTCTAAGTAGACAATTCCAAAGTTAAAAAGTAACACTGGCATCATAACCATGTTTACCAAGGTCATAGGAAACATGGTCAATATTGAAAATCAATTTCATTTCAACACAGTAGCAAGAAACAAATAAAAATTGAAATTAAATATAAATGCAAATATGTTTATATATATATAATTTATATTTGACTTAGAAATCATAAAGTGCATAGGGATAAATTTATAAAATATGTGTAGTAGCTATACATTGGAAACTAAAATATTACTGGAAAAACTTTAAAAGATCTAAATAAATGGAGAGAATACACTGTGTTCAAGGACTAAGTTGTTAATTGATCAAATTGATCTACAGACTTAAAGTAAGCCTAATCGGAATTCCTATTTTTGTTTGTGTTGTTGTTAATATTGAAGATGAGGAAATACAGAAAATGTTTTATAGAACACATAGATTATATTTAAATATAGAGCTAAATTTACAAAGAAAAATGATTAAAACTTACAGAAATTATGTGGTAAAAAGCAGTCAACTTGAAAAAATTATGTGATAAATAATAGTTGAGTAGAAATATATTTTACAGTTAGAAATAAAAATATGTCATTTACAGGCTATAAATAGGTGTAAATATATTGCCTTAAATAAAAGTAAAACAAAAATAAATTACAGAGAGGTAAAACTGAGTTATAGATGAGAAATTAAATAAAAATACATCATCCTAAAAGAAAATGATGAATACTAGTAGGATGAGTACTGTTTTAAAAATAGAACATTATACATATGTCATCAACTATAGCTATTCATGTATCCTCTGAAACAAAACACATACTGTGCAAATTTTAATTATGCAAAACACATAATTTGTGCAAATTATCGCAAACAGTAAGCAAAACAAATACAACATAACAAAAGTAGAAAAATAACATAATGACAAGAAATATAACTTAAATATGACTACAGAATTCAAATGAAACATTTCTGTCATCAAAGGAATCATTTTTAACCAAGTATTGATTATGTTAAGTTGCATTCATATAGTGAAGTGTATTTAGAATCCCATTCGCTTCTTTCAGGGAATTTATAAAAATCTGTAATAAAAAAAAAATGGATTTTTTCTCATGTTTGCTGTTTACGAGACTTACAAAGTTGTAAGCTCTCTGTGGGCTGGGACCAAGCATGTCTCCTCTAGTAAAGAACCTGATAGTCAAATAGGCACTAAACATAATATACACAATTTGAAAAATGAACAAACATAATCAAGTGAATAAAAGAATAGATGATTGAAGCAACCAAGGGATTGAAAGAGCTGAGTACATTTTAAAATAACATTAATAGCAAACAATCACATATAAGTTAAAACCAAAATGAAATATAGTTTTATCTATTTGTGAATCGCTTTATAACAGCCAGCACTTGTGGCTATATGCAAATAGACACTTTCTATCATTACTGTATTAGAATGAGTAATGGCCATCAGAAAAAAAATTTTCATAAAATAGAGAAATCAAACTTAATATAAAATCTAAACAATAAAAGATTGGCTAAAATAGCAGGTATAACCCTTATAATGAAATAAAATGAAATAAAAAAGCTATGAAAACTCTTTCACATATTAAAAACCAAACTGTTTATGTTTCTTAACATGTTTTCCAAAAGAAAAAGCATACACATGCACATGTACTGCAAAAATATTGTAAATATGTAAGGCAATAAGTTCAGAGTGGTTATATCTTAATGCCAGAACTATTTGTGTATTTAGATATTTTCCAGAATTTCTGTACTGAACATATATATTACACTTTTAAGGGTAAAATTTATAACAGAAAATGAAAAGCTTCATTCTGAACTGGCAAAACAAAAAGTAATGAAATATATAATTTCTATTATGACTCCTGGTTTCAAAAATAATGTTTGCAAGCATTTCTTTTCCATTTGGAGTGGCAGAATAGAACATTTCAGACTTGAGCTGTGTTGACATTTTGGTGTAACCAAAGGAACAAGAGTTGGACTCTTTCTTGTCCTCAATTCAAATATGGCTCCACTTCTCACCAGAGCCCAGCCTGGTCTCTATGTCCCAGGTGTCTTCATCCAGATAAACATTGGTGCTACATAGCTCGCCACAAAAATAAACTCCCTTAAAAAAAAAAGAATAATTCACTGTAACTGTTCCAAGTTTCAGTTTCCATATCTGAGATGTTGAAATGGTGCCAACTCCAAAAGAATTTAACAGAGTAATGCTCATAAGAATGCCCAGGACACATTTATCTTGATGAATATATGTATACCGTACATGTATAAGTTGTAATTAACATAAGCTTTCTATATGTAAATATAGACACAGATTGCATGCCCGTAAAATGGAGAATTATAATCACATACTGACAAATGGAAGTGCATTATGGAAGCTGCATTTTTATAAAGAGAAGATTAGATATGCTTGCAAATGATATAAAAGGCCAGTATATTTTCTATCTTCAACAGGCAATTTTAAGGAAAAAAAAAAAAACAGATGGGACTTACAGAATTTGATTTATTAATAACATGGATTTTATTTTTGGTCCCAAACTAGTTTATTCTTTTAGGATGGGGAGAAATATACAAAAAAGACAGAAAGCCAAGATTTAAGGAAAGGCTCTGAAATGAAATATGCACACACAGACTTGAAACAATCTGGTTCTAGGGGTAACAAAGTAACAGGTTTTTCTCTACACATTTCCCCACCCCCAGCTAGGCTCAGAGTCCATATGCAAACAAATGGGACGTTTTGCAGAGGTGATTCATACAGCTGGGGACACAACAGGCTGTCCCAGACAAAACCAGCAATTAACAATGGTCTGTTTGTTCAAACTTGTCCTCCCTAAATTGTTTCTCCCTTTATGAGGAAAAGTGGCATGTTTGAATACATGACATCTTCTTCAAAGTTTCAACATTTGTGCATTACTAAATGTACCTCAAAATAACAACCAACTTTCCCCTTTTTTAAAATAGAAACACAGGTTTTCATAAATATCCGTCTGCACTTTCATCTACATATGGGCTGCTATCTTTCCATAAACTCAGTTAATTTAGTCTGTATTGGTAAATGTAGAAAGGCTCTCAGATGGTTTAGAAGAAATAGAACAAAATTAATTTGTGTTTTTTTTTCTCCCAAGTAACGTGTTACAATCTGTGCATGCTATTTCTCTCATTGTTACATTTATGCAACATTCATATTCCCTTTCCTCCTTTATCCATCCCCTATTTAACATAAACAAGGGAAGGATTAAGTGGATATAATGATCTCTAGATCCTTTATAAAATTTATCCAGCAGCTAAGAGATATTGATACTTGAATGACTGTTATTGGTTGGCATTTGAAATGTGACATCTAAGCAGCGTATCTTCTGCTATGCCCAGGAAAATTTCAGAGTTCCAAGCTCAGGTAGGCAAGGGAGAAATTTTCTGGCTATACTATGTTCCAGCATTCCTGAATCTGGTCTCTGTCATGATCATCCTTCAAGAGGAAACTCCATTTTAGCACAGCTCCCATTAGACTCCAAAGATAAGTATTAAAGAAGCCTTGTTTATAGACATGTGCTCGGTCTCCTTTCTAAGGAAATATATTTGACACAGTACTTATTTATTGTATTAAAACATGATTATTTGCTATTAAAAAAGCAATTAGATAAATGTAAGTGTCAAAGTCACAATAGAAATTATTTTTTTTCATAGAGCTCCAAGATAGTCTCCAAATTTTGAGGCTCCTTGAACTTTCTTCTCCAATAAGATGATACCTAAGATTTAAACATCTGTTTTTTACAACCAGTGAAGTATTGTCAGAAGTATTTCAAGTAATTAGATCTTTAAAATGCTTCAGATCTCCCTATTATGTGTCTCCGTAGGTGGCACAGTGGTAAAGAATCTGCCTGCCAGTGCAGGAGACCTAAGAGATCCAGGTTTGATCCTTGGGTCTAGAAGGTCCCCTGGAACAGGAAATTGCAATCTCCTCCAGTATTCTTGCCAGGGAAATCCCAGGAACAGAAGAGCCTACAGTCCATGGGGTCACAAAAGAGTTGGAAACGACTGAGCACACACATGAGAAATTTATTCACATTTTTAAATGATGAACACTTTTCAAAATGAATGTCAGTTGCCCATTCACATTCTGTTTTCTCTTACTAACATTCCTTATGGAACAAGGTCTTGTCTTCCCCTTTCCCACACATAAAATGCAATACTGAAACATTCTTGTAATTTAAGAAATTATCTACTGTATGGTAACTTATTTTAAAGTCTACAGTCACAACTCCTGATGTACATAAAATTTTTTTCATCATACTGAATTTAATTCTCAGGAACCTCCATTTGTGTTGGCATATAGATAAACATCACCATCATTTCAGGTTCAGTATAACCTAGTCACTTCCAGTTTAATACAATTTCCCTGGGGGAGATACTCAACTTTTCAGGATTTCTCTAAACACTCCTTTGTCTTTTACTTTTCATCAGATGGCATCTGAGTTTAGAAGAGGCTTGAAAAATTAATGACTAGACATTGGAAATAATAGATTAAAAAAAAAAAAGTAGGGGGACAATAGGCTATAGTGTTCCATGAGATTATCCAGGATTCAAATCTTTTAAGGTTTTTTTTTTTTTTCTTCCAAGTCTTTACAGGATCAAAGTGTTCCAGTCCATAAGAAAGGAGAATGAGAGGAAGTGGAATGCATGCAGTTTCCTACGTAAAGACATGACTCGAAAGTTGTTTACATTATTCTGCTTATATCTAGTTTGCTGGAACTTATTATCCTGGATTGTAGTAGCAGAAGAGAGCATAGACATTGATAACTACAAGGTAGCAAAAGAAAAAATAATTTTCATGAAATGGGTGAAAATAGCATCCAGCAACAGTTGAACTAGACTTCATTTTCAAGAATTAAGCAAAGCACTTTAGAGGATGTCTTATAAATGAACTGAATGTGTTACTTTTGATTGATTTATTGAAATAATATTTATCAAGTCTCATCCATGTTAGTAATGGAAAGTGAGTTAATATGAAGGACAACAATTCTAGTATCTTCCTTAGTGATTATTACTAATTACTAAATATACTGTAATTTTATTACTCGATGGAAGTGAAAATCTGTTTCTTTTTTTGAGACAGTTTATAAGACATTGAGAATCCCATGATATAGACATATTACTTAGAATTTGATACACTTTCAAATTGACTGAAAAATTGCAAGGACAGTAGCAAACCACTGTTGAGAGGAAAATTTCTGTGACTTGAAGGAGTTATCTTTTGGCTGTAAATAACATGAAGCATAGCTAACATGTCTGGGGCAGGGGCTTAACAAATAATTATGGAAGAACCTAGCTCCATCCATCCTTCAATTCTGTCATTCTCTTTTTGTTGCATTTTTGTCTGTCTTTGTACTATTGCCTCATAGTCTTGGAGTGGCTTCCATAGGGCAAGTGTAAAACAGTCATATTTGATGTCAAAAATTAGGGTGGTAGCAAAAAGAGTCTTTTGTCAAGTTTCTTCTTTTTATCAGAAAAGGGAAAACTTACTCAGAAGCTCCCTAAAAGACCTAACTTTTTTTGCTTCCTTAACCAGAACTGCAAAAAAAAAAAAAAATTGAAAAGGAGATATTCCTACAATTAACTTAATAATGACTAGACTGACTGCCCTACAGTGGAGTACACTGGCACTCTCATAAAATCAAGGTATTTTGTTTTTTGGGTTTTTTGGCCGTGCCTCGAGACATGTGGCATCTCAGTTCCCTGATCAGGGATCAAACCCACTTCCCTTGCTGTGGAAGTGCTGAGTCTTAACCTAGACCTGTATCTGTGCTATGCTGGGCTTAGGCGCTCAGTCATGTCGGACTCTTTGCAACCCCATGGACTGTAGCCTGCCAGTCTCTTCTGTCTGTGGAATTCTCCAGGCAAAAATACAGGAGTGGGTAGCCGTGCCCTTCTCCAGGGGATCTTCTCACCTCAGGAATCAAACCCTAGTCTCCCATATTGCAGGCAGATTCTTTACCATCTGAATCATCAGGGAAGCCCAAGAATACTTGAATGGGTAGCCTACCCCTTCTCCAGGGGATCTTCCCAACCCAGGAATCAAACTGGGGTCTCCTGCATTGCAGTGGATTCCTTACCAGCTGAGCTACCAGGGAAGCCCTTCTTAATTTAAAGGTTATCCTAAATCTCTACTGCCCCCTCAGCCCAATCACTTCACAAATGATCTCATTTCTCTCCTTAATAAACTGTATTCGTGTTCTATGGCCTCTTACTCTCAGAATTATAAACATGATCTTGTCTCTTCTATAATAAAATTAAATAAATCCCCCTTCATCCTAGTGATCAATTCTGGCGACCTGACAACTTTTCTCTTTTCCTTCATGGCTGAGTATTTCTAAGGTGTAAGTATCCCTCATTGTTTCTGTTCATGTACTTCCCTTTTGCTTTCTAACCCCAATCAGTCTGACTTTTGCCTCCACCATTACAACTATTGCTAAAGTCAACAGTGGTCAATGGTCTTCATATTTCAAATGCTATAGACATTTTTTATCATTGTAATATATGAATTCTGTGTAGCATTCAACCCTATTTACCACTATCTCTTATTGAAATTATAGCTTTCTTTGACTTTTGAGAAACTGAAATCGTTTACCTCAGATTGGGACTTGAATCCACGTGGCCAGGACTCAAGCCTGGCTAAAACCCACAGTCTTCCAACTGAGATTACAGACCTGGATTCAAGACCTACTGAAGTTCAGGTTCTTCATGTCTCTTCACAAAAAATTCAGTGAGAGACAATGTGATAGGTAAGAGGTGGATTCATTCAGAGAAACACACTCCTCAGAGTATGGGCTGTTGCTGAGGCCTCTGTGGGCTTGACATGTGGTGTGGTTAGTTTTTATGGGCTGGATAATTTCATAGGCTATTGAGTGGAAGGATTATTCCAACTATTTGGGGGAAGGGGCAGAGACTTCTGGGAACTGGGTCACTGCCCACTTTTTGATCTCTGATGATCAGCCTTGAAACTGTCATGGTGCCTCTGGGTGCATCATTTAGCCTGCTGATGTGCTGAAGTGAAAGTGTTAGTCACTCAGTTGTGTCCAACTCTTTGTGAACCCATGGACTGTAGCCTACCAGACTCCTCTGTCCATGGAATTCTCCAGGCAAGAATACTGGAGTGGGTTGCCATTCCTTTCTCCAGGGGATCTTCCTGACCCAGGGATCAAACCCAGGTCTCCTGCATTGTAGGTAGATTCTTTACCATCTGAGCCACCAGGGAATAAACATATCCTGAGGATCAAGGTCTAGTCAAAGTTGACTTGTCTGCCTGCCATCATGGACCCATTTGATGCTAATCAGTTTATGTTGTGTCCTTGGGCTATGTCATTTTTTCAAACTTGTGCCCTGCCCCCTTCCCTCCTATTTAAAACTGCTTCTTACTATTTTCTCATACCTTTCTGGCTGTATCTCCTTCATCTTAATGATTTGTGTCTTCTATTTGTATATCAACTCTGTTGGTGCAAGATGAAAGAAAAGTGAAAGTGTTTGTCACTCATCGTGTCTGACTCTTTGCAACCCCATGGACTGTAGCCTGCCAGGTTCCCCTTTCCATGGAACTCTCCAGGCAAGAATACCGGAGTCGGTAGCCATTCCCTTCTCCAGAGGATCTTCCCAACCCAGGGATGGAACCCATGTCTCCTGCATTGCAGGCTGATTCTACAGGGAAGGACATCAAAATGTTAAAAATTCTCTGCATTAAGGAAAAGACAGAAATTCAAAGAAATGCCATATGCCACACCATATGTTATAAATAGAATGAGATTAACATTATTAAGCCATTGTTACCCTCATCAATGGTTGTAAATTTTAAGTGAACATGAGAATCACCAGGAAATAAATTACCAGGAATCTGGAAGACCAAACTGATAAAGAGATATCCTATTTCCTTACATGAAGAAAAACTGAAAAGAAAAGTAATTCAAAAGGTTGTTAAATATGCAATCAAGCATAAAAATGAAATTAAGTGAATCTTCAAGGGCAAGCAAAAAAGAGAAAACACAAAACCCAGCAAACTCAAAGTGTTTTAATGTGGTTCATGTGTATTTCATTAAATCTTCAAGGCTAAAATCTAACACTCTTGTGTGGGTAGATGTGGCCTCCTATCCCTATAAAGTCACCTGGATGAAGCTCAGACGCTTAAAGTACTGCCCTAGATATTAAATTATATACATAATATACTGTCTACTGTCCTGGAGAAGTGTCAAAACGATGTTACATATCTAAGATAAAAGAACAGAAAGATCACCACTAATAGAGTATCTCCCACGTGGCTCAGTGATTAAAGAATCTGCCAGCAATTCAGAAGATGAAGGTGGGGAAGATCCCATGGAGCAGGAAATGGCAATCCACTCAGGTATTCTTGCCTGGAAAATCCTATGGACAGAGGAGCCTGAGGGGCTATAGTCCATAGGGTCAGAAAAGAGTGGAACATGACTTAGCGAATAAACTACAACAGGCTTATTGCATGCTCAAGTATGTAGTCTAAATATATACAGTATACATGATAATAGAGACACAATCTAGGAAATTAACATAACAGTATTTGAGGATATTGAAAATTCTAGATCCCTGAGAAAGCAAACATCTTCCATTATGGTTTATATTGAAATTCCACAGAAGTTCTGCCAAGCTCACAAGAAAAAATTTTACAAACTTCAAAAGAAATAAACACCCTTAATATCAATATGCTAAATGTGATAAAAGAAATGTATTCCTTCAGCTCCCCACTATTTGATGAATACTTATCAGGTGTGTACTATAAGTCAGAAGGTCTTTAAGGCATTGGATATATAGAAGTGAATAGACAATGATGAGGATATGGAAGATGAAAAAAGAAAAGATGAAGATGATGAGATCTTCAAGAATGAAGATATGGAAAAAGGAAAATAAACCATAGTTTAAAAAAAAGAAAAAAAAAACAAAACCAGGATTTAAAATCATAACCAAAGCCATAAAAGAACAAAGTGAATACTTCCTGAAATTAAGGACTTAAAGGACATGTGTTCACTTCAGGGGTAAACATGCTAAAATAGAACAATACCAAAAATATTAGCCTGTCTCCCCTTCATGGATGTCATGAAAATTTGTGAATATTTCTGTAAAAATTTTAGCATCCATCCCTAAGTCTGAGAACGATAGCTTTAAACAAATTTACAGACTATTCCCACTCATGAATATTGATGCAATAATTCTCAATAAGATATCATCAAATATAATTCAACAGCTAAATACAAATATTTTAGTATGAACAGTTTAGGAATGCAAGGATAGTTCGGTATTAGAAACTCATTAATATAATTCACTATATTAACTTATCGAAGGAGACGACTGAGCGGTTGACAACAGCAACAACATGTTTGCACTTCTGTTGAAGTGCAAACATATGTACTTCAAAAAAAAAAAAATAGTGTTCAAGGCAATGCTATTCAAAGTAATCTTAAACTGCTAAACTAGCCAACTGCCTATCAACAGTTGAATGAATACATAAATCATGGTATATTCACAAAATAACTACATTCAACAATAAAGAAGAATGTGCTACAACTGTAGGCAAGTATGGAGATGAATTTTTACAAATATAATGTTAAGTAAAAAAGCCAGTCACATTAGAGTACATAGTGTTTGATTCAATTCATTTAAAGTACAAAAACAGGTGATGCTTAGCCATGCTTTTAGAAACAAGAGTAGTGTTATCCTTGGTAGGGGCAGGGACAGGAAGAGCTACTCAAGAGATTTCTGACTGTATCCTGGTCAGCATAGAGAAGTGCTGGTCATATTCTGTTTCTTGATCGAGGGCTAGTTACCTGGGGGCATTCAGATTGTGAAAATTCAGCACACTGTATAGTTTTGAAACATGCACTTCTGTTCATGGATATTACCCTTAATATTTTTGGAAGTCCCCCAACTATCTTCTTAAACATACAGATTTCAGGGCTATATTTTTAGAGATTCTGATTTAGAAAATCTAGGATGAGGTTAGGGTGTGCACTTGTGTGCTCAGTATGTCCAACTATAGCCCGCCAGGCTCCTCTGTCCATGAAATTTTCCAGGCAAGAATACAGGGGTGGGCTGCCAATTCCTTCTCCAGATCTTTCCCTGACCAAGGGTTGGAACCCATGTCTCCTGCATTGCAGATGAATTTTTTACCACGGGTGCCACCAGGGAAGCCTTACCCAAGGCTAGGGTAGGTGTGTTTTAAGAAGTAGGTGGTCTTGGCAAACTTTGAAAATCACTGCTTTTGAGAACTATTAGATAGTAAAAGTCTAATAATAGAGTCTGTCAACGAACCAACAAAGAAAAAAAAAAAAAAGCAGCAGTAACTTTTAAATGTGACAAAGGGGAAAAACCTATTGAATACAACTCTACCAACTCTAACATTGTCGGCACATTTTGTAAACAAAAAGTGTAATTTAGTAAACAATGTGTAAAGTTCTTTCCACTTCTAGTACTAAAAAACATACCATTTTTTGCAAGATCATCTTGGTCGTTCATGGCTTACAATGGTACATTGCTATGACAATGGAACAACAAGCATGGTAGCCTAGTCTAAGTGCCTAAATGGAGGTTAAGTAGGATGTAGCATAGATCTAACTTCAATATTTGTCAGTCCTTCACCCCCAGGGATGACTCAGCTACTCTGATGTCCCTGGGAAGGCATGGCAACCCCCTCCAGTATTCTTGCCTGGAGAACCTCATGGACAGAGAAGCCTGATGAGCTCGAATCCATAGGGTTGCAAAATGCCAGACATGACTGAAGCAACTTAGCATGCTCTCTTGCACCTATTTTCTCTGATGTTGTGGTCACGAAGAATTTGGCCATGTAAACTGTAAGTTTAGCAAAACAAAGCTCTTCTGACATTAGCTACACTAAGCTGCCAGCAGCTCAGGGCTTCAGTTCAATCACTCAGTCTTGTTCAACTCTTTGTGACCTCATGGACTGCAGCACACCAGGCTTCCCTGTCCATCACCAACTCCTGGAGCTTGCTCAAACTCATGTCCATCGAGTCCATAATGCCATCCAACCATTGCATCCTCTGTCATCCCCTTCTCTTCCTGCGTTCAGTCTTCCCCAGCATCAGGGTCTTTTCCAATGAGTCAGTTCTTCTCATCAGGTGGCCAAAGAATTGGACCTTCAGCTTCAGCATCAATCCTTCCAATGAATAGTCAAGACTGATTTCCTTTAGGTTTATCTCGTTTGATCTCCTTGCTGTCCAAGGGACTCTCAGGAGTCTTCTCCAACACCAAAGTTCAAAACTGGCAGTTCTTTGGTGCTCAGCTTTCTTTGTAGTCCAACTCTCATATCCATTCGTGACTACTGGAAAAACTTTGACTAGATAGACCTTTGTTGGCAAAGTAATGTCTCTGCTTTTTAATATGCTGTCTAGGTTGGTCATAGCTTTTCTTCCAAGGAGCAAGTGTCTTTTAATTTTATGGCTGCAGTCACCCATCTGCACTGATTTTGGAGCCCCCAAACTAAAGTCTGTCACTGTTTCCATTGTTTCCCCATTTATTTGCCATGAAGTGATGGGACCAGATGCCATGATCTTAGTTTTTGAATGTTGAGTTTTAAGCCAGCTTTTTCACTCTCCTTTTTCACTTTCATCAAGAGGCTCTTTAGTTCCTCTTTGTTTTCTGCCATAAGAGTGGTGTCATCTGCATATCTCAGATTACTGTTATTTCTCCTGGCAATCTTGATTCCAGCTTGTGCTTCATCCAGCCTGACATTTCACATGATGTAGTCTGCATAGAAGTTAAATAAGCAGGGTGACAGTACACATCCTTGACATACTCCTTACCCAATTTGAAACCAGTCTGTTGTTCCATGTCCAGTTCTAACTGTTGCTTCTTGACCTGCATACAGATTTCTCAGAAGGCAGGTCAGGCGGCCTGGTAATCCCATCTCTTTAAGAATTTTCCACAGTTTGTTATGATCCACACAGCCAATGGCTCTAGTGTAGTCAATGAAGCAGAAGTAGATATTTTTCTGGAATTCTCTTGCTTTTTTATGATCCAACAGATGTTGGCAATTTGACCTCTGCTTCCTCTTCCTTTTCTAAATCCAACTTGAATATCTGGAAGTTCTCGGTTGATGTACTATTGAAGCCTAGCTTGGAGAATTTTGAGCATTACTTCGCTAACATGTGAGGGCTTACTATCCTATTAAGTCAAACCTGAAGGCAGAGTTCTCTGACCAAGAGGAGCAAGGCAAATACCCCCTGTCCCTTCTGGATCTCAGGGGGTAGCGTTATCTGACCACACTGAGCTACTCAGGGCCAGAGATGACTAAATGAGATAGTGCTTTATTTAAATGAACTCTCCAATGATAAGTAAACTATCAGAATAGCTTCATAAATATTCTACAAAATCAGTAATAACTATATTATATACGACAGATGACTATTAAACACCAAAAGACATAATCTATTCCTACAAGTAAGAGGAAAACATCTATACTTACTTGACTTTAGATGCACAAAGTTATTCTTGTTCCAACTCCTTTCCTGACTTCTTTCCTCCTACAT
Source organism: Cervus canadensis (assembly GCF_019320065.1). Taxonomy (NCBI): domain Eukaryota; kingdom Metazoa; phylum Chordata; class Mammalia; order Artiodactyla; family Cervidae; genus Cervus; species Cervus canadensis. The sequence goes on along the minus strand of NC_057406.1, from coordinate 26,361,407 downwards.
TCTCCATTATACAATATTCTGTATTTCTCCTATAATAGATGTTGAATTCACTGATTCACTAGTTCACAGTTTTCTGGTTTGTCTTTTGACCCAGTTTAAAACTAATGGATTTGTGTTTGCCACTTTTATATCCTCAGATATCTTCCCTGAATCATGTGATTTTTTTTCCCCTCTGTGCTGTCACTTTGGTTTTGAAAGAAGTAAATCAATACTGTGCCTTAAAAAGCCCTGGCACTATTGTCGGTAAATATATTGCATTCAGTTACTCTTGCTCACTAAATGTTGCTTGATATAATACCAGAGCATCCTCTGCTGCTCCAGGAAAAAAAAAAAAAAAAAAAAGATGCTATTTTGAGCTGTGAACCAAGGATTGATTTCTTTTAAGATATAATATATATTTTATGTATTGCATCTAACCTTGTTATTTGTCAGATTTCATAGAAAGCTCCATTCTCTCATTTGTGTGCAAGCTAGGCAGCCTTCTGCAGAGGTAAGGAGTTGTCTTTGTCTCTTCAGCTTATACTCTGGTAAATTCTACCTTCAGTTATAAACAGAATATAGTCTGAATGCTTCATGCACGTGGTCCAGAGCACAGCCTTGATAGTCAGAAAGCCTATGCGGAATCCTTAACACATTTCAACCCCTGAGTCTTCATTTTCTCACCTATCATGCAGAAATTTAATAATAAACCATTTTGCTATATTGGCAATCAAATGAGAGGAGGTCATGAAAATGCAAACTGTTAAGTAATGTGCAAATGCCAGTCAATCCTGCATTAGAAAAAGTTAAGCAAAGTTGTGTCTAAGAAGGAGGAATTCCACAAAGATGGAATTTATCTTAAAGGGATTATCAATTGGACTGGCCACAGTCTTTGCACCTTTATCACAAAAGATGGCAGCTTCAGGAGAAAGCAAATCATCCTTGCTTCCTAGTGGCAAATGGTAGATCTTGCCACTAGAAATCTATGCTTTTCAGCCCCAGGAGGGTAAACCCCTTGTTTCTCAAGCCAACTTTTATTCCTGATCACCACAAAGATTTTATGAAACCTCCTGCACACTATATATGTATCCTCCCCAAATTGCAAGACCTATATTTCTATCCCAGGTATTTCTTTTGTGCTCCAGACCCATATATCCAACTGCTATTCAACATCGCCGCTTGGCAATCATACATCTATTTGCCATAAATATACTTCAGACATAACATGAAAGGACTGATGTTGCCATGTTTTCCAAAACATAAAGCCTCCTTCTATTCTACATTTCCCTCTTACTAAATACACTGCCATTTACGCTACTACCTAATGTAAAACTCTGGGCTTCCCATGGGGCTCAGCGGTAAAGAATCCATCTGAAATTCAGGAGATGCAGGAGAGTCAGGTTCTGTACCTGGGCTTGGAAGATGCCCTGGAGAAGGAAATGGCAACCCACTCCAGTATTCTTGCCAGGAAAATCCCAGGGACAGAGGAGCCTGGCGGGCTATGGTCCATGGGGTTGCAAAGAGTCGGACAGGACTGAAGCGACTGAGCATAGCACACACCTAATGTAAAAGCTGAAGTCTTGCCCTTGCTTTATTCTCTTTCCCCTTCTGCCACATTCAGTCATCTATTTTGTTTATTAGTTTATCACTTTAATATCTCTTGAATCCAATCACTTTACGCCAGCTCCATCAGCATTAACCTTGTCCAAGCCACCATCCTGTCTGTTGTGGATTAAAACAGGTGCTTTTTAGCTGATGCCCATGCCTCCAGTCACAGTCTGTTTTCCACATTGCATCTAGAGTAATCTTTCTAATATAGGAGTCACTGTGTCAATCCTATAATAAAGAAATCTCTTCAATTGCTCTACTTTCCCCTTAGGAAATTTCTTAAAAATGCATATTAGAGCCTTGAAGAACTGATTCTGCTTACTTCTTATCTCGGGCTGCCCTTCCTAGAATTCTGTATCCTTTCTACAACATTCATTCTAGTTCTTCATTAGGCCACATCCCCACCCGTGGTTTTTAAGTCTTTTCACAAGCTGCTACTTCCCTTACATAAATATCCCACTATTCTCATCTTGCCAATTCTTACTAATTTCTGGAGAGTCAGGTCCTTCTTTCTGCCTTCCATATAGACTTTATTGTGTTTCTGTTTGGGTTGCCCTACAATCTGAACTCTTCAGTCTACTGTACTGTCTGCTCTGCCTTTGTCTCAGTCTTTTTTGGAAGAAGACCATGTCTCTTTGCATTATTTTTGATATTGCTTCCCTGGTGGCTCAGGTGGTAAAGAATCTGCCTGCAATGCAGGAGACCCCAGTTCTATCCCTGGATCGGAAAGATCCTCTGGAGCAGGGAATGGTTACCACCCCATTATTCTTACCTGGAAAATTCTAAGGATAGAGGAGCCCGGCCAACTTCAGTCCATAGATGGGGTTGTAAAGAGTTGGACATGACTGGGCAACTAACACTTTCACTTTCTTTTAATGTTAAAGCAGTTTTGCAAAACCTTTATTATTTCTAAGTGAGAATACATTCTCAGATTATACCCTCTAGTTTGCCTTTTGAGTGTATGAAGGTATATTTTTAAAGACTTGTTGAATCTCAATGAAGCAATTCCCTGAATTCCCAGAATCCCTCTCTGTGGGGTACCTCAAGGTCACTTTATGTGGAAAGGTAATAAACCCAACATGAAAGCATGTTTCGAGGTACTACTGCAAAAGTTTGAGCTTTGGAAATTTAAATTTGAGGATTGTAATTAAAAAGGAAAATTGCGGAACTCTCAGTTAACTAATCAAAACTCGAGGATAGCAATTGAATGCCAGTAGTAAATATAATTACCTATCTGTATCTGAGGGAATCCACATTTGTTTCCTGAAATTTGGAACTTGTGGGGACAGAGGTCTGACTGTGTTGTACTGTTTTATATAAATGACTTGAGCATCTGTACATTTTGGTATAGGATGAGGTGTAAAGGGTGGTCCTGAGAACAATCCTCCCTAGATACTGAAGAAAAATTGTATCCTTTATTACAAAAAAAAAAATTACAATAAAGTCTACCTTTAATACGATTTGTACAAGGATAATATGAAGAATTTATATATACTCATGATTTTGAGCATTTTAAATACATCTTTGTAAAAGTTGGTCAACCAGAAAATGCAAATAAAACAACAATTCTTTTCTGAACTATTTTAGAAAATCTCCCAAAGAAAGAGAGTAACATACTGCCTATGAAAAAAATAGAAGCCCTCAGCAGGCATTAGTGCCAGGGTGAAAAACAATGAGTAAAATCAGAAATGAACACTCTGATTTCACTCTTTAGTCTAAGTGAAATAATAAAGCAAGCCATGTGACTGATGAAAAAAGACTAGACTTTTCCTTAAGTGATCCATTTTTCTGAATCACTCACATGTGACTTTTTAAAAGTATGGTGTTCTTGGCATGTAAAACAAAGTTAACAACTCTGCTTTTATCTTTTTAAAATCCACAAAAGACACATTAGTGTACTCTATAACTTAATATTTAAAACTTACCTTTTATGATGTAAGTCTTGTATAAAATAAATCCTAACAGGGATGCACCAGAGTGTGATGGGAAGAATCTTATATCAGTGATCAATCCTATATCAGTGATCAGTCACTGAAATTCTGGAGAAAACTTATGACTATGTAACCTTTGACAGGCCTTTTAGCTTCTAGTTTCTCTGTGCCACATTTTCTTGGTTATGAAGTAATGAGTGGGTTGGTCCAAATAGTCTCCAAGATCCCTTTCAGTTCAAATTCTAATATGGAATACTATTGAAAAGCAAATGTACTTCTCACTAAAATAATTACTTGTTACTGACTAAAATTGCTCATTTTTGTGTGCATAGACTGTTTTCTATTTACACAGTCTGCATATAAAGCCATGTGATTTTTCTGAATAAACATAAAAGCACTGACTCTTTTAAATGATTCTACTAACTCATCTCACACACTAGTCAAGTAATGCTCAAAGTTCTCCAAGCCAGGCTTCAACAATATGTGAACCGTGAACTTCCAGATATTCAATCTGGTTTTAGAAAAGGCAGAGGAACCAGAGATCAAATTGCCAACATCTAGTGGATCATCGAGAAAACAAGAGAGTTCCAGAAAAACATCTATTTCTGCTTTATTGACTATGCCAAAGCCTTTGACTGTGTGGATCACAATAAACTGTGTAAAATTCTGAAAGAGGTAGGAATACCAGACCACCTGACCTGCCTCTTGAGAAACCTGTATGCAGGTCAGGAAGCAATAGTTAGAACTGGACATGGAACAACAGACTGGTTCCAAATAGGAAAAGGAGTACATCAAGGCTGTATATTGTCACCCTGCTTATTTAACTTCTATGCAGAGTACATCATGTGAAATGCTGGACTGGATAAGCACAAGCTAGAATCACGATTGCCAGGAGAAATATCAATAACCTCAGATATGCAGATGATACCACCCTCATGGAAGAAAGTGAAGAAGAACTAAAGAGCCTCTTGATGAAAGTGAAAGAGGAGAGTGAAAAAGTTGGCTTAAAGCTCAACATTCAGAAAACTAAGATCATGGCATCTGGTCCCATCACTTCATGGCAAATAGATGGGGAAACAGTGGAAAGAGTGATAGACCTTATTTTTCTGGGCTCCAAAATTGCTGCAGATGGTGACTGCAGCCATGAAATTAAAAGATGTTTGCTCCTTGGAAGGAAAGTTATGACCAACCTAGACAGCATATTAAAAAGCAGAGACATTACTTTGCCAACAACAGTCGATCTAATCAAGGCTATGGTTTTTCCAGTAGTCATGTATGGATGTGCTGCTGCTGCTACTAAGTCACGTCAGTCGTGTCCGACTCTCTGCGACCCCATAGACGGCAGCCCACCAGGCTCTGCCATCCCTGGGATTCTCCAGGCAAGAACACTGGAGTGGGTTGCCATTTCCTTCTCCAATGCATGATGTGAAAAGTGAAAGTGAAGTCGCTCAGTCATGTCCAACTCAGCGACCCCATGGACTGCAGCCTACCAGGCTCCTCCGTCCGTAGGATTCTCCAAGCAAGAGTACTGGAGTGGGTTGCCATTGCTGTCTCCAGTATGGATGTGAGAGTTGGACTGTAAAGAAAGCTAAGTGCCAAAGAATTGATGCTTTTGAACTGTGGTGTTGGAGAAGATTCTTGAGAGTCCCATGGACTGCAAGGAGATCCAACCAGTCCATCCTAAAGGAGATCAGTCCTGAGTGTTCATTGGAAGGACTGATGTTGAAGATGAAACTCCAATACTTTGGCACCCTGATGCAAAGAACTGACTCATTTGAAAGGGCCCTGATGCTTGGAAAGATTGAAGGTGGGGGGAGAAGGGGACAACAGAGGATGAGATGATTGGATGGCATCACCAACTCACTGGACATGAGTTTGGGTAAACTCCAAGAGTTGGCGATGGACAGGGAGGCCTGACGTGCTGCCGTACATGGGGTCACAAAGAGTCGGACATGACTGAGAAACTGAATCGAACTGAACTGAACTTCCATCTTAGGTGGCTCAGAAGTTACAGATTTTTACTGATGCTGAGATTCATCACTTTGAAACTCATAAAATTATCTTCTGAACTGAGAATATATATTTTTGAATTCACTTAATATATCATGCATTTATGCACTTGTCAAAGATCTCCCTAGAGCTAAATCTTAATCTTTTGACTGTGTTTTTGATTTTTGTTTTTTAGCAACAATGAAAACTATTTCATAGCCTGAATTAAATATGACAATAGATAAAGCTGGAGAATGTGGCATTTGCTTTCTAAAATGTGTCCAGTATTCTTGCCTGGCAAATCCCATGGGCAGAGGAGCCTGGAAGGCTGTAGTCCATGGGGGTCACAAAAGAGTCAGACACAACTTAGCAACTGAACAACAACAAAATTATAACATACAGAGATGAATTTTCCTGTGTGGCTCATAAAATAGTGATTAAAATAAATCTCAAAAGAGTAATTCTGAATGTGGTTTGAAAATAGCATATTTAGAATAAATATATGAAGTCATAGAATACTTTAAATTTTAACATTTTTATGATTATTTAAGTTCAACTATGGCTTGTTTAAATATCAGTTCCATTACTTTATAAAAAGACATGTTGAATATTTATAATTAATGAATGTGTTCAAAGGAGTACATATATACACATTTATACATACATACGCATACACACATATAAAATGTAACTTGCTAACTTTGGAATTCCAATTTCTTCCTTTATCTTTTGCCTTAAATCAGCTTTATTTCCAATCTCCAGAATAAATAAATGATTAAAGAGAAATTTTATAGTTTTAATATCAGAAGTATCTTTAAGCTTCATGTCAAAATGAGTGCTTAATGGAGACTTGTTCCTGTGGCCTGAATATTGGAGGACTCTTCACCTTCTTGTCAGTAGTGGGGGCAAGCTCTTCACCAGACTGAATTAAACTGCTCTTGAAGGCAAGCCACATTTGGAAAGATAGGTAAATATCACCATTTACTGTGATATATTGTTTATCCCAGGGAGGCCTGGCGTGCTGCAACTCATGGGGTCGCAAAAAGTCTGACATGACTGAGCAACTGAACTGAACTGAACTGAATTGTTTATCCCATAGATCTTTTATCATAGGACATGAATTGAGGAAACATATCTCTATTAAATCATAATTTGTGTTACTTTTGACAACTATTATTTTCTGTACAGATGTCTTTCTCCCAGTCATGTGAAAAATGACATTAAATTCTACCACTTCTACAAGGCATGCACACTGGCTTGACAATAAAGATTGCTATCACTAAACTCTACAAATGTTACTATATAAAAAAAGGGGGCTTTTAAATTTCTGAAAAATGTAAAAGAAAAATATTTAGAAAAATAGAAAGTATGGCTGAGTTACTTTCCTAAATTCTCTCTTTTCATATGATTCTTTATATTCTTTTGCCCTTTATTCATTAATCTAGATATATTTTACATTCTACATTCTACCATGTTGTCATTTTTCACACCAAATACAAATTATTTAAAAATAAGTTTTGTTTATTATTTTTTAAAGCATGATTTGTTAACACATTCCACTTGAAAGCTGGTTGAGGAAAAAATTGGCAAGTTTTTTTTTATTTGGGTTTGCTTTTATACTCCTGTCAATCTTGAATCAACATCCTGTTATGAATTATCATAGGTTTGCAATCAGTTTCTGATGGAAATTTTTAAAATAGTTGTAGATAAGTTTGTACTACGTGTCATATTGCCAACTCCAAGTTTCTTCTTTCTCCTGAAGGTAGCAAAGTCTTACAATGATCATTTTTAGGACACAAGTTCCATCACAAAATTCCTAAAGTTCATAATGTCCATGAGTCTAAAGGAACCAGGATGGGCCATGCACAGTGCCATTCAGAGAACAAATGAAAAGTGTTTTTCCAACGTGAGTTCCATCTTTACTGGAAAGATTTTTCTATGTGTATTTAAAACAGGTTTATAAGCAGGTTATGTATGTATTTCTGCTTCTAATTATTCCATCAACTAATGAAAGATACTGTTCTTAGTCCATGAAAGTGTAAGTTAATGGAAGAATCTTTCTGTGTCATAAACTCAGTCGTCTTCCTTGACCAACTCCCTCCCCCGACACAAAGACCTGGAAAGGAGAATTGAGATCCCAGAATCTATCTTTCCACGTGTGCTTTAGCTCCCTATGATTCATCCTTCATGCACACTAAACTGTAAGCCTTTGTACAGGCTCCACCTTGACTAATCCCACTGTCTAGATAAATTTTTATGCAATTATAAGGTCCGTCTCAACATTATTCGCCTAGAAAGTCTTCCTGGTTGACCATCTAAGACCAAGTACACTCTTTATGCTCCCACATCTGCTTCCACTATTCTTCACCATAGCATTAACTGAGTGCATTACAGTCTCTCATTTCTAGGTGTGAGTCAGATCCACATTTTAGTTACTGTTGTATCTGCAATTCACTCTATAGTTCTTGGTACATACTTGGTGCTTCATAAATGCTCTCTTGAAGGAATTCTCAATAAAACTCTTTTGCCAACCAATTTTACCTTGAGAGTAGTATCTAATCATACATGGCTTTCCAACCTCATATTGATCCTTGATTATAGTTTATCTGACAACAGGTCAGAAATCAACATTGAAAATAGGTTTCTAGAATCACAAGCTTGTTCATGACCCTATAGTCTTCAATGACCCCTCCTTCATGTCAACTCAACTCATGTTGCATCAAAATACAAACCTTTTGACTCTAAAATAGAACTTTAGCAACCCTAAAGTTTGGGAACTTGACTTTTGTCCTTCTCAGCCTGAATTTGTCAGTTACCATTCAGACTTGCCCACTCTGAAGTACTCTTCTAAACAAAGCAGCAGAAATTAACTCTTGGTTTAAAACTTGGCTTTGCCTAGGTTTGCCTTAGCTTTTGTGGACAAGAATTTTACAATATCAATACTTGGTGTGACTTTGTGTTCATGACACACGTTACAACGTTGCTCTTCTAATTTTATTTACTTTCTATTTCTGTAATATAATATTCTTCTTATCATAATACTTCCTTAATAAGGATTAAATAATTTAACATGCCTAAAGTAGATATTTCATTTTCATCTTATTCTATTATTAATATTTTAATAAGCAACATTTAATTACAATGAATGTGTGTAAACATACGATATGCAAAATTTCTCAGTTCAGTGTTTTGATTTTCTTATAAAATAAAATGGTCATCTACAAATTGTCAATAATTTTGTGGTAGTCCATGCCCTTGTTTCCACATATTTACCATTAAAATGAAAGTCATTATGCTTAGGTACATATGAGTGACTGATAGCAGGCTTCTCCCACCATACCTTTGCAAATTAATTCCTAGGAGAAAGTAAGAGAAGAGTCTCAAATATTTATCACTTAGCTCATAGCATTATGCACTAATAAATATTAAATCCACTATTTCACTTTATCTTTGCTATATGCTATTATTTAACCAGTGGTATCAAATGTGAAAATATTTGGGTTCACATTTAACCTAAGAGTATTAAGAGGATATTAAGCACAAACACAGAAGTGCATTTGATAAAAATATGTTAAATACATTTGCTCTATAATTTAAGGATACATGAATATATATAGAGAGAGGAGTTTACTCACTTATTTTAAATTTCTTTAAAAAAAAAACACTACAATTCGGTAAAAATGACACTTCAAGTGTTATTCTGACATATTATTTTGAGAAAAACATTCTCAATTTGGATTCTAACATATTTTCCCATAAAAACAGTCATTGTTGGAAGTGTGAGGGGAAAGGATATTTAAGGAGTATGAGACTGACATGTACACATGACTTTATTTAAAATGGATACCCAACAAGGACCTCTTGTATAGTGCAGGGTACCCCACTCAATATATAGTACAAGGAGCTCTACTCAATGTTATGTGGCAGCCTGGATGGGAGAAGAATTTGGGGGAGAAGTGATATATGTATATGTGTCACTGAGTCACTCTGCTGGGCACCTGAAACTATCACAATATTGTTAATTGGCTATACTCTGCTATATTATAAGAAGTTAAAAAAAAAAGTCATGCTTGAGAGCAACAATGAGTATAGAAGGAAATAAGGAAAAGAGGTGAGAAGGTGTTCAGTAGTAGAAAAAAAAGAAAAGTAAAAGAAAGGTAAAATAACAAGGATTATCTGAATATAACAATTACAATGGTCTCTTCTTATCCTCAGGGAAATGCATTCACAATGTCCAGTAGACACAGGAAGCAAATCTATAATGCTTCATTTTTCCTTATAGGTACATACATATGATAAAGTTTAATTTGGAAATTAGACACAAAGATTAACAGCAATAACTACAATAGTAAAATATAAGCAATAGTAATAAAAATAGAACAATTGTAACAATACACTGTAATAAAAGTTATGTGAATATGGTCCCTTTATGTCCCTCTCTGTGTGTCTCTCAGGATGTCTTACTGTAAAATTTAATGCCTTTTCCATCTCAACCATTTATCATGCACTATGGCCATACTTTTTGCAATTTGAGATATGACTGCAAAACTAATGTGGATTTCTTTTTCCTTCTATTAATACATAATTTCATGAATTGAAGATACATTCTTATGGTAGATCTTAGCAACCTTAGCATATATATTTTTTCTTATTAAGTTGAAAACTTTCACCTTTTCACTTAAAGTAAGCACTTCACAGCTTTTGGTATATCTGAATTGACAGCATCATCTTGTGCTTCGGGGTCATTATTAAGTAAAATAAAGGTTACTTAAACACAAGCACTACAATACTGCAATAGCTGATCTGATAACCCAGACAGCGACTAAATAAGTCATTTAGTCATATAAATGACGTATCAACCCAGTATGATATGCTGGGCAGAGGCATGGTTCACCTTTAGGGGATGGATGGAGCAGGATAGCATAAGATATCTTCATGCTGCTTAGAACAGGTCTCAATTTAAAACTTATGAGTTGCTTATTTCTGGAACTTTCCATTTAATATCAACCAAGGTTAACATGGATAACTGAAATTATGAAAAAAGAAGCCACAGATAACAGAGGACTACTGTAGAAACTTTTTGTGAAGTTGCTTGAGTCTGCATTAGTCAAAAAATATTAAAGGCAGAGTATCTGTAACCAGAACACATTTAAAACCTAAAGACACCATGAGTTCCCTAAGGAACATTTACATGGTGCTCACAGAGCCCCTGAAGTTCAAGAAGCCACCAGTATCTTGGTGTAAAGCCTCCTGTGAGACTCTGAGGGACTTCTTGGCTGTGGTGTGGGCCTTCAGCTGTGGCCGTCTGCTGCTGATCCTCTTCCTGTTAACACTGAGCAAGGTGTTCAAGGTCTTCCGGCTTGGAAAACCTTGGTCTTCCAGTCTTCTTGGCTACCTGAGGAAAATGGTGGCTGGAGCAATGGAGAGATCATTTTCTGCTGAGACTGATGCAGTGTCCCAGTCTAACACCAAGGGACCCGGGAGACAGCAGGCCCTTCAGAAGACAACTTGGTATTGTTGCTATTGTTGTTGTTTAGTCACTAAGTTTTGTCCACTCTTTGCAACCCTATGGATTGTAGCCTGCCATTCTCCTCTGTCCATGGGATTCTGGACAGGCAATAATTCTGCAATGGGTTGCCATTTCCTACTCCAGGGGATCTTCTGAACCCGGGGATCAAACCTACACCTCCTGCTTTGACAAGTGGATTCTTTAGCACTGAGCCACCAGAGAAGACCTCAGAAGACAACTAAATAACCTTTATATCTTCAGACAAAATATTTTCTATTCCTCTAGTAAAAAAAATATTATTACATTACTTAAATATTAATATAGTTAAGTAGCATATCTGGGCATCCTGTGTGGACTGATCTAAAGGAAACTGATTTATAGAGATGAAGAAGGCTTCTGGAAAAGCATTTAAGCATGATTTCTAGTGGAGGTTGGACATGTATGGGCATGCTTTGCAGACAGTGGAGTACTCTGGCAGAAACCTATTTGCAAAGGAAGCTATCCTCCAAGGAAAGAATGTTTCCTTAGAAAAAGCAGGAGTTGCTATGCAGAATTTGAATAGGTAAATAAGAAACTTTCAACTATTGGAAAGAATTGGAATCCTGAGAAAAATGGAGTTGTTATTATTTGAATCTGTCCTCAGCTTTTATACAATGTCTTGGTTCTAGGTTGAAGTACAAACATAATTTTGATATCCTCAAGCATCAGATTTGTTCCTGATAACAAATTGTTATATCTAATGGGGTCTGTAGAGTAGTAGCAAAGAAAGACAGTTCCTCCTGGTCCTGGCAGGAATGTGATGGCCATTGGCAGGCACCACAGTGTGAATACCAAAGAAGCAGACTTCCTAAGCAGATAGGAGATTCTCTCTGGAAATTCTAAGAAATGCTTACAGGAGCAGAAGAGATCTAGAGACACAAAAAGGTATCTTGAGCCAATATAATCTATAGTATGATATTTCCTAAAGTAAAAACAGGTTTGTCTCTCCATCTACAAGATCTCTAGGAGCATCAGCTTCCTAATAAGATATTGACTTTAAAATAGTATTGAAGTGGCATCAGCCAAATGGCAGAATAGGAGTTTTCAGTCACCATCATCCTACCTAACATCAAATTTTGACATTTATCCATAGAAAAGAGTACTTTTGTGGGAACCCAGGAGTACTGCAAAGATGTTCCCGCATACCACTAGAACAAAAGTTCTGAGAACACATTAAAGAGGATTAAGAAGAAAAGTATCAATTTACCGGTGTCATCCTTCCCCCAAGGCAGCGCAATTCAGCGCCAAGACAGACTCCCTCAGCCCATGACTTCTTCCACAGGGAAAAGTGAGAAAGTAGTGAATGAGTGCCTGGTTTCCCTAGCTCTATAGGTTGCAGCCTGAGAGGTTCAATATTTTCTCACCTCACTCAGAATACTCAGGTGATTGACACAATTAAATGCTTAGGAGAGGCTGAGCACAGAGAAGTGAAGATTCAGACATAATGATTTGGAACTCAACAAAGGGCCATTGATTTTAATACTTGTTTCATGAACTCCATCAGGGAACCTGCCCACAAGCCAATTGGGATGCGTCTGTAGTCCTCTGGTTTGTGGACGTCTCAAAGTTCTGACAATCTCACCCCCACTTTGACCCTCTTCCCATGCACATCCCCCAACAATGGCAAATGTGAGCCTTTGCAGATGACTTTGCAGGACTGAGAGATGGCATACAAATTAGAATGCTTCAGGGCACTACCTTAGGGAAAACAAATGAGATTTTCAACACCCGGCCATGCTTTGCAAGAGTGCAAGAAGGCAAACAATATTAAGAATTTTCCCCTTAAGGGAACAAAAGGTGTGAAGTCTGTACATTCAATGGAAAAAAAAATCTGAGAGCCTCATAATCCCTAGCCATGACTCTGATGGGCAAAGTTGTTATTTTAGTGAAGCCAGTCAGTAAAGACTAGAGAAAGTATCTTCTTTTTTTTGAAGAGAGCCAAGCAAGACTTCAAGGAACCCAAAAAATCAAGAAAGCATGACACTGTGCTGTGCTTAGTCACTCAGTCATGTCCAACTCTTTGTGACCCCATGGACTGTAGCCTGCCAGGCTCCTCTGTCCATAGGGATTCTCCAGGCAAGAATACTGGAGTGGGCTACCATGGCCTCCTCCAGGGAATCTTCCCAACCCAGGGATCGAATCCAGGTCTCCTGCATTGCAGGAAGATTCTTTACTAGTTGAACCACAAGGGAATCCCAAGATCTCTGGAGTGGGTAACCTGTTCCTTCTACCACAGATCTTCCTGACCTAGGAATCGAACCAGGGTCTCCTACACTTCAGGCAGACTCTTTACCAACTGAGTTATGAGGGAAGCCCAAGTAGTACTATAGTACCTATATATTGAAAGACAAAATTTATGTATAAGTGGACCCGCAGAGTTCAGACTTGTCTTGTTCAAGGGCCAATCACACATGAACAAAATATAAGTTCAAGAAGGACAGAAATCATGAAAAACACAATGAATTAAACCAAAGTGCAATAGAGAGCATTGATAGCAGACTCAACCAACTAGAAGAAAAACATTCATGAATTTGATGACAGATCACTTGAAATTATCCAGTCAGGAAAAAGACAAAAGAATTAAAAGGAATGAAGAAAGACTGCAGGATTTATGGGATATCATTGAGAATGAATATATGTATCATGGAGGTCAAAGAAGGAGAAGAGAGAACTGTGAAAGCAGCACTGAGAAAAAAAAAACAACATTCATTACAACCAAAGGAACCCCCATAAAGCTATCAGTGGATTTCTCAGAAGAAAACTTACAAGGCATGAGAGGTGCAAAAAGAGTAAATCTGCTAACCAAAAATGCTTTACCTGTCAAACCACCCTTCAGAAATAAAAGTGAGATAAAGATTTTATCAAACAAAAGTTAAAGGAGTTTGTTACCACTAGATTTGTCTTAAAAGAAATACTAAAGGAAGTTACTCAAGCTAAAATGAAAGGGTACCAGTTAATTACATAAAAATATAAGAAAGTACTCTTGGCAAAAGTATATATTTAGTGAAATTTAAAATAAGCGAATACTTATTGGTGGTGTGTAAATCAATTTCAAGTCTAATATAAAGTTTAAAAAACAAAAACTTAAAAATAACTATAGCTATAGTATTTTATAAGTGGGTACAGAAAATAAAGCTGAAAAATTAAAATATAAAATATTATTAAATATCCCAGGAAGGATGCTAATTTGTCTTCTAGTTTCATTTTGACTCACCTTGAAGTCCTTAAAACAGAATCCAGTAGATGTGAATACCCTGTTCTCTAAATTTAAACTAGGCTATAGCTATAATACTTTGGCCACCTGATAGGAAGAGCCAACTCATTGGAAAAGTCCCTGATGGTGGAAAAGATTGAAGGCAAGAGGGGAAGGGGATGACAGAGGACAAGACGATTGGATGGCATCACCGACTCAATGGACATGAGTTTGAGCAAGTTCCAGGAGATGGTGAAGGACAGGGAAGCCTGGCGTGCTGTGGTCCACAGGGTCACAGGGTGTCACACATGACTGGGTGACTTAAAAACAATAGTTACAGAGTCTACTTTAGCAAACGTAGGTAGTAGGCAAGGAATTTAGCAATTGCCAATGATTTGAAGAGGATTAGAGCTTAAGTGTTAGTTGCTCAGTTGTGTCCGACTTTGCAACTCCATGGACTATAGCCTGCCAGGCTCCTCTGTCCATGGAATTATCCAGGCAAGAATGCTGAATTGAGTAATCCTTCCCTTCTCCACGACATCTTCCCAACCTAGGAACTGAACTTGGGTCTCCTGGATTGCAAGCAAATTCTTTAACATCTGAGCCACAGAACTTAAACGCATGTACCCATAAACTTCTCACAGGCGGCCAACTATAAGTAGGTACTAATATTTATTTTTAAATTTACTATATAGATATAATGTTTCAAGCATCTATGTGTATTAACTTTATCTTTGCCACTACAAGTTCAGATACGTTATTATAGTCCACATGATGTAGATGAGAAAACTGAGACATGATTAACATTAACCCATCCTTAGAAAATGTAATTAGAGGATATGTAATTGGAATCCAGGTGGTCTGGTTCCAAGGATCACATGCTTAATCTCTAATTCCTGGCTAAATTTCAAATCCTTCCACAAACATTTTGTCAGCTTTCCTACTTTTTCTGTGGAAATACTATTTGACTTCTGTTATTAACCAGCATTTTCTTTAGAGAAGGTAATTGGAAGATATTCAAAGATTCTTAACAAGGCAGAGAAGAGTATTGTTCCTAATGGGAATCTCTTCTTCATATTTCATATAACACTTTGAAAAAATTAATTGCTTTAATGAAGGGCTATGCAAGGAGATGCGTTTTTTTTTTTTTTAATCCCTTCCTAGTTATTTAACTTTATATTTTTAGAGAAAGAAACTACATTTGATCTTTCCTTCACAGAAAAAATAATTCTCTTGCATTGTTGATACAGAAATAATTCCTATACTATTAACAGTTTAGGAAGTACTTTAAACCAAATAGTTTCATGGTTGGGAAATTCTCCCCTCCCCCAAGTCTATAAACTTTCAGAAACAAGGCAGAAATTGCAATGTTTTCTTGTTAGACTCCATAAAGGTTACTTTAGTAAGTAACTTAGAAGTTACAGACACATATTACTGTTGAGGGAAAAGTAATTTGTTATAATCATTTTTAATTATAGTTATTTTTAATTATCTGTGCTGTATGTGTAAACATTAAAAATACAAACAGAGCTGCTATAGCACAGATGGTTGGTGCCTGTTACCCAGGCTGTCAAGCATCATTTGAACACCACTGCCTCTTTCTCTCTAATTGTGAGGAAAAGCAATAAAGTTGCTTCTTGAAAACAATTTTCATGTTTGAGAAAACTGGCTGTTACTAAAGATGGGAGAACCAACTTATGGAAAATTTTGTCATCCTTTCTCTCTCCTTCAGCAATGCCCTTAAACTCCTCTCACTTGAGGCCCTTTTCACTCTTGATGTTTTGGGTTTACCCAGTAGTCAACACAGACATACCCATGTTTGATTTTGCTCTAATTCATCAATCAACTAATCAGCAACCTGGCATGATTTAAAAAAAAAAAAAGAAAAATCCCTTTCTAAAACTTGAGTATGTGCATTCAAATAACAATATGAAATGTGCAGATGGCACCAGTGTTCCAAATATCTGGTTTTATGAACATCCGTACACAAAAACCAAAGTAAAACGAAATGATATCCCCAGATTTTGACCCTAGTAGTTCTTGGGTATCAACATATGATTAAAGAAATTAGCTCCATTTTTTTTCAGCTATTAATATGAGAACTGTTTTATCTGCCACCTGGTGGCCAACTCTGAAGTGGGTCAAACCCCAGTTTGAATGCCCCTCGCATAGAAGATGAATTTGCTCTGTGAGCTTAGAGCCAGAAGTCAAAGGCTAAGTCATAATCCAAATGTTAAATCTCTCAGATCAATGCAAAGAAAAAAAACTGCTCTTGGCTTAGCATGACATTGGTCAATACATATATTTCCATTCATTTTTCTAACTGTTGTTCAATACTTAATGTTGTCTATGTAAGCATGCAGGACTGCAGCCATAGTAAAAAGAAAAAAATTTTGATAATCAGCTTTACACAGAAAAGAATATTACCTCCAAACATGGAATTATAACCAGAAGAACAATTAAGTTTCCTAGACAAGAGAGTTCACCCATAAAGATGAATATGGGTTTAAATACTTATGTATTTGTAAGGTCCAGTGGCAGGGCAGTCCCTATCAGCTTTGATGGTAATGAATGAGACAACGGCTGTCTACACTGACCCACCAGCTTTACTACCAATTGTTCTGACAACCTGTGAAGACAGGAAAGACTTGCAAAATAAGGTAAAGAACATAAGCATAACATTTATTTCCTAACTTTTTATATTTCTATTAATATACATCTTAAGTTATTTATAGTACTCATAAAGTCATTTAACAGTACTCATCTGTAGAAATATACACAAAACACAGTATATGAATATGTAGGTGATCTCTTCTCATATCCAGATACATGAGATAAGTTAACGAGATAGAAAACATGTACTCAGAAGTTGAAGAAAATTCTAAATTTTGGGGGAAAAAATGTTGCATTCTTTTAGCCCCAACACAGTTGTTAATGATGAGTATTGAGATAATTAAAAACCAAAATTTAATTCATCACTGAGGGTACCAGATATACAGGCCCAGAGTACCTAGCTGTTTCTATCACAGAAACAAGTTACAAAGATTGCTCTTGCCATTTCATGTCAATATTATATTTAATGATGAAATTGCCCTTATTAAAGTCATAGTACTTTGCTTAGAATATGGAGTTATGAGTCAAGAGCATTCTCTCCTTAATTTTGGGAATGTGATGAATAGTACAGGCAAGATTAAACCCTGGTTATTTTGAATACATCCCATAATGAGTGTTGTTTGATCGCTAAGTCTTGTCTGACTCTTTTTCAAGCTCACGGACTCTAGCCCGCCAGGTTCCTCTATCCATGGATTTCCCAGCAAGAATACTAGAGTGGGTTGCCAATTCCTTCTCCAGGGATCTTCCCGATCCAGGGACTGAACCCTCTATCACCCATCTCCTGCATTGGCAGGAGGATTCTTTATCAGTGAGTCATCTGGGATGTTAGAAGTGAACAATTCCACATCCATTATCTAAGTCAGTGTCTATCACATGAGTCAGACTTTTGAAGTCTGTAGTATAAAGGCTGATTTTAATTGTATGGACAAGTAATTCAATTACATGCTCAGGGTCTAGCTTTGTAAACATAGTGAACCCAGCAGCCGTATTCTTTAGAAAACAGAGACTTGACAGGCAGTCTGTGGGCTTCTCAGCTATAGTCATTTACAAAACAACCTACACAGAATGCATAATTAAAAATAATAATATTTAAGAATATCACTGGGCCAGGAAATAAAAGTAGAAAACAAAGCTGAGTGGAAAGCAGGAATCCAGAGAACTGAAGCCAGTTTGCCTTTAAAGACAATTGGAATCCAGTGATATCCAGCTTCCAAAGCAAAGACTGGAGGCGTCCCTTCACATGGATGTGGTCCAAGACCATAGACACTGCAAATAGAATGGTGGAAAATAAGAGGGCGAATTTTCCCCACCAAAGGGTACAACAGGGAAATTTTCTTGTCCTGACTTTGGAGCCAACTGGAGGAAAAGAAAAATCTCCACTAGTGGTGTTGGAGAAGAAGACTCTTGAGAGTCCCTTGGACTATAAGGAGATCCAACCAATCCATCCTAAAGGAAATCAGTCCTGAATATTCTTTGGAAGGACTGATGTTGAAGCTGAAACTCCAATACTTTGGCCACCTGATGAGAAGAATGGACTCATTTGAAAAGACCCTGATGCTGGGAAAAATTGAAGGTGGGAGGAGAAGGGGACAACAGAGGATGAGATGGTTGGATGGCATCACTGACATGAGTTTGAGTAAATTCCGGGAGTTAGTGATGGACAGGGAGGCCTGGTGTGCTGCAGTTCATGGGGTCACAAAGAGTTGGACATGACTGAGTGATTGAACTGAACTGAACTGAAAAAGTCCATGGGATTCTTCAGGCAAGAATGCTGGAGTGGGTTGCCATTTCCTTCTTCTCCAAAAAAGGTATCACCACATGCCAACTCTCACAAGACGGTCTAACACCAATTCACACTTTCTTTTTTGATTCCAAAAATCCCATAAGTTCCATGCTTATTAGTCTTCCTTCAGGATCCTTAGTGTTCTCAAGACCTAGTAGAAGTGATGCAGCTTTTCATGAGAGAAACTCATCTTTCACTCAACTCAGAGCCCCCAGATTCTCAAAAAATAAAGTGGCAGACATGACAGCTCACATTCAAAACTAAAATATACAAGACAACACAATATCATGAGTGAGATCCTGCTGAAATGCAAAAGCCATAATCAAACAGACAAAAAAAAACTTCCAAATGATCAGTGATACAGAACAATAGATATGTTTACTACATATAAAAATGACTAAATATAATAAATTCTAATAGCACTTTTTTTCTCTCTTGTTTACTCACTTATCCCACTTTTCTCCTGAGTTCTTGGAATCACCAAGTCAGTACTTGTTCATCTAGCTCTCCTTGTCCTTAAAGTCTTTCTGATCTATTTTCTGATCTCTTTTCCTCAGCTCTGATCTTTTCTGATCTATTTTCCTCAGCTAGTCCCATTTCACACTTGACCCCAAACATTTCCCTGATGTAGTAAAACCTGAATTTTCTTTCAACAGTGAGCCTCTCATTACAAAATTATCCCATGCTATCTTTCACCTGCCTTTGGGCAAGAAGGTCAAATGGCTTTATCATTAAATAGGAACCTTTACTTCTTCAGATCCACTCACTATAGACACTACCTTCACATCTTTGCTTGAAGGTGAAGTGTGAGTCAGTCAGTCATGTCCAACTCTTTGAGACCCCATGGACTGTAAACCCACCAGGCTCCTCTGTACATGGAATTCTCCAGGCATGAATACTAGAGTGGGTAGTCATTCCTTTCTCCAGGGGAATCTTCCTGACTCAGGGATCGAACCTGGGTTTTGTGCATTGCAGGAAGATTCTTTACTGTCTGAGCTACAAGGGAAGCCCCACATCTTTGCTTGAACCTAGCCAAATCCTAATCCAAGATCCACCATTTATTAACATGTCTGGTCAGTCTCATGACTTTCACTATTATCTATTTGCTAGCCACTCTCAAACTTAAATCTCTTGCCTAGAATTCTCTCCTAAATGGTACACTCATATATTTAATTGCCTACTTAATTATTTCCAAATGGATGCCTGATAAATGTTTTAATTGGTAAATATCCAAACTTTAACTGATATTCCTTCTAAAACTGCTTCTCCTCAAGCCTCCTCAATACACTGGACCCTGGATGGTACATCCATCCTTCAGTGGCTCAGCTAAACACCTTCCACTGAAAAGTCATGTCTGAATCTTTCTCTTGTATCTCACACCCAATTTTCAGGAATTCAGTGGACTATTGCTTCCAATTATCTTCAAAACATGATTAGTTTTTCTCTCAATATCCACTGTATAGACTGATTATGAAGCTATTTGCCTCACCTTACTTTTAGTAGTTCATTTTTCCAGTAGAAAGTTCTGCTCTGAATCCCAGATTAAGAATTTGAACTTGAAGAGTTTAATTTTACCTGTCTTCTTCTGCAACAAGAGTGGCTATTGCACATATATTGAGTTTCCAGCTAGAATTTTGATCAGTTAGAAATGCTGCAGCCCCTCATCTGTTTATGATATAAACTTTGCCTTATGTGTCATGAGCAGCTCCCTTGGGTTCCAATGACTATGGCACTTTAGGCACCAGATAGTGGGCCACTGGCTTACACATCAAATATCAGCCCTACAGTCAGGTCAAGACACTGTCTCCATATGCTTGGTCTGACTTCTACCCAATCCCACCTCACTTTCAACCATTTGAATATTTGGTGAAGGCACTTTCACAATTCAAATCTAAGTCTTAAAGCAATTGAAGGCCAGAGGTAAGAAAGTAGTTCTGGAATTTATGCAGTGGCTTAATTGCCTTAGAGATATGGTCTTTCTCTCTTTATCCTCCAGTGTACACATGTAGGCCTTCATCTTTATTACTGTGGTCTGGAGGCTGTCAAGGGAGTGCTTCTCATCCAAACATCATGGCTACATTTCAGGAATCAAGAAGAAAAGACGAACACAAGGAACAGGACATTTATCAGCAAAGTGAAAACTCAGAAATCCTCATCTTGTGTCTATTTAGAGCTGTGCCGTATATCTTATCCCAATTGCAAAGAAGTCTGGAAATGGAGTATTTTTAACTGTTTTATTGGCTTGCTGAACATAATAAAGATTCTCTTAAGGGAAAAGGAGCAATGTATAATGTGTAGACAGTTTTGGCCATGTTTAGCAAAGACCACTGGGCCTGATTCATAATCTGAAAAAAAAAAAAAAAAAAAGGTCATGCAAGTTGAAAGAATACTAAGCAGTAGGTTAAAAATATGTCCTCCTTTTCCTACAAGGCTCATTTACCTTTAAAATTACAAAGATAATTGTTCATTGGCTCGTTCTTCCTCAGGGTCAACTCAACACTGGACCAATTTGTTCACTTTTTTAAGTAAGCACTTGGTCAGCTTGCTTCCAGTTTGAATGCCTGGAAGATTAGGGATTTCTGTTCCAGTCATTTTTTCCAATTCTTTTACTACTTTTCTGTCTCATTTGGCTCCTCTTCATGGTTCACAAGTTGAATAGTACAAATGGCTTAAATTTATTGGTCTAAGAATACTTTTAAGCTTAAGAATATGGCTCATTATAGTATAAGGAATATTAGTTAGATATGCTATTTCTAAGAAAACAGTTCACTTTCATGCAGGATTCCTCTTACTTGCTGACTGCCAAAAAGCTTGTAGCCAAACTTGGAATCTGCTCTGATGAAGTTTATAAGATTTCAGCAATACATTTGGGGGGGGGGGGGTTAAAAGTTCTTTTTTGACTCTATTTTCTCAGATACATATAGTTTATGCTGTCTTACCATATTATTTATACATCTTCATAAGCTTAGTCTCCTTCCAAAAAGGTGGAATGAAAATAAACTATAATATTCCTGAATAAGTAAAGTGTCACATAGGCCAAATATTTTCTGCATGTAGTGCATTAGTTATGAATCCTGAAAGCACACAAAAGAATTAGAACACGTGTTACTATTGGTAAGAATCCTAAGTATATATCCATAGTCTCCTTTCTCATGTGAAGCAGGGAAGTCCAGATTGCAAATATGTAAGGATTAGTGAATTTTAAGTGTGAAGTAAGAGTATATATCTGCTAGGAGGTGACAAATGAAGATAGAGGCTTTGGAAAAGAAGAACATATGATTACTGTTGGAGGAAAAAATGAAATATTGCTGAAAGAAGCGGGAGCCCTAAAGAAAGAGAGAAGAAAGAGGTGAAGTGCACAGTCATGGACGTGAATGTGTCATATGAAGAGTCATAAGATTACATGACTATGTTAAAGGTCCATAAAGATGTCTAATACCAGGCTGATAAGAGCAGAATTTAAAAGGAGAAAGTAGAGAGCCTTCCTTTGGATTCAGCAAGAAACTAGGAACCACCTCATTTTGGAACAGGAAAGAGATGTGATGAAACAGTGTTTCAGGAAGATTAATTCTGTAAGTACTAAGAAGAATGGATTGGCGTGAAACTGAATTGAGGGAGAACAGCTAGGAGTCTGTTGAAACAATCCATGTGTGTAGTTATGAGGGCCAGGACAAAAATGGTAACTGCTGAAATGGAAACAAGTGAAAAAAATGAAGAGCCATTATATGAAGCATCAGCAGTCTCCAACTTGAAAGAGAATCCAGCTGAGAGCTGGAGGTTAAACTGTCTGTATGGCAGCATTAACCATGCTTATAATAGTGCATATGTCATTATCTACTTCTACAGATAGAGGGGTTGACAAATAATGGACCCCATGTCTACAATTCCTACCAACTCTAAAATAGTCTCCCAGTTGCTATTATTTGTGCTCTGATGATTTCATGAACATGGTTATTTCTTGATTCTAATTGCATTGGTAGTTTCTGAAATAAATCACAGGTCCTATCAACCCTGAAACTGGTCTTGCATTTGGCCTCTTCTTTACAAAGTATTTAAGCTTATACCATAAACTGATGATAAGCCTAAAAGCATCTAAGGTATTATGTCACTCTGCTGTAAAATCATAGTGATAGCTGTTTTAAAATGTTACCAGTTATTCATATTTTAAATCTTCAAAAGCGTCGTATTTCCTAGGCCTTAGGAAGATGGCTGACTGCCAAAATTCATGCTTTTCTCTCTTCTTGAAAACTGAACTTGAATACCTTTTGTCTCTGTGCAGAAATGTAACTGAGTCCTTACCAATGGACTATCAATAGGATCAATGTTCACCACTTCCAGGCCTTGTCTGTGTAACTGTTCATATCCATTCTTCCATTCTAAAAATTTCATAGAATTTGTTCAATGAATTTCAATTCCAAGTGACCTTGTGAAACACAGGCCAAAGTTGTTAAGACCTAATGCAGTCTGGATCCCTGAAGAATTGCACAAATTCTTCCCCCAAGGCAGATGTATTGTAATCTTAGACTCCTATGTGAATGAAATATAAACTTCTCCTTGCACTTAAGCATTTATACATTTTGTTTAATTAGTTGGCCCACCCTAACACATTAGATATCAAGTTTTCCCTTGAAAATGCTAGTTGACAAAAATCACATCATGGCTGTGATGCAGTCCTCTGAGATGACAGTAAATATCAGGTTGAGCATCGTTTTTAAGCCAAAATTGGAAATACTTTACAAAAATATTCATTTAATCTTCCAAACTCTGTGGATCCTTCCTATAACCCTGGAGTTGGGCTGTTTTTGTATGATGTGTGCATGGAATGTCTTAGGAGCTATATCTAGAGGCTGGTTACAATTTTCCAAAACCACATACAAAAGAAGCAAGTGGCAAATCTAAAGAAAGATGTAGGAATAAGCTGAATAGTTTATCAAGCTGAGCATGCTTAAATGGTAGATGATGGATTGATACTGAAAGATCAAGGAACAGATTGGAACATCTATGGGTTCCAAAACTGTATGTTCCAAAAGAGAACCTATTATTAATGGTTATTACTTGATATCTATCTCCTTCTTTTTTACTATTTTATAAATGTTTTTGGTGTAGACATATATAAATTGCACAAATTCTAAATTACATTTGATTCTTACAATGTAAGTATACTCTCTTGTCCACTTCAGTCAGTTTTAGCCCCAGAGTTAATGATGTTTCTGACTTTTGTTGCAATAGATATATAAATAAAAAATTACAGGACACATATACTGTGTCTGCTTCTTTTGCTGTATATACATATGCATATATATACATAATCACAAATATAATTAGTAATATTTGTGTCAATGTTGTTGAAATAGCTCTTTCACTTTTGCATAGTATTCTATGAATATACCATAATTTATTCATTTTTGTATTGATGAACGTTAATATTTAGTTTATTTTCAGTGTGGGGCTCTTTTAAATAATGCTGCTTAGAAAATTATGTTGCTTGTATTTTGGTGCACATTTGCCTATATCACTGTTAACACAGTGCTGTTTTAGCTGCATCCCATACATTTTAATGTATTATAATTTTGTTTTCATTCAGTTAAAAATATTTTTGCTTTTCTTTTGACTTCTTTTGTAACATTTCTTACTTGAAATATTGGCAAAGTATCTACCTATTAGTTTGCCATT
This sequence comes from Cervus canadensis, assembly GCF_019320065.1. Classification (NCBI taxonomy): domain Eukaryota; kingdom Metazoa; phylum Chordata; class Mammalia; order Artiodactyla; family Cervidae; genus Cervus; species Cervus canadensis. The sequence continues at coordinate 26,337,090 of NC_057406.1, read as the reverse complement.
GATTTCTGAATTAGTACAGTTGTGATTAGAAAAAGTTTCTGCATTATTTTAGTTCTTTAAAATTTATTCATACTTATTTTATAGCATTTCTGAGCTTACTGAGTGTACATCCATTAAGTAAATTTTAATATATTTTTGATACCTGCTATACATTCTTTAAATTTATATTTAAATAAATATAGATTATTGATGTACACTTTTGGTTAGTTCTTGCATGGCATTTTTTTTGATTCTTTAATTCCATCCTGTGTCTTTATATTGATGATTGGCCATTTTTTAAACAGAAAATATTATGGTCCTTTTTTTTTCTTATGTCTTACAAATGTTGTCTCTATTTGGATAACTGATTTTATTTGATTAGATTTATTTCCACTTAATCCGTTGAAATATCAATTTCCTTAGAGATATATCAATAACCTCAGATATGCAGATGACACCATCCTTAGCACAGAAAGCAAAGAGGAGCTGAAGAGCCTCTTGATGAAGGTGAAAGAGGAGAGTGAAAAAGCTGGCTTAAAACTCAACATTCAGAAAACTAAGATCATGGCATCTGTTCCCATCACTTCATGACAAATAGGTGCAGAAACAATGGAAGCAGTGATGAACTTTATTTTCTTGGACTCCAAAATCACTGCAGATGGTGACTGCAGCCATGGGATTAAAAGATGCTTGCTCCTTGGAAGAAAAGCTATGACATACCTAGACAGCATATGAAAAGGCAGAGACATTACTTTATCAACAAAGTTCCACATAGTCAAAGCTGTGGTTTTTCCAGTGGTCATGTATGGATGTGAGAGTTGGACCTCATATAAAGAAGGCTGAGCACCGAAGAACTGATGCTTTTGAACTATGGTGAAGACTCTTGAGAGTCCCTTGGACTGCATGGAGATCAAACCAGTCAGTTCTAAAGGAAATCAGTCCTGATGCTGAAACTGAAGCTCCAATACTTTGGCCATGTGATGCAAAGAGCTGACTCACCAGAAAAGACTCAGATGCTAGGAAATATTGAAAGCAGGAGGAGAAGGGGACAGCAGAGGATGAGATGGTTGGATGGCATCACTGACTCAGTGGACGTGAGTTTGAGCAAGCTCTGGGAGATGATGAAGGAGGGGAAGCCTGGAGTGCTGCAGTTCATGGAGTTGCAGAGTCAGATACAAGTGAGCGACTGAACAACAATCTCTTGAATAATATGTGTAATTTTAAATCTCCTGAATACTTTAGGGTTTTTTTTAGGTTGGGCTTAAGGGCAACTAACTATGTGAAGGTCACTCCGTCGTGTCTGACTCTTTGTGAGCCCACGGACTATACAGTCAATGGAATTCTCCAGGCCAGAATACTGGAGTGGGTAGGTGGCCTTTCCCTTCAGGGGATATTCCCAAGCCAGTGATCGAACCCAGGTCTGCCGCATTGCAGGCAGTTCTTTACCAGCTGAGCCACAAGCGAAGCCCAAAAATACCTATCCCATCTCCAGCAGATCTTCCTGACCCAGGAATCGAACTGGGGTCTCCTCCATTGCAGGTGAATTCTTTACCAACTGAGCTATGTTGGGCCTGAGGGCAACTAACTCTATCTGTGCCAATTTTATTTGCAAAGAACATTTTTCACCTTTCGTTTTTGAAGATCATAAGTCCAAAGTGGATTTGTGTTGGCAGTTATTTTACACGTATGTTAAAAGTTTTATTTTCACTGAAATTTTATTTTTCTTCAAAAATCTAGTCTCTGTCATATTGCTGCTTCTCTAAATCATTGTGCATCTCTTTCTCTGTTTTCTTTGATATATTTCTTCCTGGGGTTAGTAGTCAGGTTACCATGCCGTGTCTATGGGTATATCTCTTTGTATTCATCATATTGATATCTTTGATCAGTTTGAAAATTTTCAGTCAATTTCCACTGAAATATTGTTTCTTCTCCCCATTTTACTATGTCTTTCCCAATAGGACTGAAATCCCATGATACATTCAGTAATGTTATGTCCCATTCATCATTTATCTTCTTTTCAGTATTTTCCAATTTTTTTCCACCTTTGATTTTCCTGAATGCTTTAATTGATTCATTTTCCATTCCAATAAGCATTGTTTTTCTGTGTCAAATCTGTTAAGTCTGTTTACTACATTTTAAAATTTATTTTTTCAAATGAAAAAATACAATTTTGAATCGTCTTTATCTGATTAGCAGACATCTGGTCTTGTCTAAAACCTTTTTACATGAACCAAACATGCTTATGGACACTTTGATCAAGGCTAGATTTCAAGGACATTTTCATGGGCCAAATGTGTTCTGGACATTTTGGACAAGATGAAATGTCTTGCAAAGCCTGTGTCTACATTGTATAGATTTAAGATTCTGATAAAATTCTTTTTATTTTGATTTATTCTCTTAAATATATAAATCATAATGATTTGTAAAACCAGTATCTAATTTACCTGTCTTTTGCTTTTCTTTTTTTTAAATTATAGTTGATTTACAATGTTGTGTTAGTTCCAAGTGTACAGCAAAGTGATTGAATTATACATGCATATGTATCTATTTATTTTCAGATACCTTTCCTTTACAGCTTATTACAAAACTTTGAGTATAGTTCCCTGTGCTATACAGTAGGTCCTTGTTGGTTATCTGTTTTACATATAGTGGTGTATATCTGTTAATCCCAGACTCTTAATTAATTCCACCCTCCATCCTTTTCCCTTTTGGTAACCATGAGTTTACTTGCTATGTCTGTGGGTCTATCTCTGTTTTGTGTATAAGTTTGTTTGTATCATCTTTTTTTTTTTGGACTCCACATAGAAGTGCTGTCTGGAGAAAGAATGGCAACCCACTCCAGTATTCTTGCCTGGGGAATCCTATGGACAGAAGAGACTGGTGGGTTACAGTCTATGGGGTTGCCAAGAGTCGGACATGACTGAGCACACATGAGTATAAGTACTTATCCTGTGATATTTGTCTTTCTTTCTTTGAATTACTTTACTTAGTATGTAATCTCTAAGTCTATCCATGTTGCTGTGAATGGCATTTTCATTATTTTTTCAATTCTCTAGTTTTTCCTTTACTTTTATTTTATCCTGTTTCTTGTCAAATATTTGTTAAATATTAATCCCTTTGTATAATAATTAGAAAGCTAAATATGTTGTTGTATTCTCCAACAAATAATTGATTTCTTTTGGCCATTATGGGCTTCCCTGATAGCTCAGTTGGTAAAAAATCTGCCTGCAATGCAGGAGACCCTGGTTTGATTCCTGGGAAGATCCTCTGGAGACAGGATAGGTTATGCACTCCAGTATTCTTGGGTTTCCCTTGTGGTTTAGCTGGTAAAGAATCTTCTTGCAATGTGGGAGACCTGGATTCAATCCTTGGGTTGGGAAGATACCCTGAAGAAGGGAAAGGCTACCCACTCCAGTATTCTGGCCTGGAGAATTCCATGGACTAGTCCATGGGGTCACAAAGAGTCAGACACAACTGAGCAACTTTCACTTTCACTTTCTTTGGACATTATATAACAAATAGAGCATGTTGAAATAATTGAGGGTGCGCTGTCTCAAATTTGTTATTTTTAGGCACAGTCTTTCTACTTTCTCAACTAGAAGGGTTTACTAGGCCTACAACACTTTGGAAAATCTCAAGTGGACTGATTGCTATAAGACCTGTCCTTTTCCATTGCTTCTCTTCGATCCTCAGTGGTCAAGCCCAGAAGATTGCCCCAATGATCCTCATGAGCAGTGACCCAAGTGGACCTCCTGAGAAGTCTCTTTCAACACTGGGGGAGGTGGATGTCCACCTTGGGATCCTTTTTTCCCCACTGGAGAAACCACAGGTGCAGGGTTGTCTTCTTGGCGTCAGGCACTGTGTCAGCCTCGTGGGGTAATACAGTCAAAAGGTGGCATCTCCTCTTACCCTCTATGAGTATCTCTAGTCTAGGGAGATACTTCAGCCTCACTACCAGATTCGGGGATTTTCACAGTGATATCTTGTCTATGGATAGTTGCTAGTTAGTCTTCTTCTGACAGGAACTAAAGTTAGGAATAACCTACTCACCATCTTGAAAATATCACTTTGAAATTGGCATGTAGTTTAACACTTATTATCTTAGATTTTATGAAAGATGCCAAATCACTCTATACTCCCTGATGTTACTTCTCAGTTGTGTTAGAATTCAGGCAGGAAAAAAAAAATATGTTATTCATTCTTTATTAGCTGCATCCCCAAACTTCAACCAGGGGGAATTAATTTATCTGCACCTCAACATCCTCATGCATAAACTAAAATTTATTGCCATGTGTCAGATACTATATCATGTTTTCTACATATTTTGACTAATGTAATCCTTTATAGCCTCCCTATGAGGAAAATAAAGCATGAAAAATCTAAATAACTCACCTGAAGTTACATGGATAGTAAGTAGAAAAGCTGGCGTTTGGATCCAGGTTGTCTAGTTCTAGATCCTTAATTCTTAACCAAGATAACACTATCTCACAGGGTTATAAAAAATATTAAATAAAATAATTCATGCAAAGTGTTTAACACAGTACCCAGTGCATAAGGGATGTTTAATAAATGATGTGATATTTATATTTGTTATCAGTACTTTTGCAAGCTGAGTTAATCAGAAGATTCTCATGTATAAAGAAAAGACAAAATATTTTGGAGAAAGAGAAATCTAAATCCAAATTGAAACTTTGCAATTAATTACATGGTAATTTTCAACAAATTACTTAAACTTTCTGTGTCTTGGTTTTCTTTGCTGTAAAATGAGTAATAATATAAATATTGTAAGATTTTTATAAAGACACTCATTCATTTAGCAAAGTTTTCAGACTTCTATTATGTGAACAATTCCAGGCACTGAGAATATACCATAAATTAACTCTAGAATATAGACTGAAACAGACAAAAATCTGTTTATCAACCATAGGGATGATAATGTATGACACACAATAAGCATTCAGGTTTGAATTTTAAAAGTTAAAATTTTGAACTTTTCTTTTTACATCAATGAATCTTAAATATCCTATTCTTTTGAAATTTGGCAGAAAAATGTCAGTCTACAAGCATGATGTAGTCTTTTTTGATCTGACCTTTAATTCTGTAATATAGCTTTCAGAAAAGGAAATAGTACCATATATAATCATTACCAGATAATTGTACTTACTGATTTCTTTCTTCTCCATCTTCTTTTCTGAAGTGTTTACAGTTCCTGTTCTATATTTAGCAATATTTGTAAACCTACTGAATAATCATTTAAATTCCTCTCTCAATTCGCTATCCAGCAGAAATCTCTGCTGAGCTATGACTCGATATAAGAACTTCTGTGATGCTGCAATGATATTGAATATGTTTTCTACCAAGTACTTTACATGAAGCTTGCTCTTCCTATCAGCTAAGTTCTCACAGGTGCTTGCATAATTCTTATTCTCACTGATAAACATGCTTTGAGTTGTGTAACTTTAACTTAACAATACACCTGCCTCATTAGCATCATAACTAGCACATTTCATAATTAAAATGCTAATTCCAGCAATGATATATTTTATGATATAGTTTATGGGTACTCAACTGGAACTCCAGTTGAGCTATTTCAAACCCTAAAAGATGATGCTGTGGAAGTGCTGCACTCAATATGCCAGCAAATTTGGAAAACTCAGCAGTGGCCCCAGGACTGGAAAAGGTCAGTTTTCATTCCAATTCCAAAGAAAGGCAACGCCAAGGAGTGCTCAAACTACTGCACAATTGCATTCATCTCACACGCTAGCAAAATAATGCTCAAAATTCTCCAAGCCAGGCTTCAACAGTACGTGAATCATGAACTTCCAGATGTTCAAACTGAATTTAGAAAAGGTGGAGGAACCAGAAATCAAATTGCCAACATCCGCTGGATCATCAAAATAGAAAGAGATTTACAGAAAAACATCTACTTCTGATTTATTGACTATGACAAGCCTATGACTGTGTGGATCACAATAAATTGTGGAAAATTCTTCAAGAGATGGAAATACCAGATCACCCTGCCTCTTGAGAAATCTGTGTGCAGGTCAAGAAGGAACAGTTAGAACTGGACACGGAACAACAGACTGGTTCCAAATAGGAAAAGGAGTACATCAAGGCTGTATATTGTCACCCTGCTTACTTAACTTATATGTAGAGTACATCATGAGAAACGCTGGGCTGGAGGAAGCACAAGCTGCAATCAAGATTGCCGGGAGAAATATCAATAACCTCAGATATGCAGATGACACCATGCTTAGCACAGAAAGCAAAGAGGAGCTGAAGAGCCTCTTGATGAAGGTGAAAGAGGAGAGTGAAAAAGCTGGCTTAAAACTCAACATTCAGAAAACTAAGATCATGGCATCTGTTCCCATCACTTCATGACAAATAGGTGGGGAAACAATGGAAGCAGCGACAAACTTTATTTTCTTGGACTCCAAAATCACTGCAGATGGTGACTGCACCATGGGATTAAAAGATGCTTGCTCCTTAGAAGAAAAGCTATGACATATCTAGATAGCATATGAAAAGGCAGAGACATTACTTTGTCAACAAAGGTCCACATAGTCAAAGCTATGGTTTTTCCAGTGGTCATGTATGGATGTGAGAGTTGGACCTCATATAAAGAAGGCTGAGCACCGAAGAACTGATGCTTTTGAATTATGGTGAAGACTCTTGAGAGTCCCTTGGACTACATGGAGATCAAACCAGTCAATTCTAAAGGAAATTAGTCTGGAGTATTCATTAAGACTGATGTTGAAACTGAAGCTCCAGTACTTTGGCCACGTGATGTGAAGAGCTGAGTCATCAGAAAAGACTCAGATGCTAGGAAATATTGAAAGCAGGAGGAGAAGGGGACAGCAGAGGATGAGATGGTTGGATGTCCATTTCCAACTCAATGGACATGAGTTTGAGTAAACTCTGGGAGTTGGTGACATACAGGAAAGCCTAGCGTGCTGCAGTACATTTCAGATTTTGTTCTTTAATATTACAGACTCCAGTGGTTATGCACAATTTTAAAAATCATGAGATTATTTAGTCTTAAAAATGATTTTTTGAGGTCCTGTAATATCACCCACACTTTTCTGCCTTTGAATAGTGAAACTCCTTGCAAGATCCCCTGGGCAATAATGGGAATCCAAGACATGATTTTAGCTCAGTGTCATGTCCTCTATACATTCTCTATACTATCTTCCTTGGGGAGATCTATCACTTTTTCTTCTCATTTTTCTCATCTATATTCTCACTTTTTGTTCTTCCTTTGTTCTTTTTATATAATCTTAATTCTAGTTTCTAGCTTTCCAGTACTTTTCTGTTCTCCTCTGGGTTGCTCTCATAATCAATTATATTTAATCACAGTTCTGTTTGCTGTGTGACAAATAAATTGCAAGATTATCAAGAAGCAAATTGGCCCCATGCACACAAATTATCAAAGTGGCATAAACAGCTTTATAGAAAGTTTAAAATCAAAGCAAATAGATTAGTTCAGTCAGTCAGTTCAGTCACTCAGTCATGTCCGACTCTTTGCGACCCCATGAATCACAGCACGCCAAGCCTTCCTGTCCATCACAAACTCCCGGAGTTTACTCAAACTCATGTCCACCGAGTTGGTGATGCCATCCAGCCATCTCATCCTCTGTCGTCCCCGTCTCCTCCTGCCCCAATCCCTCCCAGCATCAGGGTCTTTTCCAATGAGTCAACTCTCATGAGGTGGCCAAAGTATTGGAGTTTCAGCTTCAGCATCAGTCCTTCCAATGAACACCCAGAGCTGATCTCCTTGAGGATGGACTGGTTGGATATCCTTGCAGTCCAAGGGACTCTCCAGAGTCTTCTCCAACACCATAGTTCAAAAGCATCAATTTCTCGGCACTCAGCTTTCCTCACAGTCCAACTCTCACATCCATACATGACCATTGAAAAACTATAGCCTTGACCAGATGGACCTTTGTTGGCAAAGTAATGTCTCAGCTTTTTAACATGCTGTCTAGGTTGGTCATAACTTTCCTTCCAAGGAGTAAGCGTCTTTTAATTTCATGGCTGCAATCACCATCTGCAGTGATTTTGGAGCCCCCAAAAATAAAGTCTGACACTATTCCCACTGTCTACACATCTATTTCCCATGAAGTGATGGGCCCAGATGCCATGATCTTAGTTTTCTGAATGTTGAGCTTTAAGCCAACTTTTTCACTCTACTCGTTTACTTTCATCAAGAGGCTCTTCAGTTCTTCACTTTCTGCCATAAGGATGGTGTCATCTGCATATCTGAGGTTATTGATATTTCTCCCAGCAATCTTGATTCCAGTTTGTGCTTCTTCCAGCCCAGCATTTCTCATAACGTACTCTGCATAGAAGTTAAATAAGCAGGGTGACAATATACAGCCTTGATGTACTCCTTTTCCTATTTGGAGCCAGTCTGTTGTTCCATGTCCAGTTCTAACTGTTGCCTCCTGACCTGCATACAGGCTTCTCAAGAGGCAGGAGAGGCGGTCTGTTATTCCCATCTCTTTCAGAATTTTCCACAGTTTATTGTGATCCACATAGTCAAAGGCTTTGGCATAGTCAATAAAGCAGAAATAGATGTTTTTCTGGAACTCTCTTGCTTTTTCGATGATCCAGCAGATGTTGGCAATTTGATCTCTGGTTCCTCTGCCTTTTCTAAAACCAGCTTGAACATCTGGAAGTTCACAGTTCACGTATTGCTGAAGCCTGGCTTGGAGAAGTTTGAGCATTCTTTGGGATTGCCTTTCTCTGGGATTGGAATGAAAACTGACCTTTTCCAGTCCTGAGGCCACTGCTGAGTTTTCCAAATTTGTTGGCATATTGAGTGCAGCACTTTCACAGCATCATCTTTCAGGATTTGAAATAGCTCAACTGGAATTCCATCACTTCCACTAGCTTTGTTCATAGTGATGCTTTCTAAGGCCCACCTGACTTCATATTCCAGGATGTCTGGCTCTAGGTGAGTAACCACACCATTGTGTTTATCTGGGTCATGAAGATCTTGTACAGATCTTCTGTGTATTCTTGCCACCTCTTCTTAATATCTTCTGCTTCTGTTCGGTCCATACCATTTCTGTCTTTTATCAAACCCATCTTTGCGTGAAATGTTCCCTTCTGAATGTTGTATCTCTGATTTTCTTGAAGAGATCTCTAGTCTTTCCCATTCTGTTGTTTTCCTCTATTTCTTTGCATTGATCACTGAGGGAGGCTTTCTTATCTCTCCTGGCTATTCTTTGGAACTCTGCATTCAAATGAGAATATCTTTCCTTTTCTCCTTTGCTTTTCACTTCTCTTCTTTTCACAGCTATTTGTAAGGCCTTCTCAGACCACCATTTTGCCTTTTTGCATTTATTTTCCATGGGGATGGTCTTGATCCCTGTCTTCTGTACAATGTCACTAACCTCCATCCATAGTTCATCAGGCACTCTGTCTACCAGATCTAGTTCCTTAAATCTATTTCTCACTTCCACTCTATAGTCATAAGGGATTTGATTTAGGTCATACCTGAATGGTCTAGTGGTTTTCCCTACTTTCTTCAGTTTAAGTCTGAATTTGGCAATAAGGAGTTCATGATCTGAGCAAATAGATTAGATACTTATAAAAGTAGCTAGAAAATAAATAGATCACAATTGAACTAAAGGTGTAAGAAAGCATCTCATAGACAAAGAAATAAAAAATAGAGAAACAGTTGTCATCTATCAAAGTGTCAGGCACTTTGCAAATGTTCCTTAAACATTTTTGTAACATTCTCAACTTGCTCTTATTGCTGAAAATTAATATCAGATAGTTCTGTAATATGTTATTTAATATTAAAGGCAACTACTTGTCAGAGCTGGGAATTGAATTTTGGTCTTTTCCCAAAAATCCATGTTAATTTTAGCTTATCATCCTTTCCATGGAAGCCCCTGATTATTTCCATAGAGGGAACTATGGTGAGGTTGGTTATTTGGCTCATTATAATGCCTGAAATATTTTCAATGAAAGTGAAGAGAGTAGAATCACATCAAGTTAACCATTATTTTCTTTTGGTTTTGGTACACTGGCTTCTACCTAAGTGGGCAGTGGTTAGAATTGATTGGCATGTGTTCTAAAACTCATTAAGTCAACTCTTGTTAGAAAGGAAATGATTGCTATCTAAATATGGTATCAAGCTCAAGGATTCTCATGTGTGTCACAATTTACTCAGTCTCCAAGGATGGAGTCAACTCTGCATATGAAAGCATTCACAAAATATTATAGCATGTGTCCCATAACAGCAATTTCCAATCATTAGGCTCTGGCACACTCTATGTGAGTACTGATTCTAAGATGTACAACAAATAACGCATTGATAATGTGAATCCTGATGATTGCATTTGTCAAAAGTGCAGAGATTGTGCACAGATTGTGATTTGTCAAGAGTAACAGATTAGAGAAGATTAAAGATTATGCCTGTTAACAGAGTCACTTGCTTTCATTTGTACTAGATAGTGTTGAGAGACAATTAAGGGTCTTTTGTGTTTCTACAAATGTTATGAGCACAGACACTGACTGCCCTTGTTCCTGACTATTCTTTTTCAAGTGTAATTGTATAGTGAACAACTATGGAAGATTGCAGCATCTCCCTCTGGGGCAACAGGTAGGCATATTTGCTGTCTAGTATAAAAACTGCAGGTTCCCTAAAAACAGGGCTCCTCTCTTAACCTTATTTATGGGTGCACATATTATCTGGCTGTCTTCATGTTGCCCTGTAGGAATTCAGTTTCAGGGAATCAGTGTGAAAATGTGGTTGTCTGGCTATTGTTATTACTACAAGTAGGAAGTTGTCTTCTGAAATTTGACACTTGAGATTTGCATGTTTTGCTAACATCTGTGAAACCTCGGCAGGCTTAACATGTCAGCTTGCAAGTAGGATAGAATCTTGCCACCTCACAGTTCTGGACAGTAAACAGAAAACCTGCTCCTAAAAATATTTCTAGAAAGTAATAACAAGCAGATGCCCGAAGAAGAAGATTGGAAGAGGGTAAGTTTAAAATCTTTTCATATGGTTGCTTAGATTCAGAGTGTGATTCTGGACTCCTTTCAGTGTACCTGTTCTGAAACTTAACATAAAAGTGATGCATTATTTAACATGCTGTTATTTGTATTTTAGACTTGTTTTTGTTTACTATTTTAAAGCCAAATTTCTTGGTTTTTAAATGTTCCTTTAATATGTTTCATTTCATCAAATTTTTAATGGTACCAATCTACAAAAGACTCTATAGTTCATGTCCAGAAGAAAAGATAATAAAAATTCAGATTTATTATCAAAATCAGATGTGAATCAATACTATAGTTTATAAAACTGAACAAATTAAACTCCTTGTTTGAAAATATTATCTTTATTTTATATTTCTTAATTTATGTCAATTTCAATGTATTTGTATTCATTACTTTTTTCTCAGCTGTTTTAAAAAACACATTGATTTATTTATAGTAATGTATCATTACATGTTCAATTTTCAATAGAAATATCCTGGTAAATTAGATACATAATAGAATATATTTGGCCTATAAAATACTTACCATAAATATTAAAATTTGCATAAAACTAACATTAACATAAAACAAAATTAAATAATCTGATTATCTGGAATTTCAGACGGTGAAGCAACAAATGTACTTTCTCTGTTTTGATTATTAACCTGTGATGTTAGTTAATTTGTGGTGGGCTGTCTTTATGTACTCTGCAAATAAATTTAAGTTAGTTGTCTAGGGAAAATTTGACCCTTTTCCAGAGAAAAAGCTTGTTACATTATAAGTTCCAGATTTAAATAGTTAATACCAAGATCAGCAGGTTGTTTCAACCCAAAATTATCTCTCCTTATGCTGACATTTGAAATCTCAATGTACTTACTTGGAACATTTAATCATCTCCCTAACCCCAGACTCTGCAGTATTTCTGTAGAAAGTTCTATGTTGCAAGCTACATAACATAAAACATTAGTGAGTGTGAGAAAGTGTGAATATCACTTTCATAGATTTCTTCACAGTCTTTGGTGCCTGCTACTAAACCCACTTAATCAGCACCCTGATAAATGGTGCATCCACTTAATTGGAATAATTGCCAAGGAGAAGAATCAGTGTAGTTCATTTCAATGACTCCGAACAATGGATAAATTGCACACAGAGTCCATTTAAATAGCACCCCTGATGTTGTCTATAGGCCTAAAACAGGTGTGAATTGGTATTTGCCAGCACGCGAACTTCCCACTGTGTAACCTTTTTTTGGTATCATGCTGCTTTCCTGTTCTACTACAGCTGCTAAATTAGGTTATCTTACTTCGGATGAGAAAGTTAAACTCCTTGAAGCTCTAATTCCTCAGTAACATCGTCATGTGAGCAATACACCAAAAATAAAAGCAAGAAGTCAGTATTTTGAGAAAAAGTAATTGAGTAATTAGATCCTGAAAGAGAAACATGACACATAATCAACATTTTTTTTTTTTTTTTAAGCTCAAAGCACTACATATCAGAATAATTCTCAAACTTCTATTAGGAACAGAGCACCAGGGCACTTACATTTCAATATGTAATGTAAATTTTTTTAGAAGCTTCGTAGAGTTTTTCAGAAGAGGAGCTAGATGGCAAAATATCTCTTTCTAATTTCTGGTTTGTATGTTGTGTATATGAATATGACCTTCTGATAATCAAGAGGAATGATTAATTAACACATTTATTTTTTTCAGAATCTGTGCTAATTAAGCACATTCTACTATATTTTTTCCAATTTCTTTTAAAACTAAGTCCATATGTAAAGTGTCTCTGTCTTCCTACATGTTTGTTTGTTTATCTTGTGAAAATGTTTGCTGAAATCTGTTCCTGAAAGAGGTTGAGACTGGAGAGCTAAAAGTAGGAGGGAGGAGAATTGGGGTTTGTTTCCCCCAGAGTCACTGTTGTACTTTCTTACTGTAAACTTTGGCACCCCTCAATGTGATGGACTTTGTGAAACTATCGAAAGGAAAGGTAGGTGGTAGTGGTTTAGTCGCTAAGTTGTATCCGACTCTTGCAAGCCCATGGACTGTAGCCCGCCAGGCTCCTCTGTCCATGGGATTTTCCAGGCAAGAATACTGGAGTGGATTGCCATTTCGTTCTCCAGGGGATCTTCCCACCCCAGGAATCGAACCCAGGTCTCTTGCATTGCAGGCAGATTCTTTTCCAACTGAGCTTTGAGGGAAGGAAATGTAGGTGGCATGCTAAACATCATTACACGCAAAGTCGTCATTTTATGGGTGAGGAATTTTTCATTCTAGACAGACCAGTTTGTTTCAAGTTCTTTCACCTGGTTAGTGGTGGAGTGACCCTTCTTGGGTCCTTTTCCAAGAACCTTTGTGTTTTACTCTCCTCCATATGGTTTCCCAGGTGGCACTAGTGGTAAGGAATCTGCCTGCCAATGCGGGAGATTTAAGAGACTCAGGTTCTATTTTTGGGTTGGGAAGATCCACTGGAGGAGGCCATGGCAATCCACTCCAGTATTCTTGTCTGGAGAATCCTATGGACAGAGGAGCCTGGTGGACTACAGTCCATAGTGTCACATGGAGTCAGACATGACTGAAGAGAACTTAGCATGCATGCACTCGTCCATATGGCAGGAGCTATTTTCTCAAACATAAGTAGATAATGGACATTGAAGAGTGGAAACTGTTAATGTATTTATTGATCCTAGATGTAGGGTTTCTACATGATTCTACATTCTAAGCACTTACTCATGCAATCATTTTCTCATCCATTCATGCATTCTCTCAGCAAAATGTATGAGCTCTTGCTATCTTTCAGGCACAGTGATGGGCCTTAGAGATTTTGAAACTGTATCCGACCTCTGTACCCTGGCACCACCAAATTAAAACTCAGAGAAAGAGTTTTGAATGAAGTAGAAAAGGATAGCTTTATTGCTTTGCTAGGCAAAGGAGGCCACAGCAGGCTAACACACTCAAAACTGTGTGCCCCCTTGGAGAGGGTAGTGAGGAGTTTTATAGTAATGGTTTAAAGAGGTCATGATCAGCTCATGGACAGTCTTCTGATTGGTTGGCAGTAAGATAAGTCAGTACTATCAACCTTCAGCTTCCAACCAGTCTGAGGTCTACAAGCTTTGGGGCAGCACACTGTTAATTTCTTCTACCCTGCAGTGTTTTCAGTTTCTGCAAAACAGCTTAAAGATACTGCCATGCATATCCCTTGATGGGGATCCCGGACTTTGCCCCAAGGCTGCACCATTGTTTCTTTTGACTGCTCCTCTCTAGTTTCCCCATCCCCTGCCTTTCCTAATTAGCAACGGTTTGAACCAGCTTGTTGGAACTCAGGGAAGGCCTTGGAGGCTGAATGGAGCCTATTTCCTGTACATTAAATCTGCTACATATGAACCTTCAAGTTGTGAACTTTCAAAGATGTGAATGTGCATTTGCGTGTCTGATCATGTAAGTTAATTCACGTGTACGGCGTACAATATCATATGGATGCGTTCTCTACAAACGGTTGTGCTTTTTGTATTTTACAGTACTGTATAGAGTACAGTAACTTTATTTCAAGCCCACGATGTCTGGAAACAAGTTAAAAGCAACAGTGATGTAGCTGATACTGCTGAAAAACCAAAGAGATTCACAGTGCAGGAAATGGCAAGGGGATTTTCTTTACTTGAGGAGTCACTGTTATATTTTGAGGCACAGGACCCAAACACAGATCGGTACATAAAGGTTGCAGCAGCTGTTCAGAGCGCAGTCCAGGGCTACCATGTCATCTATGATGAGAAAAAAGAGCTACTACTATCCAGATATCACTAGACATTTTCTCAAGAGGGGGGATAGAATTGAATCCAGCAAGGAACCAGAATCTGTGCCGTCATCAGCCATGAGTGAAACTGCAGGTCGCCCTCAGTCTCCCATTACTGACGTTTCTTTGTCTCTACCATCTCCAGTCAGTAACTCTTCTTGCCTGTTCACTTGATGGCCAGTCCCCGTATGCCAGCTATTGTACTGTACAACTGTGCTTTTCAAGATACTATAAGATTACAAATGCTTTCTTTATTTTTTGCATTTTTTTATGTATCACTTGTATGAAAGTTACTATAAACCTATTACAGTACAGTACTATATAGCCAATATTATTAGTTGAGTACTTATGCTAACTTTGTTGGACTTTACAAAAAAATTGGTTTTACAAAGATGCTCTCAGAGCGGAAGAGAAGCCCTCGTAGCTTAGTGGGTAAAGAATCTGCCTACGATCCAGGAGACCTGGGTTTGATCCCTGGAAGATCCCCTGGAGAAGGAAATGGCAACCCACTCCAGTACTCTTGCCTGGAGAATCCCATGGACAGAGGAGCCTGGTGGGCTACAGTCCATGAGGTTGCAAGAATCAGACACTGACTTAGCAACTAAACCACAGCCTCAGAAGGGAACTCATTCATATGTAAGGGACTGACTGTAGTCTAGAAGTGAGGGACACAGAAAGGCTTTTGTGTCCAGGAGCCCCACAGGGTCCTGCTTGGTATATATTTTACAAATTACTATGTCCCAGTCTTCAGGAATTTTACAGCGAGGTGATTGGTCCTTATCTGTGAGGGATGATACATTTAATTACCACTCTTCAGGACTCTGCTGGGCTTCCCTGGTGAAAAAGAATCTGCCTGCAATGCAGAAGACCTGAATTGGATCCCTGGGTCCAGAAGATTCCCTGGAGAAGGGAATGGCAACCCACTCTAGTATTCTTGCCTGGGACATCCCATGGACAGAGGAGCCTGGTGGAGCCACAAAGAGTTGGACATGACTGAGTGACTAACACTTCATTTCACTTCAGTACTCTATTACTTAACAGGCTTTGCATAACATCTCATTTAATCTTCACTGAATCTTAGGAAAATGTATTATTGACACCATTATGTAGATGAGAAAAATAATATTCAAATGTGCTAAAACAATAAGTGACAAAGGCCAAGTTTCAGATCTGTCTGACATCTTAGTCCAAATGTTTTTCTCCATCCCATCCCAGCTCCCAAATGAGCTGTTAAAAGGGGTCCTGAAATTAAATCAGTATCTATTTCATATGTTTGCTAATTGTAGGAAAATAGGGTTGTTGCAAATGCATGGATTCCTCCTGTGAAAAGTGAACCTTTCTCATTCAGGAGTGGAATGGCTTCCCCTAACTGTACAGCCACGGTCAAACTTAGGGCACAGAGCTGAAAGAAAAGGCACTGAGACATTCCCTTCCATTCTAGCCAATAAACTAAACTCACACATGCTCCCCTCTCAACTCTTTGCAGTTTTGTTTTTTTTTGGGGTGCACTGGGTCTTCGCTGCTGCATGTGAACTTTTAGTTATGGTACACGGGCTTCTGATTGCAGTGGCCTCTCTTGTTGTGAAGCACAGGCTCTAGGAGCGCAGGCTTCAGCAGTTGTGATGCACCAGCTTAGTTGCTTCGTGGCATGTGGAATATTCCTGGACCAGGGATCAAACCCATGTCCCCTGCATTGGCAGGCAGATTCTTATCCACTGTACCAGTGGAGTCCTCTGGTTTTTAATAAGATAAAAAGACAGTCTTGAAAATAGAGATTTAATGTCACATTTGCTGAGCATTTCCTTTGAATGTCATGGTCAGTGCTTAAAGGGGTGGAACCTGAAATTAACCACGTAACATCCCTGCTATAGCCAAGGAGAAATTGTGTGCTGCTGAATAACAGAGGCAACACTGCAGGAGAAATGGACTAATCAAAGGGCAGCGTGCAGACCTGAGCAGAAACAGAAGGCCCCATTACATGTACGAGACCCAGTTACACATGCATGACCATCAGTCAAAAAGGGCAGCACATCACAGTCTCATAAATCACTGCATTTCACTAAGAACAGGAGTAGGATGTGATCTGGGATGGCCTTGGCCCGCAGCGACTTGAAGCAGAGCTTCGGTTCCCTGGCTTGGCAAGAGACTGAGGTTGGGTCTAGGCAGTGAGGACACCGATCCCTGGCCACTTGACCAGTGGTCAGTGACAAGGCCCTGGCTTTTCCACTTTGCAGAAAATTCCTACAAAAATGGAAGGTAGTAAAGCAAGTAAAGTATTTATTGCATGTGTGCTTATTTGCTTCAGTCATGCTGACTCTTTCTAATCCTATGGACCATAGCCCACCAGTCTCCTCTGTTCTTGGGATTCTCCAGGCAAGAATACTGGAGTGGGTTGCCATGCCCTTCTCCAGGAAATCTTCCCAACCCAGGGATCGAACTGTGTCTCTTACGTCTCCAACACTCGCAGGCAGGTTCTTTCACCTGGGAAGCCCAAGTGCTTATTAGGGGGAAAAAAAAGAGTACAGTACCTGTGGATAGACACACAGGTAAGCTCAAAGAGAGTCATGTCCTTGTGGTAGTCTTGATCACTTTTATTATGGGGCATTTCTTTCGGATTTCTTTTGACCAGTCCTCTTGCTTTGCCTGATTCTGATTCTGTATTTGGTTTATCTCAGAATCCTCCCAGGCGTGCATGCATATCTCTTAGCCAAGATGGATTCTACCGAAAGGCATATGGGTAGCTGCATCACTTACTATGAGGTGACGCTCCCTCTCTTTTGACCTCCAAGGAGCCTTTCTGCACGTGTTTAGTTAAGGAGGTCTTCACTTTGAGAATAAGGAATATGTGGTTTCTTATCTCTTATCTGGGCAGAGCTCAGCCTCTTCCCTCAATTGCCCTATTTTCATCTTAAGAGTATTTGTTCCGTAGAGAGTAAACTCCAACTATTTGCCTGGGGGATACATCTATCTCCTGCCTCAGATGGAGAGCCGTAGGGCAAGAACCTGAGAATCAGGGCCCATTCAGCACTTCTGATCAACACTTTGAATGTAAATATGCAAACAGTATTGCAGGTTTTAATCTTACTGAACTGAACAAATATTTAATGAGTATTTTATTACACATGCCATCTCCAGCTCTAAATTTATATCCGTGGAACACATTCCAAGAAATTGCGCTTTATCTATTTCAAATATTGACAGAAAGGGACTCTGTATTGCCCTACAACATTTTAATTCTGATTGTTTAATTGTATATTATACTTTTGCTTCTCAAAAGAATGTATCTATAGCCTTTAAAGATGGAAATGAAAATCAAAATGTTTTAAATTGAAAGGGAATTTTTTAGAAAAAATATCTAATGTAATGGTATCATTTTGAACAGATGGCAATTCTTAACTTTTATTTTTGCAACGCACAAATTGTTAACACTTGACCTGGTATGTTCCCTTTGGATAATGATTGTAATATGATAAGGAGAAGAAAAAACAACGAAAACTGCTATCCTATTAGCAACTAAGATTAATTTGATGTAGCAAAGCATTGCTAAATAACCTGGCAAAATATGAAGTATTTTCTATATCTATTTTAGGAACATAAACTAGTCATTACAAAGGATAGTGACAAGCAGGTATGTTGCAAATTTCAAATTAATTAAAATGCTATTTAACAAGCCCTTATTAGAATGCAAACGTTTTTCATGATTGCTGTCACAAGCTGAATTTCAGTTTTGTTTGCTGGGTTTCCTATCCATTTAAGCCTTTCTATTTCCCTGTCCCAGCCTCCATTCCTTTGCATCCAAGTGAACCCAAGCACAGAAACATTAGCCTTATGCAAGAGAACAATGAGGTGAGGAAAAAAAGACTAAAGAAATAAGTCTAATTACTCTAGTTTCATAGAATAAGCTTTTAAGGCTAAGTTCACACTAGGGCAATTACCTACCTAATTGCTCTAGTTTGAAGCTGGTTTGAAAAGATGTTTTCAGCAATGTGAGAGGAAAACATGCAAATTCAGTGGATTGGTTTGATCCCTATTGCCCTTTTTAATACAGAAAACCCCTTGAAGTATTGAGATGACGTTCCTTGAACATACTTCCAATGTACCACAAAGCTTTTCCAGATAGACAGTAAGTCTGTGTGGAACCGCAGCAGGATCCATGTACTAACCTTACTCTAATGACTGATCAGTGAATAGGGGAAAAAAAAAAAGTCTCTAAAAATACGTAGCTTCCATTTGTAGAGCTGAATCTGGCAACATAAAAGGTAATGGATGGTTTTGTTTTTTTTTTTTAAACCCAATTTACTCTGTTTAAGAGTATTCTCCAAAGTTATGTCCTAACACAGCTGGTTAGCTTTATAACCAAAGCCCATTAAACTGCAAGGTCTGGGAATCTGAGTTAGAACTGATTGATAAAATATTCAGTGGGATGCATTTCTCAAATAATGTCTGATGCAGAGTGTGGAATGAAGGAAGGAAGAAAGGAAAGGAGAAGGGAAGGAGGGAGGAAGGGATGAAAGTAAAGGAGCGAGAGAGAGAGGGAGAGAAACGGGGTAGAAACTAGAGGTGAGGTTGAAGCAAAAATAAAATTGGTGGGGGAGGTGAGTGCGGACTGATGTGAAGTCCATGTCTTTGGCAGAGCACATGCTGTTATGGGTTGGTAGCTCTTTCAGGAACTACTTGATATGAGATAAAGACATATAAAGAGAATTATTCAAAGCAAAGGCAGATTTAGGGCTAAAGGACTTGAATCGTCAAAGTCAACCTCCTCATTGTGATAAGAAGTCTAAATTTTAGAGAACTGTCAGTGTCACATGAAGAATTAATATTACAGCCTGTTCTCAAATCCAGGTCTTCTGACTGCCAGTCTGTCTAGTAACAGCTTACAGATGGGAAGAACAAATGGAAATCTGTCCAGGTTAGTTTATTGGTTAGAAAAAAAAAAGCAGAGATACCTTTTAACTGCAGTCTACCTTAAGGGAAACCAAACTCTGTAAATAGAGGTGAGTATCAAATTCTGTAAATAGGATGTGTGTGCCATGTGCTCAGTTGTGTCCAACTCTTGTGACCCCATGGACTGTAGCCCACCAGGCTCCTCTGTCCCTGGAATTTTCCAGGCAAGAGTACTGGAGTGGTTTGCCATTTCCAACTCCAGGAGATCTTCCAAACCCAGCGATGGAAGCTGTGTCTCCTGTGCCTCTTGCATTGCAGCAGATTCTTTACTGGCTGAACCATCAGGGAAGCCCATAAATGGGGTACTTATATCCCATTAGTCAACATATAAGAAACGCTGAAGGACACCTACAGAAAGCATGTTATGGAGAATGAAAAAAAAAATGAAAAAAATATCAGGTCTTAAACATATGAATGGGGGTTTATGTTGTGATCTAATGCTAGTTGTTTTTTTTTTTTCCTTCACATTCTTGAGATTACCTAAGAATGTTAGTTGCTTTTAAAGGAGTAAAAGCAGTATGCTTAAAATATATAGTTGTTTCCACTGTATCATGTGGCTTGTCACTTTTCTTCTGACTTCTGCCTCTATGATAAGGGGGAACAAAAGAAAATAAAATTAAGATAGCAGACAGACACAATAGGGAAAAAGATGTTTGGCTCTTTAACTTATAACGCTATAGCTTTATAGAGTAACGAGGAAGATACTTTGCTCAAACTTAAAAAACATAAAGAAAAAATTTTCCATGGCTCATAGTAGTTAAGAAATCATAAGAAAGGCAACACATTGAAAATGTAGAAAACTTTTGTTCTACTTGTATTAATTTATATTCTGTGATTATGCTTAGCTCTTTCAAAGATTCAAGGATAAGGAAAATAACCAATGTATTCTTTTCGATTCCCTTGGTGACTATTAAAGGTTTTTTTTTCAATTTTTAATTTTAAAATGTATCTGACTCTTTTATTGGAGTATGATTGCTTTACAATGTTGTGTTCGTTTCTGCTTTATAATGAAGTGAATTGGCTATATGTGTATATATATATTCCCTCCTTCTTAGACCTCTCTCCCACCCCCATCCAACCCATCTTTGTCATCACAGAACACAGAGCTGAGCTTCTTGTGCTTTATAGCAGGTTCCCACTAGTTATCTATATGACATAATTGTCTTTTTAAAACCAAGGATAGTGAATATCTGGTACAAATGTTCCTATTGCCTCATCCATCATAGGCATTACTAATTAATCACTATATTAGAGATAGTCAATTGATTTTTTTGTTAGCTTGTCATCCCTGCTTTAGACCAATTGTCAGCAAACTACTTTTTCTAAAGAGTCAGATAGTAGATATTTCAGCTTTGTGTTAATAGGCCATCAGATCTTTGTTGTAATTACTCAGGTCTAAGGCTGCCACTGCTATAGCTCCGAAGCAGCTGTAGACAGCATGTGGAAGAGTAAGTACCACCTTATCCAATAAAACTCATTTACAAAAAAACAGGTTTGGTCCACAGATCTGATTTTGCCAAACCCTGCTCCAGAGGTATTAAGTAGAATATTTAAGCTTTGAACAACATGGATTTGAACTACACAGATCTATTTTACATGGATATGTTTCAATAAATATATGAAAAAATGTCTTGAGATTTGCCACAATTTGACAAAGCTCACAAGCTGAATAAGCCTAGAAATATTGAAAAACTAAGAAAAAGTTAGATATGTCATGAACACACAAAACACATGTGGATGCTAGTCTGTTTTGCCATTTGCTACCATAAAATATACACAAATCTATTAGAAAAAGTTAAAATTTATCAAAATGTATGCACCCAAACACCTAGAGCCAGACATCCTAGAATGTGAAGTCAAGTGGGCCTTAGGAAGAGTCACTACAAACAAAGCTAGTGGAGGTGATGGAATTCCAGTTGAGCTATTTCAAATCTTGAAAGATGATGCTGTGAAAGTGCTGCAGTCAATATGCCAGCAAATTTGGAAAACTCAGCAGTGGTCCCAGGACTGCAAAAAGTCAATTTTCATTCCAATCCCAAAGAAAGGCAATGCCAAAGAATGCTCAAACTACCGCACAATTGCACTCATCTCACACGCTAGTAAAGTAATGCTTAAAATTCTCCAAGCCAGGCTTCAGCAATATGTGAACCGTGAACTTCCAGATGTTTAAGCTGGTTTTAGAAAAGGCAGAGGAACCAGAGATCAAATTGCCAACATCCTCTGGATCATCGAAAAAGCAAGAGAGTTCCAGAAAAACATCTATTTCTGCTTTATTGACTACTCCAAACCCTTTGACTGTGTGGATCACAATAAACTCTGGAAAATTCTGTAAGAGATGAGAATACCAGACCACCTGACCTGCCTCTTGAGAAACCTCTATGCAGGTCAGGAAGCAGCAGTTAGAACTGGACATGGAACAACAGACTGGTTCCAAATAGGAAAAAGAGTACGTCAAGGCTGTATATTGTCACCCTGCTTATTTAACTCATATGCAGAGTACATCATGAGAAATGCTGGACTGGAGGAAGCACAAGCTGGAATCAAGATTGCCAGGAGAAATATCAATAACCTCAGATATGCAGATGACACCACCCTTATGGCAGAAAGTGAGAAAGAACTAAAAAGCCTCTTGATGAAAGTGAAAGAGGAGAGTGAAAAAGTTGGCTTAGATTCAGAAAACTAAGATCATGGCATCTGGTCCCATCACTTCATGGGAAATAGATGGGGAAACAATGGAAACAGTGGCTGACTCTATTTTTCTGGGCTCCAAAATCACTGCAGATGGTGATCGCAGCCATGAAATTAAAAGACGCTTACTCCTTGGAAGAAAAGTTATGACCAACCTAGAGAGCATATTAAAAAGCAGAGATATTACTTTGTCAACAAAGGTACGTCTAGTCAAGGCTATGGTTTTTCCAGTATGTATGGATGTGACAGTTGGACCATAAAGACAGCTGAGTGCCAAAAAATTGATGCTTTTGAATTGTGGTGTTGGAGAAGACTCTTGAGAGTTCCTTGGACTGCAAGGAGATCCAACCAGTCCATCCTAAAGGAGATCAGTCTTGGGTGTTCATTGGAAGGACTGATGTTGAAACTGAAATTCCAATACTTTGACCACCTGATGTCAAGAGCTGATTCATTTGAAAAGACCCTGATGCTGAGAAAGATTGAAGGCAGGAGGAGAAGGGGACGACAGAGGATGAGATGGCTGGATGGCATCACCGACTTGATGGACATGGATTTGGGTGGACTCCGGGAGTTGGTGATGGACTGGGAGGCCAGGCATGCTGTAGTTCATAGGGTCGCAAAGAGTCGGACACAACTGAGCGACTGAACTGAACTGAACTGAAACACTTACAGATCATGCATGGTGCCATCAGTTAAACTGGGCTCTCACAAAGCAGTCATTCCCTGCTT
Organism: Cervus canadensis; assembly: GCF_019320065.1. NCBI lineage: Eukaryota > Metazoa > Chordata > Mammalia > Artiodactyla > Cervidae > Cervus > Cervus canadensis. Next base: position 26,313,966 of record NC_057406.1, on the reverse strand, counting down.
CTTCTTTAGCAGCCTCTGAATGTTTATGTTTGTAAAATATGAATTTCTTTTTAACATTATCTTTTCATTTTTCATATCTAGCATTAGTAATACTTAAAACATGTATGATGTTTTGTATCATGTAAGTCAATGTAGATGCAGGTACTGACAGTCAATTCATCTTATATGTAAATCATATAAACTTAGAGAATTAATAAACACAGTACAATAATGTAAATGTATTTTCTCTTTCATATGATTTTCTTAATGACATTTTGTGTACCCTCTAACTTACTTTGTATTAAGAATATAGTATTAAATATATATAATATGAAAAGTATGTGTTAATTGAGTGTTCATGGTATTGATAAGACTTCTGATCTACTGTTGACTATTTTAGTAGCTAAGTTTCGAGGGGAGTCAAAAGCTATAGGTGCATTATCAACTATGCAGGTTGTTGGTGCTCTGAACCCTTGCGTTATTCAAGGGTCAACTGTATTACTATTCACCTGATGGCAGCAGCATGCTCACTTTTGGCTAAAGATGATGTTATTGTGTTTCACTTTGGAAGGCAGAAAAGAAGGGACAGAGGGAAAAGATGTGAAAGAAAATGATTTATGTTGTAGATACAAGAATGAATATAATATTTCCTATATGTTTAAAGTATGTCATTACTTTTAAGTGTTTTGCATAAACTCTGTTCTCATGATATTCACATATTAAAAGAGAAGACAATGTTGCAATAATTGTGTAATTATATTCACAGTATATGAAAGTATGTTCAATAACCCACAAGTGTTCTAAGGAAAACTGAAGAGCAGTCTAGACTCACTTAGCAAGAGCCTAATCCTTTATTTTCATGGTATAAGTATTCATACTATATCTGCTTTAAGCTACCAGTTTGACATTACAGAACATGGAGCTAGGAAGTGATGTACCATGCCATTATATAGTACACCCACCACACAGACAAAAGTCAATAACTTTAAGAGCACAAATAATAATGTAGAAAAATATGTAGAAAGTGTTGAGTTTCAAATATTTGTAATTACCTTTGTTTTTAATATATTTATTTATGATCTTATATAATTTAACTTTTGTTATGATTGGTTTTAACAACCAGCTCACAAAATTTCTGAAAACTTACTAATAGGATCTTGCTAATGAGTAGTTGGCTCCTGTATGTATTGGGCTTCCCAGATGGTGCTAGTGGTAAAGAATCCACCTGCTAATGCAGGAGACATGAGACTCAGGTTTAATCTCTGGGTTGGGAAGATCCCCTGGAGGAGGGAAGGGCAACCCACTCCAGTAATCTTGCCTGGAGAGCCCCATGGGCAGAGGAGCCTGGCAGGCTACAGCCCATGGGGTCACAAAGAGTCAGACACAACTGAAGCAACTTAGCATGAACACACAAATACACACAGACAACATTGTGCAAATGTAATAACATGGTCCATATTTATTGCTTCAATTTGTCTAAGATGTTATATGAAATATCATCTTTCATTAGCATCTCAGTACATTTGCTGACAAGGTTGGCAATGCCTTGGCCACACACTAATTCATTAGAAAAGTTTTTTTCAGGTTGATGTGGACAGCTAGAGGATATAGGTTATTTTTTACTGTATACCACTATTTTGGTCATCCTTCAATTATTCTTAAACATTGCCTTTCCACTTGCAATCTACTTAAACCTTAGGCACAAAGGAATTACCCGCTCTGGAAAGGTAAGTTACCCTACAGAGAGATATCGTCCTTCTAAAGTTTCAAATTGTGCCCAGCTAAAGTAAATATTCTGTGAATTGTTTAAGCATACAGTTATGATAAAAGAGTAATAGTCATTAAGGTCATTGCACTTGAGGCTTCCATTTGAACTTCTTTTGGATTCAAGGCACACAAAAATCTTTTGTTTTACCTACTTTCTTCCTCAGCCCAGAGGCAATGTAAGAGAGGATGAGAAAGAAAACCCCTCCTCCCTAGATTTTGAAAACTTAAAATTCTAGTGATAGAAAAGGACCTCAGTTTGAAACATAAAAGGTCAAAGTAGCCTACTAGAGACACAACGAATATATAACTTCTTATGAGAATCTCCCAGGCGTGAGATTATTCTGAGATTTCAATCTTATAGTTAAACAGTAATATATCAAAAAGATGGTGAAAATAGTTGCTTTATAAAATGTTCAGGAGTTGGTCATTTAACTCTCACAAAGTGTCAGTAGCTTTATTCACAAGTCTTATACTTAGTAAGCTTGAGATATGAATATTTAAGAAAACATCCTTCAAAAATAAACAAACTTCCTTTGAGTTTAATTTGGAATGAAACATTAAGTGAGTCATTTTCACAAAGCAATCGTTTGCCTATTTCTAAACCTTGATAGAAATATACAGGTTGATATATAGAAATATCTTGACAGAAATAACAATTTGGTAGTCAGATTCATGCATCTGCCACCAAAGAGCTACTTTTTGTAAAGCCCCAGGGGATATATAAGAAATTTGCCAGAGGTTCTGAGAAGTTGAATCACAGCCTCAAGTTTCCTGGACCCTAGGCAACAAACACCAATAAGCCACTGTTAACACCACTGTTTTGGCTGAATCTTCTGCTCTGGCCTGTATCTTGGCCTCATCTCTGATTTCAGCTAAGCCTAGTCATTTCTGTGCAAATTTTAACTTAACTTTCACTGACAGTGTTTTGCCTCAACTGTCGGCATCTTAGCTTTCTGCTTCCCCCTTCTTCTTATCTACACATGAATAACTTAGAAGTGTAGGAGAACTAGTGGGATTACTTTCAACCAATAGTGAATCCAAACTGATGAATAATATCTCTTCATCCATTCTTCTGGGTTGGCGATTTTGAAGACATTCTACACTCTTCTTAGCATGGTCTCAAGGCTCCAATTGGCCACACTTGTCATATCCATGGAAAGTTCACTTGCCTTTCTCTCTTCTGATGTTTACCCTTGCTCTTTGAAGTTACCATCCACATTCAGGTTTCCCCCAATGTCTAAAAGTAGAGCATTTCTACAATACTTGTAAGCCAAAGTGGCATAGACTGTACACACAATTTCCCTAGGACACATCTTGCTAACGGATGAACAACATGAATGGACAGAAAGCACAGATGCTCACTGATACAGCTCAAAGCTCCGGCAGCTTGGTGTGAGTGTGGTTCCTGGGAAGGAGCCTGGAGGTACCAGTCTCACTGCTAAGGGATGTGAACTGCGTCTTCAACACACTCTGTGCAAAATAAATGCTAAATGCTATATTTGCTTTTCACCTTTCTTCATGAAAGCAAAAATCCCCTTAGTGAAAACAGGTACTCATATAAGTCTTTTGTAAAAGAGACGTGGACTTTTGCACTTTTGTTTTACATTAGTGTTAAAGTTGCTAGCACTGAGAGGGTATAGATAGAAGTGTGTAGAGATACATTTGAAAATAAATCAGACAGCTTTCAGGGCTTACCCTAAGCTAAAAACAGGGGCTTCCTAATGGCTCAAAAGATAAAGAATCTGCCTGCAATGTGGGAGACCCAGGTTTGATCCCTGGGTCAGGAAGATCCCTTGGAGAAGGGAATGGCTACCCACTCCAGTATTCTTGCCTGGAGGATCCCATGGACAGAGGAGCCTGGGTGGGCTACAGTCCTTGAGGTTGCAAAGAGTTGAACATGACTGGGAAACTAACACTAAGGTAGAATGATCAAATCATCATCACATAAGTATTTGTTACACCAGGTTTATCTCTAAGGAAATTTATTTTTTCCTATATTCTCTTCCCCTCAAGGGCCATATAAAAATATTCCGTAAGTTGTTACTATGCATCATTTCTCTTTCTTCACTACCTGCATAGACTTTAGTTACCACTATGCTGTCCTAAATCTATCTACCCATTTCTCCATGTGGGCAGCCATCTCAATTTGCCCTATTAAATATGCACCTCATCCTTCAGAGCTTTTTCTGACTGCTCTCTCCATCCAAGGTTTCTAAGTCTGTGTCCCTGGCCCTAGAAGCCTTCTTTGTGAAGGCAGAATCTAAATAAAGTGGTAGAACAATTGGAGAGAAAACTACATCACAAGTACTGACACAAGAATCTTTTTACAGTTACTCTCTGAGCACAACACCCCTTTCATTATTTCAAACACAAAGGAGAAATTCTAGCAGTAGCAATATTATAAATATTGTAAAATGTGCTCATTTACTCAGGAGACTAAAATGACCTCAGAGACAGAACTGAGACACAGTGTAACTGTTGTTTAGCCACTAAGTCGTGTTCGACTCTTTGCAACCCCATGGACTGTAGCCCATCAGGCTCCTCTGTCCATGGGATTTCCCAGGCAAGAATACTGAGGTACGTTGCCATTTCTTTCCCCAGGGTATCTTCCTAACCCAAGGATCAAACCTGCATCTCCTGAACTGGCAGATGGATTCTTTGCTACCAAGCCACCAGGGAAGCTACAAAATATTTTTACTGGTAAGCCATTTGATTTTCTATAGAAGCACTGACAGAATTAATTTTTTAATGACTTATAAGTATGTTCTCTCTTATTAATGCTTTCTTTACACACATGTGTTCCTTCTTTTGGAGGAAATACTGTACATATCCCTACAATCTACTGAAACATTGCAATTCTTTACAATTGTTTTCCTTTTCCACATTTAAAGTATTGAGTAGTTAACTAGGTATACTTTGTTCCACATTCAAAACCCAAGAAACTAGACAGGAAGATACATCTTCAATATTGTAAACTGTCTCTTTGTGCAGATAGATTGTGTTTCAACAGGAATTCCTAGAAAGATCCTTATTAAATACTTAAATACACACATCCAAATATGTGAACATACTAAACTCTTTAATTTTTGCACAAATCCATTGTTCATAACTTAAAATTTATAAGGATAAGAGATGAAACTTTTTATTTCATACAGAAGAAATCTAAAACATTGACAGTTACGCACAGCATGTTCATGGCTAGAGATTATGCACTATATCCTGTAGACTTATTGGCTGTCTCATATGTATATTCACATGCACACATGTATTTTATTTTCATACTTCTTTTTCTTTTTTTTCATTTATTTTTATTAGCTGGAGGCTAATTACTTCACAAGATTGCAGTGGGTTTTGTCATACATTGACATGAATCAGGCATGGAGTTACACGTGTTCCCCATTCCGATTATTTTCATACTTATTTTTCAATAGGCAATCAGAAAAGAAAAATGAAAAAGAAAAACAAAAAGTTTATCCTCATATTATAATTAAAGCATTTACATAAAGAAATACTTCAACTTCTTCTCATTGCTTCAATAAGGAATTGACAGAAATCATGATGATAAAAATGTTAATATAGATAAGATGAATATTTTCTAAAAATTTTTCTATTTATATTCTGTTCATATTTTGATGTTTGTGTGTGCTTTTCTTGGTTATACAAGTCAGTATTTTCTTATACTGAATTGTGGTGAACATTTATTGCTAAAGAAGGCATCATTTTTTTTCATCTTGATCTAAGACAGAAGTCAATTTTCCCCAAAAAGGAGCAATCCAAAATGTATCCCACCATCTTGGCATATGTGGAAAATATTAACAACAAAGGGAGGGATGAGAAAAAAATCAGACTAAGCTGGGACATGTAAGAGCAAAAATAATATTTGTTGGTAGGTAAGTATCTAAGAGTGCTAGAGATAGTAATGTTCAAAGGTTAGTAAGGACTCATATGAAGTATGAATGTTGAGAAGTTTAAAATAGATAACAACAATTTATCTAATCTGAACAATTATCTTTTACAACAAAAGAGGATTGGTGGAGATGAGAAGAGGTATTTAGGAAAGAGAAAAGAGAGAGAAAGAGAGAGACACTCAGGCTAAACAGAAATGGAGAATTAATTTTGAAATCCATAAGCGGGTACTATTGACTGTGTTTTCATATCTCATCACTTTAGTCCCACCAGTTTATCTTTCCAAAACTATTGCAATGGCCTTTTAACTGGTCTCACTGATTTATCACTTGTCCTATCAAGGTCTTTTATCTTCATTATGGCCTCAGGATATTATTTAAAATCGATATATTCGGTCAGTTCAGTTCAGTCTCTCAGTCCTGTCCGACTCTTTGCAACCCCTTGGACTGCTGCACGCCAGGACTCCCTGTCCATCACCAACTCCTGGAGCTTACTCATACTCTTGTCCATTGAGTCGGTGATGCCATCCAACCATCTCATCCTCTGTTGTCCCCTTCTCCTCCCACCTTCAATTTTTCCCAGCACCAGGGTCTTTTCAAATGAGTCAGTTCTTCTCATCAGGTGGCCAAAGTATTGGAGTTTCAGCTTCAGCATCAGTCCTTCCAATGAATATTCAGGACTGATTTCCTTTAGGATGGATTGGTTGGATCTCCTCACAGTCCAAGGGACTCTCAAGAGTCTTCTCCAACACCACAATTCAAAACCAGCAATTCTTTGGTGCTCAGCTTTCTTAATAGTCCAACTCTCACATCCATACATGACTACTAGAAAAACCATAACCTTAACTAGATGGACCTTTGTTGACTAAGTAATGTCTCTGCTTTTTAACATGCTGTCTAGGTTGGTCATAACTTTTCTTCCAAGGAGTAAGCATCTTTTCATTTCATGGCTTCAGACACCGTCTGCAGTGATTTTAGAGCCCCCCAAAATAAAATCAGCCACTGTTTCCACTGTTCCCCCATCCGTTTGCCATGAAGTGATGGAACCAGATGCCATGATCTTTGTTTTCTGAAATTACATTAATGTTTAGTTTTTCTGCTTTCCCCTCCACCTTATCATTTTCTTAATAAATCACTTGCACATGAATCCACAACTCAGGGGAAACCAACGTAAGATTCTCCTCTTTGATTACACTCCTCCCAACACACCAGTGTCCACTCTTTCTTTCTGAACCTGCCAACACGTCTCAATGTCAGGACCTTGTAGATATTTTTCTTTCTGCCTGAAATGAATGTCAGGGACTAGTAGATACTTTTCTTTCAGCCTGAAATGCTATTTTCCCATATGTCGACGTGTCTTTGCTCCTTTAGTTTCTTCGGGTCTTTGCTCAAATACCACCTAATCAGGGAAGTCTGATCCTCATCAGGAACTCTGTATCCTCATCCCCTCCCAGTACATACTCTTTTTTCCCTCTACATCCTATTCTCCACAGCATTCATCTTCTTCTGACACCCCGTGTATTTAGTTATGCTTGCTAATTGATTATATTCCACACTAGGATATAGGTCCTATGTGGAGTACCAGCTTTCTCTGTCTCCTTTCCCCAGCTGTGGTCTTTCATGTTCATTATGGTCACAGGAATTTATTTAAAATCTATATGTTAGTTAAAGTAAAAGTTCACCTGAGGCAAGCTTAGATGGGGTCTTTATGGAATATGCTGTATGACAGTTTTTGGAATCAAAACTTCTGATAATAGTAATAAATAATACAGGCATACTCTGCCTGAATGCTGCCAAAAAGTTAAACACATTTACTGAGGACAAAATATATGAAGTATACTGTGGTGATCCAAGGATGAAAGAGCAGATAAAACCAAAGAGAGTCTTGGAATTCAGGAACAGAAAAACCAGACCCTTATCGTCCTTCCCCCATGTTGTAACTATTAACAGATTTCAGGTCCTCCTGAACAGTATAACCTGTCTCCCCTCTTACCCCATAGAGAGAAAGTATTTACCTTACTCTTCCCTTATCCTACCCATCATATGTGTCTCATCCAATCAGCAAATGACCTACAAGACCCCAGCCCACTTCTTGTACCCTGGGTATAAAAGTGGACTAAGGACCCCTTTCAGTGTCGGTTCTTCCTTGAGCTGGCCTGCTGTTCTAACAATTTCTCCCACTCTAATAAATTTTATTTCTCTCTCATTCTGTCTCATGTCTGGAAATTCTTTTCCAACCCATGCACAGACCATGACGTAGACGTCGTCTTACAGAGTTTTGTGCAGTTAGAGAATAAAAAGCTATGTGACATAAGTAACCTTCAGATGAAATTCTTATGCAACAAATGAAAGACAGTAAAAACTTTCCTAATAGTCTTACAGGAATGAGCAAGCTTGAAAGAGAATCAGCTGTAAAGATAATGCTGAAGTGGTAAATGCATTAATAAATTAAAAGAGAAAGAGAATCAAAGCATGAAATCAAGAGTGAGCTTTAAAGGTAACTTGATCAGAACATCAGGAAAGGCAGTCGGAGACAGGAGGCTGCTAGAGAAAGGTCTGAAGCCAGACTGCAGCTCTGTACACATTATCCTCTCCCTCTGTTTTTTTTTTTTGTTCTGAAGAGACAGACGCCCTCTGTTACCAGTTTGGCTGGCTCTTAGGGTCAGAAATTTGTAGTAAGTTGAGTCAAGTCCTTTCTGGATGACACATAGTGAGATGGAGTCAGGTTGTCTGTCCATTTTTATCCACAATGTGAGCACCGAAGCTTTAATCTGAACAAGGAGCTTATGACTGAAAGTATATCACTATATTGGCGTATTCTATTGACTTTCTGATAATGTTCTAAAGCCAGTTGAGAAAGAGAGAGAAAATGCCACTGGGTACAAATTGTGGCATCAATTCTCTGCCAGACTGATCAATTGGATTTATATATTACCTCCAGCTATATACTTAAAATCTATAGTTTTACTTTCTCTTCAATTCACAGCCCACAGCTTAAGTAATTGCAGACTCAAATGAATTTTAAAAGGATTGAACAGGCTTTAAATTAAAAAATGTGTGAACATTGTTGTTTTAACCACTCTTAATTATTTACTAATTTAGCTCAATAGATTCACCTTCTCTTTCTTTCTCTCTCTCTCTTGTTCTTCCTTACTCAGTCTCTCTTTAATTCTCTTAAGGATAAATATTCTGCAAAGCTCCCATGTTCATCCTTCAAATGATTTGGAACTATCCTGTTCAATAAAGTAAACATAACATGTATATATAGACTTTTAGGTCCATTAGACTGGGCCATCAAAAAATATCAGAAATTCTGACTTACAATCCTCTGTCCTTAGTCTTAACTACCACTCTCTTACAAGATTTTTTTTTTCTCTTACAAGATTTTAAAATCCATTCATTAGACATCAATGTTGTATAAAGAGAATTAAAAATACATCTACTCAAAAGTCTTCTAGCAGAATACATAGTACAGAAGCCTTTTAAGCATGAAATCTTTGTAACAAAATTGAAAACTCAGACAATAACCCCAAACATAATGCCACTTGAAGGATATTTATCCAAAAATTTTGAGAAATTAAAAAATATTATGAAGACTATCTAATTTATCTCATAATTTTGCTCTACATTTTAGATATTAAGAAAAAATTTTTAGTATTTCATTAGAACACTTTAAAGAGTGAACAGTTTCAAGTTCCTTCAAATGCTGAGTTTTGGTAGTTTATGTCATAATTTCAAGGTATGTTTTTTGGAATTATAATGAACTATTTTTACTGAATATTTATACTTTGCTAGGCAATATGCTGAGCTATTAGCATACATTAATTTAATTTGTTTTCATATACATCCAGTAAGTTAGGAGTAATTATCTCCATTTTATGTGTCTAGAAACATGGACCTGAAAGAGGTAAAATAGATTTACAGTTGATGCGGGAACCTGAACTAACATGGAAGACCCTCCTGTCCAATAAACATTTAGAAATATTGGATAAATGGAGACAAAGCTGCTTAAATCAGCAACCAACCACAAAAGAAAGTTACTCCCACAATTTCCAGAAAGAGAACTCAAAATCTTGATAACACAGTGGCTTAAAGTCAGATGCCTCAATGGAGTCTCAGAGCCTTATAAACCTTAGAGATTTATTCTAAATCTGTAATGGAAAAGAAATACATGTTAAATAAAGGGTCAAAAAATGGAAATCAAAAGATAAACATTATTAGACTGAGTAAAATTCAAGACCCAATCATACTCTGTCTATGAGAATCTTAGTTTGACTATGAAAGACATAGGTTAAATATAAAGAATGGAAAATATTCTATTATTAAAATCTTACTTTTAAGAAAGCAGAAATGACTGTATTGGTTAATATCAGTATCAAAATATACTTCAAGGAAAGGGATATCCTTGGGGATAAGGAGGGACATTTCATAATGATAAAAGGGCAATGCTTTCGAAGGTATAACAGTTCTAAATGTGTATGTATCCAACAGCTAAGCTTCAAGAAAAAGCAAAAACAAGTAAAAATTAAAGATGAAATAGAGAAATCCACAATTGGAGTTAAAGATTTGAAACACTTCTCTCTCAGGAATTAATGTAAAAAGTAGAAAGAAAATCAGTAAGGTTATAGAAAATCTGAAAAACAGTATCACTTAACTTGATCCAATTGATGTATAAAGAATACTACACTCAAAAGCAGTGGAAAACACATTTTTTCCATTTGCAAAGGAAATATTTAGTAAAATAGATAATATACAAGCTATTAAATATCTGTTTTAAACAATTTAGAAAAATGAAACAATATAGAATATATTCATTGACTATTACACAGTTAAATGAGAAACCAATAACAAAATATCTGGAAAATCACAGATTTATGGCAGTTCCACAACACACATAAATAATCTATGGTGTCATAAAGAAACCACAAGAGTAAACAGAAAATAGTTTGCACTGAATGATAAAGAAAACACAGCAAAGACAAAATTGTAGAGTGCAGTGCAATCAGAGATTAAGGGAAATTCACAGTTTTACTTGGGTAAGTAAGAAAATAAAAAAGCTGTAAGAATCAATAGATTTTCAGCTCTACTCAATAACCTGTAATGCTACATATGAGGAAAGAATCTACAATAAAAAGTGGATATATGTATATATATGACTGAATTACTCTGCTATACAACTGAATCTAACATATTATAAATCAACTACATGCCAATAATTATTTTTTAAAAATCAATAGATTTTCTACCAAATAGTTAAAGAATAAGTAATGCCAGTTCTATACAAACATACAAGCAGATGAGGATATTTCCTGATCTGACTCCAAAATCAAAGATACTAAATTTTTTTAAAAAATCCTAGGTACCAATATCCCTCATGAGCCTAGATGCACAATATGCCTAACAAATATTAGCAAATTGAATTCATTATATAAAAGAATTACATATTATAAATAAATAGAGTATTATTCCATAAATACATAGGTTGTACTGCATTCAAAACTCAATATTCCATTTTGGAATGCCACCCTACATATGTACTAACCAGGCTGGCCTGGAGTTGTTGTTGGGGGGAGGGGGAAGCTGCTTCATTTCCAGGATATCCTAGTTCTAAAGATAAATACATAAAACCTTCTACTCCATTTGTAATGATCTTCATAGAGCAAGCAGCTAAGAGGAGATGATCCTTTTTGAAAACACCCACATCCAGTGACCTTTCTGTATTACTAAGATATGAGAACCAGGAAGAGGTGATGGAGGTAGACTTTTTTCCATAAACATTCTTAATCAGATTAAGGTATTTCCTTCTATTCCTATATTCCTAGTTTCACTAAGTACTCTTTTCCTTGCTTCCAACTTTTACCCATGAATGAGTAGATACTTTTGTTAAATGCTTTTTCTTCCATCTTTTAAAACACTTTTAGACTCTTTCTCTTTTATTTGATTAATATGATGAATCACATATATTGACTGCTTGGACTATAAAGCAAACTTGCATTGCCAGAATATATAGTATATATTATGTATTTTTAAATATATCATTTAAATTTGCTTGCAAATTTAAAGAATTTAAAAGTAAAGACTATGCCTGCAATGCAGGAGACCCAGGTTCCAACCCTGGATTGGGAAGGTCCACTGCAGAAAGGAATGGCTACACACTCCATTGTTCTTGCCCAGAGAATTCCATGGATAGAGAAGTCTGACAGGCTACAGTCCATGGGTCACAAAGAGTCATCAGACACGACAGAGCAACCATCACCAAATTTGCTAAATTTTAAGTAATTTTCACATCTCTCCCTATGGGAGATTCTATATGTCTCTTATCTAGTACAGTTATTCTCTAATTTTCATTTGAAGACAATACTGAATAACACTGGGGCTTCCCACATGGTGCAGTGGTGAAGAATCCACCTGCCAACACTGGAGAGACAAGAGATGTGGGTTCAGGCCCCAATTCAGGAAGACCTCCTGGAGAAAGAAATGGCAACCTGCTCCCGTATTCTTGCCTGGAAAATTCCATGGACACAGGAACCTGGCAGGCTACAGTCCATGGGGTCTCGAAGTTCAGACATGACTGAGAGAAACAGCGAAAGCCTGTGCACGCATGCGCGTGCAAGCACCCACACACTCACCCCCCCCACACACACACACACACACTGACATCATAAAAATAGTTGAGAATTGTTTCCTATTCTATTTTTCTGGAAGTGTTTGCATTGAATTAGTAATAATTCTTTCTTAGCTGTTTTGGGGAATTCAGCAGTTAATCATTTAGAAATTCATTTGTAGGAAGATTTTTAACTTCAATTTTAATTTATTTAACAGGAAAGGGTTTTTCAAATAGTTATATTTGCCTTTGGTAAGTTTTGGTAATTTGTGTCTTTAAGGGAGACAACAGTTGAATTTATTGGCACAAAGTTGCTCATAATATCTCCATCAGTTCAGTTCAGTCGCTCAGTCATCTTCGACCCTTTGTGACCCCATGAACCACAGCATGCCAGGCCTCCCTGTCCATCACCAACTCCTGGAGTTCACCCAAATTCATGTCCATCGAGTCAGTGATGCCATCCAACCATCTCATCCTCTCTCGTCCCCTTCTCCTGACCTCAATCTTTCCCAGCATCAGGGTCTTTTCAAAGGAGTCAGCTTTTTGCATGAGGTGGCCAAAGTATTGGAGTTTCAGCTTCAACATCAGTCCTTCCAATGAACACCCAGGACTGATCTCCTTCAGGATGGACTGGTTGGATCTCCTTGCAGTCCAAGAGACTCTCAAGAGTCTTCTCCAACACCACAGTTCAAAAGCATCAATTCTTTGGTGCTCAGTTTTCTTTATAGTCCAACTCTCACATCCACACATGACCACTGGAAAAACCATAGCTTTGACTAGACAGACCTTTGTTGACAAAATAATGTCTCTGCTTTTTAATATGCTATCAAGGTTGGTTATAACTTTCCTTCCAAGGAGTAAGTGTCTTTTAATTTCATGGCTGCAATCACCATCTGCAGTGATTTTGGGGCCCAAAAAAATAAAGTCAGCTACTGTTTCCACGTTTCCCCATCTATTTCCCATGAAGTGATGGGACCAGATGCCATGATCTTAGTTTTCTGAATGTTGGGCTTTAAGCCAACTTTTTCACTCTCCTCTTTCACTTTCATCAAGAGGCTTTTTAGTTCTTTCTCACTTTCTGCCATAAGGGTGGTGTCATCTGCATATCTGAGGTTATTGATATTTCTCCTGGCAATCTTGATTCCAGCTTGTGCTTCTTCCAGCCCAGCGTTTCTCATGATGTACTCTGCATATAAGTTAAATAAGCAGGGTGACAATACACAGCCTTGATGTACTCCTTTTCCTATTTGGGAACTAGTCTGTTGTTCCATGTCCAGTTCTAACTGTTGCTTCCTGAACTGCATACGCGTTTCTCAAGAGGCAGGTCACCATATTTTGATTTTAGTATTAGCAGAGTGTGTAGTGCTGGCCACTCTTTTTTTTTCTGATACTGTTAATTCGCATTTTCTCTCTTTTAGTCTTCATCAGTCTACATAGAAGCTTACAAATTGTATTGCTTTTTTTCAAAACATCCACATTTAGATTCATTGATTTCCTCTCTCTTAAAAACTTTCTAGCTCATTGAATTTTACTTCTTATTGTTTTCTTTTTTCTTCTTAATTTGCACTTAAGTTTCTTTCTCTCTAAGTTCTTCAGAAGACTTTTCAATAATTGATTTTAATCATTTTTCATTTAAGGCCATGCTGTGCCTTCTTGACATTCTTTTGCTGTGTCTCTAAAATTCTTATGTGTTATATTTTCATCATTATTCAGTTCACATATTGTTAAATCCTCATATTATTTCTTTTTTAATCACCGGATTATTTAGAAGTATCTTGCTGAGATTCCAAATATTTGGGGCTTTATGGTTATGTTATTGTTATTTATTTCTAACTTAATTGCAGTGTTTCTGTTAGCTGCCTTTATATTAGATCCCAATTTCATGGCTCCTTTGTGCAGGTTATTCATCCAATAAGAAATTCTTGAATGAAAATCAGGAGGGAGGTTTTTTGTTTGTTTGTTTGTTTGGTCTTGTCATGTGGCTGGCAGGATCTTAAGTTTCCCCAACGAAGAATTGAACCAATGTGTCTCTTGCACTAGGGGCATGGAGTTTTAACCACTGGACCACAAGGCAAGTCCCTCAGGAGGGAGATTTTTAAAGAAAATATTTGTCTAGAAAATGAAAACCAAAAATCAAAATATGAAAAGTTTCTAATCTGATAATACTAATGGAAAATTATTCATTTGTCTTTCACATTGCAAACTTCAGGCCACCAATCCAAATATACAAAATAATAAAAAGTTATATTAAGCTTTGGTATCTGTCTTGAAGATACTATAAATTTATTATGGGAAATTTTCTAGAAATTAATGGAAAGGGTTGGAGGAGTCAAAAGTTAGAAAATATCTCTTCGCCTGTTGTATTCTTTGTGACTGCCTCTATACCAAGTACTGTTGTAGTGTTGTTTGAAACACAAATAGTGGTAAATAGGAATGAAATACTCTAATGTAAATGTTATTTCTAGTTAAGTTGCACTTTATTAACATTAGTAACACACACACACATGGGCTTCCCAGGTGGTTCAGTGGTAAAGAAGCCCCCTGCCAATGCGGAAGACTTGGGTTCGATCCCTGGATTGGGAAGATCCCTTGAAGAAGGAAATGGCAATCCGCTCTAGTGTTCTTGCCTGGGAAATCCCACGGACAGAGGAGCTTGGAGGGCTATAGTCCTTTCGGTAGCAGAGTCAGACACGATTTAATTTAGCGACTAAACAACAACAACAACAACCACAACAACAACACACACACACACACACACTCTACAGCAGATCACAGAAAAACTTCCCTGGCTTTTGTGTTCTCTAGCATCTGCAACCAAGTGAAATTGGCTTGGAGTCAAAATCAAAAAAAGGGAAAAAAAGCAGAATGACTTGTGTTTCGTTTGTTTGATTTTTCCCTGTCTGTACTCCTTTACTGATTCCACTGGATATGTTTATGTAGTTTAAGTCACATGAAATTTTTTAGAGCCTTTATATATTACAATTTGAATAGTATCTTCTACAGGCAAAAAACAATCTCAATTTCTGCCATTGTCAAATTGTGGTTAGTTTTACATTTCTCTTTTCTCTCTTAGTAAGTAAAGCATGATGAATTTGCCTTATTGAGAAAGTTTTGATGATTTAAGGAATTTCCATACATGAGGAAGGGTTATAATAAAAAAATTCACATCTTACTTTCTATTTAACTATAAAAATAGAAGATACACTGGATTTTATGTTTCATAAAAATGTTTTTAAAAAGATTTGCTACTATTAATGACATCTTCTCTTTTAACATGAAACACAAAATTGTATTCATCAATAGTCAACATAGGTTAATGGTCTCAACTGGGAAGGATTTTGCCCTCCCGGAGATATCTGGCAATATCTGAAGATATTTTGGTTGTAACCACCAGGAAAATGCTTCTGGCCTCTAGTGGTTAGAGGCCAGGGATGCTGCTAATAAACATCCTATAATGCACAGGATAGCCCCCTAAAACAGTTACTGGCCCAACTAGCCAAGAGTCCTAAGGCTGAGAAACACTTCGTTAGGTCAATTCCAGTTAATATTATTTCCAAGCTAAATAACATGATGATTTGAAAATTATTTGTATTAAATATTCCTCTTGTTACATATGGATTAACAGAATTATAGAAAACTAAATTATTTTCCCAGGTTTAATTAGAAGTTATTACAGAATTAACAAAATTAAATATGTGACATTAAAATTATTCAATATTTCAGGGGCTTCCCTGATAGCTCAGTTGTTAAAGAACCCACCTGCAATGCAGGAGACCCTGGTTCCATCCCTGGGTTGGGAAGATTCCCTGGAGAAGAGTAGGCTACCCACTCCAGTATTCTTGGGTTCCCTGTGGCTCAGTTGGTAAAGAATCCTCCTGCAATGCGGTAGACCTGGGTTTGATCCCTCAGTTGGGAAGATCCCCTGGAGAAGGGAACAGCTACCCACTCCAGTATTCTGGCCTGGAGAATTCCATGGACTATACAGTCCATGGGGTCTCCAAGTATCGGACATGACTGAGTGACTTTCACGCCACAAGAAATTGACAATTTCCTTTGTCAAGAAGATACAAAAATATGGAATTTACAATAACAACTTAGTAATATGGCTTAACAAATTTATGGACACAATTTTCAGTGAGGGAATTTTGATAATATTATAAAAAATGAGGTATTTCATACACTCAGAATTATTTATAACTGATTTATGAACCTGCTTCTCTTTTTTTTTTCTTATAGCAAAAATCATTCAGTTATAGAAGGTTGAGGTATTTCATTATTTATCTTCTAAAATAAAAGTCAAAAAATAGGAAACGATGTATAAAATATAAAAAATAATATCAAAAGGGTAAATGGTCCATTACAGACTTGGCACTTCCATTCGTGACAGACTACTACAGAATTATTAGAAATTTAAAAATTTATCTTATTTTTTTTTTTATTTTGGATCTCCCTCTCCTCCATTTTCCTTTATTTCTCTAACATCCATATTTTCACTTATATTTTTGAAACCTGTAATTTTTATATCCTGAAACCATCAATAAGGTTCTTTGTAACTGTCAAAATTAACAAATTTTTATTTTGATTTCCTGAATTGAATATGAAAATATTTAGTGAATATTTGAATGCAGAGTTCCAAAGAATAGCCAGGAGAGATAAGAAAGCCTTCCTCAGCGATCAATGCAAAGAAATAGAGGAAAACAACAGAATGGGAAAGACTAGAGATCTCTTCAAGAAAATTAGAGATACCAAGGGAACATTTCATGAAGATGGGTTCGATAAAGGACAGAAATGGTATGGACCTAACAGAAGCAGAAGATACTAAGAAGAGGTAGCAAGAATACACAGAAGAACTGTACGAAAAAGATCTTCATGACCCAGATAATCACGATGGTGTGATCACTCACCTAGAGCGAAACATCCTGGAATGTGAAGTCAAGTGGGCCTTAGAAAGCATCACTATGAATAAAGTTAGTGGAGGTGATGGAATTCTAGTTGAGCTATTTCAAATCCTGAAAGATGATGCTGTGAAAGTGCTGCACTCAATATGCCAGCAAATTTGGAAAACTCAGCAGTGGTCCCAGGACTGCAAAAAGGTCGGTTTTCATGCCAATCTCAGAGAAAGGCAATCCCAAAGAATGCTCAAACTACCGCACAATTGCAGTCATCTCACACGCTAGTAAAGTGATGCTCAAAATTCTCCAAGCCAGGCTTCAGCAATACGTGAACCAAGAACTTCCAGATGTTCAAGCTGGTTTTCGAAAAGGCAGAGCAACCAGAAATCAAATTGCCAATATCCCCTAGATCATCGAAAAAGCAAGAGAGTTCCAGAAAAACATCTATTTCTGCTTTATTGACTATGCCAAAGCCTTTGACTGTGTGGACCACATTAAACTGTGGAAAATTCTGAAAGAGTTGGGAATACCAGACCACCTGACCTGCCTCTTGAGAAACCTCTATGCAGGTCAGGAAACAACAGTTAGAACTGGACATGGAACAGAGTGGTTCCAAATAGGAAAAAGAGTACGTCAAGGCTGTATATTGTCACCCTGCTTATTTAACTTATATGCAGAGTACATCATGAGAAATGCTGGACTGGAGGAAGCACAAGCTGGAATCAAGATTGCCAGGAGAAACATCAATAACCTCAGATATGCAGATGACACCACCCTTATGGCAGAGAGTGAAGAGGAACTAAAAAGTCTCTTGATGAAAGTGAAAGAGGAGAGTGAAAAAGTTGGCTTAAAGCTCAACATTCAGAAAACTAAGATCATGGCATCTGGTCCCATCACTTCATGGGAAATAGATGGGGAAACAGTGGAAACAGTGGATGCCTTTATTTTTGGGGCTCCAAAATCACTGCATGTTGTGATTGCAGCCATGAAATTAAAAGACACTTACTCCTTGGAAGGAAAGCTATGACCAACCTAGATAGCATATTAAATAGCAGACATTACTTTGACAACAAAGGTCCATCTCGTCAAGGCTATGGTTTTTCCAGTGGTTGTGCATGGATGTGAGAGTTGGATCGTGAAGAAAGCTGAGCACCGAGAAATTGATGCTTCTGAACTGTGGTGTTGGAGAAGACTCCTGAGAGTCCCTTGGACTGCAAGGAAATCCAACCAGTCCATCCTGAAGGAGATCAGTCCTGGGTGTTCATTGGAAGGACTGATGCTGAAGCTGAAACTCCAATACTTTGGCCACCTCATGCGAAGAGTTGACTCATTGGAAAAGACCCTGATGCTGGGAGGGATTGGGGGCAGGAGGAGAAGGGGACGACAGGAGATGAGATGGCTGGATGGCATCACTGACTGGATGGACATGAGTTTGAGAAAGCTCTGGGAGTTGGCGGTGAACAGGGAGACCTTGCGTGCTGCGATTCATGGGGCCGCAAAGATTCGGACAAGACTGAGCGACTGAACTGAACTGAGTGGGTGAACTATTGCATCTGATAATTCAGAAACATGATGAGAGAATTTTTAAATATACAAATTTTAAGTAGAGTTTTATTTTTCTTTAACTTGGTGACCTACTTTGATTAAGACAGTTGACTTTCTTAACTGCCTTCCCCCTGGAAATTTAAACAATTATATCAGTTGTCTTCTAAACTTGAGTGTGTAGTGTGAAAGACTCTGAAGACAGTGACACTTCAGTAATTATACAGTATAGCACATTCCTTAGAATTTACTTTATTTAATTATGGGCTTTCAAATTCAGTCAATATTAAACCATATAACCACAAGAATAACATCAAATTTATTATCCAAAGAAGACTAAAAATAATAGCTTAATGCAAATTCTTGAAAAGCAATAATTTGGATTATTTTTCCAAAAATATATTCTATTCAAATATAATAGCCAGAATTAATCCAAGGGATTGTATACCTTATATTGATTTTGCCAGAATATGATTTGTAGTGAGTATAATTTTTGCTTGAAAAGTGTTTAAGCATTATTTTAATGTCTGAAATGTTTTCCCAGATAACTCATATCCAACAATAGTTTATAAATTTTTATAGAAATTTCAGTATTTTACTATTCCACAGAAGTTCACTTGAATTTCAAACTATTTTGGTTTGAGAGAGATGAACCCCTATGTGCATATATTCTATTCGATACAACAAATACAAATAATAAATGTATATAACTTGTTTCTGTCCTCAAACTAATCTAAAATCCACTGGGGAAAAAACAATCTGTGAAAAAATAAGAATGATGGTTTCATGTGTACTTCAAAGTGAAAGTGAGGACCCATTTGTAGAAATATGCATGAACCAATAGGCAAATAGGCTTCTTTCTGCATTGAAAGTCCCTAATAACTATAAAAAGAGATGGGCACTAGAGTGAATCATTTTACTAAAAACAAAAGCAAGCAGTTTAAACCTTTCATAGTTAATCCATGTAGCAAGGAAGGTTCATGCTTTGGGAGGGCCCATCTGGCCTCTCTACAAATGGGAAGGTTTATACATATGGGCCATAACATATGCATAGCTAGCTGAACCAACCCCTGCAACTAAACAGTAATTAGCATGGGGCAGGTTTTTTATGGCTGCTAACACACTAGCAAGTCCTTCCTGACCTACATCCAAATGGACATATGATTACATAAAATGGGTAGTTTCTTTCTCAAGCATTTATTTGTGTGCAAAAATGTAGGATTTGTTTAACTGCCGCCAACTAAAGAACTGAGACCCATATGTTACCCCATAAACTTACCGGTTAGCAATTTGTTATAAGCAAGATGCAAATATTATGGTAAGCATTCAGAACATTTATTCAATGAACCTTATGTTGTAAATGGAAACAACAGTATGTCATAAAATTTCGTAATCACAATTTCACCGCTGGTCTCATTTTATATGTAATTCAGTGTTTCCAAAATCTACCATTTTCAATTAGAGACATCAAGGTCAGCAGAGTTTCTAACAAACATAAAGTAATACAAGATTCAATTTGGGAGAGGGGAAGAAATAGTGAACTTCCATGAGAGCTCGAGCAGACTGCACAATTGGTTAATTTTAAGTAGGTCACAGTAGACTTATTAGTTATGTCAAATAGAATAGACTATTGAATATTTGGTTTAATATGATTTGGGTCTGAATGGGATTTGATAAGTATATGGGAGCTTTAGATCACAGACAGGCCAGAGAACTTTAGAAATTAACATGAAATTAAGGGTTTAATACACTCATGTTGATATGAGTAGCTAATTTAAATAGCAGTTAACAAAATAGTGTCATTTTAGTCTAACTTTATTCTAGGTGTAAATATATGGAAAAATTAGTTTTTTTTTATTTTAAGAGATTTAAATTTTGGCAACCCAAACCACAGATTTATAATAAAAAATCAGAAGTTGTGTAATCCCACAGCAATTTAAAAAAGAAGTCTATGATAAATTTGAAGGGTTAAATTCTAGTTTTGCTAATTGCTCCTATTCCTTATCAATAGTCAAGAAGAATGTTTTTCACTCAAATTTGACATGTGAAAAGTGGAAAAAAATAACTTTGACTATGTCACTGGAATATGCATAATGCATTTTAAATGCTTGTATAGACATTAATGTGAATAATCTTAATGTAGGTCAGTTTTTGTCAGGAATTTTTAGACATTAACAAGGAAGTATTGACCAATATTCTTCTCTTTATCTTTTAGGATTTAATTGCATAAATTAAGGTTCTTTTATTTGGAAGTGTTAGAAAACTTAATTGTCAATAACCTAAAAATTAAATTTACTAGCTCATATTACTTCAGGAACAGTTCTGACTTCAAGTATGGCTTAATCCAAAATCTCAAAAATACCGTAAGATATTTGTTTCTTTGTTTGTTTTCATCTGAATCTTTTAGCTTTGTTTTCTTTCTATTGGCTTTATTATTGAACTGACTCCCTACACAGAGGTGAGAGGATTTTTGGAAGCCTCAGAGTACACATCTCCACACTTCCAAATCCAGAGGAAGAGCTTCTCTTACTCATAAGCCCCAAAATATATCACTTTTTATCAACATAAACTTTTATCATCCCTGGATAAAAGAGACGGCATTCTTTGTCTGTTATTCATTTTTGTATTTTGTGATTCTATAATAGTGCCTGGCACGTATAAATCACTCAATTAATAATTTTTCAATGAGTATGTAAGTAAATCCTCTTCAAACTACATGACTGAGAATAAAGACAGATGGTTTCCCAAGAGAAAATTTTGGTTCTATTATTAGAACAAGAAGAGATCAGCAGATGCTATATGTCCAATCTAGTATTTCCAACATGGAGATGTCAAAATCTGTGTGTGCCTTGGTGATCTTTGAAAGACACTTATGCTTCTGAAACTTAATTTATGGTTGCTGTAGTGGTTCCTGGTAATGTCTCCTGAAGAGGATTATTCATTCAGTATTTTAAGATAATAATTCAAACACTGTTAAAATATATTAAACAAAAGGCAGGACTATTTTATGCTAAAGTGCTAAAAACTGAAAATGACTTTATTTCATTCTTCTAGAAGCATCACATTACACTTCCATTCTATACATTTATAGTAATGTATAGTCCAATCAAAACATGGTTGGAATCTTTAGCTCTTACATTACTATTTAAGCAATCTTCATGTTCCTTCCTAACAGCATTCTGTGAAACTCATTCATGAAAATACTGTCCTAGCAATGGTAACATGGAACTTCAGAGTTAAACCCAAGAATAGAATTTATGAATCAGTCCCTCTTACTAATACAGAGGTTCTCTTTACTGTTATATCAAATAGGTGGTGAGTGCTTTGCATAACTTTGGATGCTTAAGTTAGCTCAATAGACTGCTGCAATGAAATCTGTGTAGTGTTATAATGACACTTTTTAAATGGCTAAACAAGGCTTTGAACCTGATCAAGGAAATTTTATTTATTTTATTTTTTATTAAATTTCTCTTGGGAAATGATTGTAGATACTAAAAATCTGTAAGGATACATATCCATTTCCCACCTAGAATAAGTTTTCTTATATACTTTTGCAATTTCAAGAAAAATATATATCTTTGCAAGAGCATTTATGTAATGTTTTTACATTTAATTAGAAAAGTTAGGAAAAACTCTTAGAATATATGGGCATATAGAAAATGCTTAATAATTGTCAACTATGTAATCTTTAGTATTACTCTGTGGCAAATATTCTCTCTAGAGAGAAGACTATATCTGTTTTAAACTGAGAAAATACTCAATACAAATCTACCGGCCCAAAATACTTAATGTATTTCACCAAAAAGAGAATTTTTGACCTTCCACATGAAGGGGTAGATATCAGTCAATAAATATTTTGGCATCTCCATCAACATGACTATCTGCCCAGTAATCTGGAAAGTCAGGACTGTATTTCTAACACTCTATCAACCTTTCATGATAACATAAAAACATCACTCCTATACTATAACTATCATCACTATTGCCTATACACTTTTTATTATTTTTAATTTTTACTAACTTTTATTGTAGTGTAGTTAGTTTACAATGTTGTGTTAGTTTATGCTGTACAACGAAGTGAATCAGCTATATTTGTACATATATCCCCTCTTTTCTTGGATTTCCTTTCCATTTAGGTCACCACAGAGCACTACAGTAGATTCTCATTAGTTATTATTCCATACATAGTATCAATAGTGTATAAATGTCAATCCCAACCTCCCAGTTATTCCCACCCCCTTCCCCCCTTGATATCATGCATTTGTTCTCTACATCGCTACACTTTTTTAAAAAAGAAAAAACCTGTACTAGTCTATGAAGTGGCCCATAGGTTCATAGGTATTGTCATGCTTATACGCTCGTAAACTCAGTTTAGGGACCTTAAGTATTGTAAAGGTACTAAGATATTAGCAGGCTTCAGTAATGAAGATGATGTTGATAAAAAGGAAGAAAGGAAAGGAGAGAGGAGGAAGAGAGGGGGAAAAAAGTAGAAAAAGAAAAGAAGGAAGGCAGGAAGGAAGAAAGAATGGCAAAAAGAGGGAGAGAGGAGGGAAGAGAGGAAGAAGGAAAAAGAATATTGGGTTGGCCAAAAAGTTTGTTTGAGTTTTTTCCATTATATCATATGTCAAAACCCAAAGGAATTTTTGGCCAACCCAATACTACTAAACTATATAATGTGCTGCAGAGAAGAAGGGTGGGGATTTCCCTTCAGAAATCTGGTGGCTTAAAAAGTGTCCTCTTATAACTAAAGAATGCCTCAGCAGTGTCATTTCCTATATGTAAAAGAATAGTTTTAAAAGTTTTTTATTTCTATTTATTGTCTTTTTGAATAGTGAATATTAACACTAATTATTGAGATTACCTCTGACTATGGCTCTCTATCTCAAACTTTGCTGAGCTCAATGCTGGTTTTAAATTGAACCATTGCTTCCTAGGGGTGCTTCCTGTCAACAGTATCTCTTTTATTATTTGCCCAAAATACGAACCTGGGTTTCCCAGGTGGTACTAATGGTAAGGAAAATATCTGCCAATGCAGGAGATGTAAGGTGACATGGTTTTGATCACTGGGTTGGGATGATCCCCTGCAGGAGGGCATGGCAACCCAGTACAGTATTCTTGCTTGGAGAACTTGGACAGAGAAGCCTGGCAGGCTATCGTCTATAGAGTCACAAAGAGTTCAGTCATTTCATGACTGAAATGACTTAGCTTACACTCACTAACCATGAAGTGGTCAGCAAACCACTCAACAGAAGTATATTTAAACTCATAAGTGTGATCTGGATTAAAAAACATTATACAGTTAAAAATCAAGGATGAAATAGTATAAAATGATTTGAAAGGGCCAACAGGTACAAACTTCCAGTTATAAAATAAAGAATTTATGGGGGTGTAACATATAGTTGTGACTATAGCTACTTATTGGAGAAGGCAATGGCACCCCACTCCAGTACTTTTGCTTGGAAAATCCCATGGATGGAGGAGCCTGGTAGTCTGCAGTCCATGGGGTCGTGAAGAGTCGGACATGACTGAGCGACTTCACTTTTCACTTTTCACTTTCATGCACTGGAGAAGAGGCAACCCACTCCAGTGTTCTTGCCTGGAGAATCCTAGGGACGGCAGAGCCTGGTGAGCTACCATCTATGGGGTCGCACAGAGTCGGACACAACTGAAGAGACTTAACAGCAGCAGCAGCAGCATAGCTTCTAATACCATATTTTATATCTGAAAGTTGCTAAAACAGTAGATCTTAAAAGTTCTCATCACAAGAATAAATATTTTTGTAGCTATGTGTAATGACAGATGTTAACTAGACTAATGGTGATGATCATTTCAGGAGGTATGCAAATATTGAACTGTTATACAACACAAAATTAGTAGGATATGTCAATTATCTGGCTGGCATAATTGCTTAGGCATGCCCGACTCTTTGTGACCCCTTGACTGTAGCCCACCAGGCTCCTTTGTTCATGGGATTTTCCAGGAAAGAATACTGGTGTGAGTTGCCATTTTTCCCTCAAGGGAATCTTCCTAACCCAGGGACCAAACCCACATCTCCTGCGTCTCTTGGCAAGAAGATTCTTTACCACTGAGCCACTTAGGAAGCCTCATGTCAATTATATCTCAATTCAAAATTTAACTATTATATCATAAAATAATTTCTCTCCAAAACCAAAACAGAACTAAAAAAGCAAGGATTTAAAGTTTTCAGACAAATTTCATTCTTTCTTCAGCACATATTATTTCTTTGCAGAGATAATATTTGTGATGTGATTCAGGAAAGTATTATAAAAAAGGGCATTGGGATTTGGCAGAAATAAGTTTTTCAGGTTGTACTGTACTCAGAAGATTTGTTGTTGTTGTACAACTAAGTTTTCAGAAATCCAGAGTATCCTTCCTTACCTCATAGGAACCTTCTTCTGCAAAGTAGGAGAGAATGTTTGTGTTTAAAATAATTCACATAGGAAAGAATAGATTTGACTTTCAGTTTCCTGTTTTCTTGGATTTGTGCAATAGTAATTAGGAACATACATAGACATAAGAAGAATGAGAAAAGTGTATGTTAGCAACACAGCTAGGTAGAGCTAGGAAGTCTAGGGTAAAAGTGCTAAAAATTCAAATCAGAAAAGCAAGGAACTTGTGCAAATTTGTACAGTTAGCGTTATTCCCAGTGATTCCAGAAAGTGGGCTAGTATGGAAGGCAGAAACTTGAGCTGTGTTTTAAAATATGAAAAACAAGACAATAAAAGGAAGATGTTACCTGGCTAAGAAAAGCATGAGGTCAGGAACTCTATCTTAGTTACTTCTGATTAAAGAGTACCTATAAATTGTATTCAATACAATGCAAGTATTTGTCCCCAAGTACATATTTATAGTCTGTGTATCATTTATATCAGAACATGGGTTTCCTTTTTCATTTTCTTCCCTCTCACTCACTAGAGTGTAGAAGTGTTAGTCATTCAGTCATGTCTGACTTTTCACGATCCCATGGATTGTGGACCCCAGGCTCTTCTATTCATGGAATTCTCCAGGTAAGAAGACTAGAGTGGGGTGCCATTCCCTTCTCCAAAGGATCTTCCTGACCCAGGGGTCGAACCTGGGTCTCCTGCATTGCAGATTCTTTACCATCTGAGCCACCAGGGAAGCCCTTCTCACTCACTACATTATAATATTTTTCTCCCATGTATAATATTTTAGTAATATTAATCATAATATTATAAGTATAATATTTTTCTCTCTTACTCATCACCTTCCTCTAACCATCATCACCTCTCTATCAAAACTATGCTCAATAGCATGAAAATAATATACTATGACTATATCTGATTAATAATTTAATATTTTATTTTAAAATTAATTTTTATTGAGGTGTCATGCTTTACAATGTTGTCAGTTTCTGTTGTACAGCAAAGTGAATCAGTTAGACGTATACATACATCCGCTCTTTTTTTTGGATTTCCTTCCCCTTTAGGTCACCACAGAGCAATGAGAAGAGTTCCCTGATCTACACAGTAGGTTCTCATTAGTTACCTATTTTATTTGGAGTCCAGAATCATTTAAGTTCCATTTACTAACTTTTTCAGAGGCCAGTCTCCTCTGGTTTCCCTGTCCTCTGCTATTCCTTCTCAATCTCCTTTGCAATTTCTTTTACTCCTACCTAACTATGAAATATTAGGATTACTCAGGGATCTTTCTAGGCCTACTTCTTATTTCATCTGGCTCACCATAGTCCTAGACAATCACTCCCAGGTTTCAATGACTGTCTTTATAGGAAAAGTCTGAAATTTGTATGGCTACATCAGACCTCTCTTTCAAGCCATAAACTTGCACATCTATCTGCTTACTATCATTTTAAAATGGTGAATCACAAATTCAATCTCAAACATAATTCATCATATCACCCACATTTTTTGCCGCAAAGTATTCCTTCTCTTATTTTCCTTATGTTAGTAAATAAAATGACACCCACTTGTATAATTCATATGAAAAGATGTCAGCTGCAAAATCTTACCTGATGCCTATACCAGACACTGTCAGCTCTCTGCTCAGATCCCCTCAAATTGCTTTTATGACATTTTTTGTATGTCCTTTCCCAGGATCCCTGTGCTTTTGCATCAACAACCCACACCTTCAAATCTTCATTAGAGAACCTTCCTTGGGGGTACTAAAACCATTTGGCCTGATGTACAGGAATCCAGAGTTACCTACAAGTAACCCTGGGCTTGAAGCCAATGACTGATGATACAGAAATATATTTTGACTAGATTTGGTTGGCCTACTCTTAATGCTTCTCTAATTCCCCCAAGTGACCATGTTGATTTAGTACACACATAAACATGTGTGCAATGCCCTCCCTGCTAGACTCTGAGTTCATGAGAAGAGGAGATGAGTGTTTTCTTTCATTTTTTCATCCTTGTAGGCTCAGCAATTGGCATAATGCCCGACACATAATAGGCACTTTTTAAATACTGGTTGAATGAATGAGTTAAGAATTCCTTTAGCTACTGACTGTTTTCCTGAGAGATACCACAGTTGGGTTGGCACAACCAAGATGGATAATCACATTCCTTAGTTGGCAGGATCAGGTGACTCTGCACAGGTGGGGACTTGTGTACATGTAAACAAATATCTGCATCCATAAGATATGCTGCATACTATTTTATGTACAAATAAATGGAAGAATTCTAGACAGATTGTTTACAAAATACCAAATGGTACTAAGTATTGTCTTGTGTAATTTAAAAAAGATAATACTAAATTTGAAGCACTTAAAAGTATGTGATTACATATGGCACTTCTTCCCATGTGTCTTCACAATCTTTCTGGAACCAAAAACAACAACAAAACCTCAATTCAAATCACACATTTTTTTTTTTCTTATAGTTCCCTACAACATTCCAGAGCCCATGAATACAAGTGCTATGTCATGGAATCCTTATGTGCTGGGGTGGTCTCCATGCTCAAATTCTCATTGGTGGGATAGGAACCATCTCTCATTCCTCCATCACCAGAACATTCCCCTCTTCCCAATCACTTACTTCCTGGCCCCATCTCAACCCTTGACAGCCACAATAGGCCTGGTCCTTCTATATTCTGGGCTTCCCTGGTGGCTCAGATGGTAAAGAATCTGCCTGCAATGTGGGAGACGTGGGTTTGATCCCTGGATTTGAAAGAACTGGAGAAGGTCATGGCAACCCACTCCAGTACTTTTGCCTGGAGAATCCCCACAGACCAAGGAGCCTGGCAGACTACAGTCCACGGGGTCACAAAGAGTCGGAAATGACTGAGTGACTAAGCATTCTATTCTCCGGGCTTCCCTGCTTGCTCAGACAGTAAAGAATCTGCCTAAAATGCAACAGACCTGGGTTTGATCCCCGGGTCAGGAAGATCCCCTGGAGAAGGGGATAGCCACACACTCCAGTATTCTTGCCTGGATAATTACATGGACAGAAGAGCCTGTCAGGCTACAAGTCCATGGGGTCGCAAGGAGTCA
Source organism: Cervus canadensis (assembly GCF_019320065.1). Taxonomy (NCBI): domain Eukaryota; kingdom Metazoa; phylum Chordata; class Mammalia; order Artiodactyla; family Cervidae; genus Cervus; species Cervus canadensis. The sequence goes on along the minus strand of NC_057406.1, from coordinate 26,285,787 downwards.
GACTCCACTAACACTTTCACTTTCTTCTATTTTCTAGTTGCTGCCTACACCCCCAGTCCAATTCCTTTATAGGCATTCAACATTTTTAAAAACTGCTTCTGTGTGTGTACACTCAGCTGCTGTCATGTCTGAATCATTGCAAATCCATAGACTATAGCCCACTAGGCTCCTCTGTCCATGGGATTTTCCAGGCAAGAATACTGGAGGGGGTTGCCATTTAATTCTCCAGGGGATCTTCTAGAGCCAGAAATCAAACCCATGTCTCTTGAGTCTTCTGCATTGGCAGGAGGATTCTTGACTACTTAGCATGACCTGGGAAGCCATAAACTGCTTATGCTATTTATTAATCAATTGGTACATTTTATTTATTTCTCTCTGGGGTGTAAGCTCAACAAATATTTATAAATAAACAGTTGTGAATGAAGGCAGTAAACTGCCCACACACGTTGGATGGCGTAAGTCAAGTGTCCTGGTCATTCTTATGGGTTCTGGGCCCTTGTCTGGCCTGTGAAATCCCAGGATGTCGGCCCTTCCGGACTGTACACTCCAGGCCCTCTTGTTGACTGGCTGCCCATGTTCCAGCAGTAAATGGGTGGACAGGAAGTGAGACAGCAAGACAGTATCCCTGGGCCCCTGGACAGCTCCTCACTGAGATCAGATGACACTTCTTACCCCCTCTTTCTAGGCCCAAGGGTGGGAACTGCTTTCCCATCGCTGGTCAGTTATTTTATTTCTATTTAATTTTTCTCCCTCTCTTGTTGTTGTTGTTTAGTCGCTAAGTCATGTCTGACTGTTTGCGATCCACAGACTGTAGCCCCCCACGCTCCTTTGTCCATGGGATTTCCCAGGCAAGAATATTGGAGTGGGTGGCCTTTCCCTTCTTCAGCGGATCCTCCCAACCCAGGGATCAAGCCCATGTCTCCTGCTTGGCAGGCAGATTCTTTACCACTGAGCCACCTGGGAAGCCAGTCCCTCCTGACACCACCTCTTTCTATCCAGTCATGATGCCTTCTTCACAAACTCGCAACAGAAAGCCAAAAGCCAGATAAAAGAAGTCTTTTGTTTTTACTGTGTTTTGTCAAATAGTTCATGCTGCTTGGTCCCGATTTTTATTTTTCTGATGTTTCTTTATTATTGGAAGAAAGAAACAGGTGTCACAGGTGGAAAAGATAGAGGGAGGAGAAAGCATAAAAGCAAAATAAGAATTTATTTCATGTTATTGTAAGGCTTCTGACCTTGTCATCTTTGGCACATCCTTGTCCCCCATATGCAATTCATCTATAGACATTAGGTTTTCTTTTTAATTAAAAAATTTTATATAATTAAAAGTTACTTTTCACTTACATTTATTATAAAATATTAACCATATACCCTTGTTGGGTATATACATCCTTGAATCTATCTTACACCCAATAGTTTGTACCACCCACTGTCCCATTACTTTGTTGCCTCTCTTCCCTCCCCACTGGTAACCACTAGTTTGTCCTCATATAGAAATATATGAGACTCACAGATACACTGGAGTCTGCTTCTTTTTTTGCTATATTAACTAGTTTGTTGTATTTTTCAGATTCCACTTGTAAGTGGTATCTCACAGTATTTGACTTTGTCTGACTTATTTAATTTAGCATAGTCCTCTCCCAGTCTATTGGAGAAGGAAATGGCAACCCACTCCAGTGTTCTTGCCTGGAGAATCCCAGGGACAGAGGAGCCTGTTGGGCTGCTGTCTCTGGGGTCGCACAGAGTCGGACACGACCGAAGCAACTTAGCAGTAGCAGCAGCTCCCAGTCTATGCATGTTGCTGCAAGCAGCAAAACTTTGTTTTTTAATGGCTGAGTAGTATTCCATTCCACATATATAGACACATCTTCTTTATCCACTCATCTTTTGATGTACACTTTTTTGCTTTCATATCTTGGCAATTGCAAATAATACTGCTGTGAACATTGGGCTGCATGTATCTCTTCAAATTGATGTTGTTGTTGTTGTTGTTTACAGATATATACCCAGGAGTGGAATTGCGGGATCATATGGAGAAGGAAACAGCAGTCTATGGGGTCGCACAGAGTCAGACACGACTGAAGCGACTTCGCAGCAGCAGCAGCATGGTAGTTCTATTTTCATTTTTTTGTGAAACCTACACACTGTTTTCTGTAATGGCTGCAGTAATTTACATCCCCATCAACAGTGTTCAAGTGTTCCCCTTTCTCCATATCCTCGCCAACATTTGTTATTTGTGTTCTTTTTGATGATAGCCTCTCTGACAGGTGTGTGGTGACATCTCATTGCAGTTTTGATTTTCATGTCCCTGATGATTAGCGATGTTGAACAGCTTTTGATGTGCCTATGGGCCATCTGCATTTCCTCTTTGGAAAAAATATCAATTCACATCTTCTGCCCATTTACTAGTCAAGTTGTCTGTTAGTTGAGTTGTTTGTTTGTTTTGATGTTGAGTTGCATGAGCTGTCATATATGCTGGATATTAACCCCTTTTGGTAATATCATTTGCAAATATTCACTCCCATTCAGTAAGTTGTCTTCATTTTGTCAATGATTTCTTTTGCTGTGCAAAAGATTTTAAGCTTAATTAGGTCCTATTTACTCTTATTTACTTTAGGAGACAGATCCACAAAAATACTGCTGAGATTTATGTCAAAGTGCCTTTGGCTTATGTTTTCCTCTAGTAGTTTCAGAGTATCTAGCCTTATATTTAGGTCTTTAATCCATTTTGAGTTTATTTTTGCATATAGTGTTAGAGAACGTTCTAATTTTATTCTTCTACATGTAGCTGTCCAGTTTTACCAATGCCACTTATTGAAGAGGCCTTGTTGATTTTACCTCTGAAATATCTTTCAAGTGCATCTCTGTTTTTCCATTTCAGTCATCTTCACCATAATTCAGTTTTTCCACAATTACCATCTGTTAACTTGCACCCATTCTTGCATCCAATGTATGCCCCACACAGTAGACAGAATGACCAAAAAGGATATTTAAGGTGCATGCTAAACCCTATTTGTTGTTGTTGTCGTTGCTTATTTAGTAGCTAAGTTGTATCTGACTCTTTTGCAACCCCATGGACTATAACCTGCCAGGCTCCTCTGTCCATGGGATTTCCCAGGCAAGAATACTGGAGTGGGTTGCCATCTTCTTCTTCAGGAGAATCTTCCCAACCCAGGAATCGAACCTTCTGCTCCTGCTTGGCAGGCTGTCTTTATCACTGAGCCACTGAGGAAGCCTGCCAAACCCTGTAGGAAATAATAATGACAATCGTCATCACCATTGTTAAAATTTGTTGAGTACATTTTATGCTGCTGCTTCTGCTAAGTCGCTTCAGTCGTGTCCGACTCTGTGCGACCCCATAGATGGCAGCCCACCAGGCTTCCCCACCCCTGGGATTCTCCAGGCAAGAACTCTGGAGTGGGTTGCCATTCCAGGCACTATTTTTTTAAATTTTTTGGTAACATGAGCCCTTCATTATAAGGGCTTCTATCATCCATTTTTGCCATGTTCTAAGAGGCAAGTCATTCTTGTGACTTGCTCATACTATTTTCTGTATCTTGGTAGGAAACAGATGCACACATACACACACACACACCCCAATTTATCTTAGGTGTTAGAATTATAGGTGTAATCACAATTTAATATGAACCATGATTTGGGACTATAGTTTTTTAGTTTCTGAAAAAAAAATGATTGTCTAGGTTGAATTATAAAGTCATTTTGTTAAATTTTATGTTGGAACCTGTAGCTTGGAAAACTCTCTACTGTGTCTCTCCTATGTTTGTTATCTTCATTTTTCTCATTTTTCTAAGCACCCAGAACATTACACTCCACCTTCTATCATTAGTCTTATGTTTACTTGCATTTTGGGGAGGAGTATATATTTTTTTCTTTTTACATTTTTGACCCCCACATTCATTTTTAATTTAGCTAAACACACAACTTTCTATCACTTATACACATTTCAAAAAATATAATATTAGGTTATAAAAGAAAACTATGATCCATCAACTATATTAGATGTCTTTCTCAGTTTTATTTTTGTAGTCATAAAGTCTACAAAAAAGTAATACTTTTCTACAATCCTCCTTTCAAATACATTTAACATCTTAGCAACTTCCTAAAAATATATTCATTGTTTTTAAGATTGTTTCTTTGATTCCATACCAAACTTATGTTTATCACATGATTGCTCACCCAATTATACAACAAAATAAAAAGCATCATCAAATAGTTTAATAGGAATGTAGGAAAATGTAGTCTGGTTCATCAAATGATGCAGAAAATAATGTGACAACAAAAAAGTCTGATAGCAAGATATTACTTATACTAGAATCTGTATCCCCACACTTGAGGAAAAAAGAGATATAAAGAGAATAGAAGTGAATAGATACAGTAAGAACACTAAGTTAAAAAAATATATCATGGCAACATAATATAAAATGTTTATGCTTAAATATTCAATGTGACACATTCTAAGTTATGTGAGGGAAAGACTACACCTTATTCAAATTGGTATTGATTATCTCCTAGCCTAACTCAGTGCTTATATTATTTCCCATATTATATTAAATAAATACTTAGATAATAAAAAGAAACCAAAGTTCACTATCTTCCCTAAAAAAGAAAACAATAATGTCTTTGAATGTGCATTTATGTATGTGTACAAATTTTGCGCTTTCTCTTTCTGAACTGTTTTTGTCTAATGACTTGTTTCCCTAAATCGTTTTTTAATATTTATCATTTCAACTCTATGGTCATAATAGAATTTTGAAAACCATTATATACCTAGTTGAATCCTTCAAAGTCTCCTAAATTATTTTTCTTACATTAACGGAGATATTTAGTGGTGCTGTTTCCTGTTTAATTGGAAGCATACGCTTTGTGAAAATGGGCTCAGTCATCTTTATTTTTTCTCTTCTTTTGTGGAGCCAAGCAAACCGGTAAAAAGGCAAGTCAATTAGGTCTCCCTAAGGCAAGGCAAAATAGGAGGAGGAAAGACAACCAAGGACTCTGAGCATCTGGGCTGGCCCAGGCCAACAGTGATAGGCCTTCAAGAAGCACAGCAAACGAACTGACATTATGTCCACAGGTTATCATTATCCTGTGTTTTTTTTTTAAGCCCGATCGATCCCTCCCCACTACAATGATGCTTCCGGGCATCTCTCACTGCTGGGGAGTAATTGACCATAGGGTATCATTAAAGATGGTAGGTAGAAAGGAAGAGGGGGAGCTTGGGCAAGGTGTGGGGGAGGGCGGGGGGCGACGCTACTCAGGGTCAGAGGCAGCCACCAGCTCCAGCTTCTTGTCGTATCTTTTCTCTCTCCTGAACCCCACTGACCTTTCACTCGGAGCCAGCTGGAGCCCAGAGAGGTTTAATTGAATGGATTCCTCAGATGTGTTTGGAGTATGGGTGACGAAGAAAGAAGGAGGAGGGAAAGAAGGCCGGACACGGTGGTGCAAAGAGAGAAGAGGGGGAGGGAGTTTTCCATGACCTTAAGAGGCTAATTGCCTGGCTCTTCCCAGGCCCTGACTGGAGCCTGCCTTGCGCAGGGCTCCCGTTGTCTGCTGGAGCCAAAGCTCTCCAGCCGCTGCCTGAACCCCGGCTTCAGAAATGCAGCGCGGGCAGCCGCTCCCGGGTGACCTCGGGTCCAATCAATAGCGGGCCGGCCCACGTGGCTGCAGCGCCTCTCTACCCATCTTGGACAGAGCTACGTAACAGGCTCCTCTCATCCCAGTTCTCCCAACCTCCCTCATTAATCTGAACCTGGGGAAAAAAGAGGGGTACAGGATTGACCAAAAACACTAATGTGTGTGTGTGTGTTTCGGTCTTCTTCAGTGTGAGTTTAATGGAAGAAAATCGAAGCCAGCAAGAGAAATCAAACCTCTCCTCTGGCACTTTCTATCTTGGTTCCATTGTTTGTTTCTGAAATTATAAATCCCAGGGAGTAACCAGATTAAGAGTTTATCCACGAACACTAGCCCTCCCTACACCTCCTGGCTCTCTAAACCCTGTCTTTATGGGGGCGTGTGTGTGTGTGCGCGCGTGCACGCCTGTGGTTTTTTTTTTTTTTTTTTTTTGAACATAAGTAAAAAGGAATCAGTGAATGTCAGCTGAGTTAAATGGGTGACAAGGGAGATGGAAAGAAGAAAATTCATCCCTTCTTGTCTTTGAGAGTAATTTAATTAGGCCCAAGCCCCCTGTGAGCGGATAGGAAAAAGACTGGGGGTGGCTTGTCTAGGTTCCCTCTAAAGGCAGAAGCGGCCTTGGATGCTGGGTAAGTGCCTGTGTGCACACACAAAGGATTTTTAAAGGATCATGTAAGAAGATCAACTGATCAGCAGCTAATTTTGTGTACTTAGGGAGCAAACGAGAGAGCATAGTCCCCCTGGAATACCTAGGGTAATGGGATAAAAAAAAAGAAGGGAGGAGGAAAGATCTTAAGTATTTTACTATTAATGCTGATCACTAAAATTAAAGATTTATACTGCTTGACAGGGTGGCGAGCCTTAGCTCTTGGGAAGCCTCTGTGTGTGTGTGTGTGTGTGTGTGTGTGTGTGTGTGTGTGTGTAGGGACATGGATGGTGCATATGAATGCATGTCTCAGTAATTGCATATGTGTGTATGTGAAGTATGAGTTGATTTAGTCATATACATACAAATGTGGATTTAAAAAAAATATACTGCTCAGTTATTTTGAAAATTGTCATCAAAAACCACTTTTAAACTAATTGGAGTCTGCCGAGAGGAAACCTCATTTTTGGTTCAAATGAATTTTCTGAAATGTCATTTGATTCGGGAAATATGACTGATCTGCTCGATTTCTTGATAAGAAATGAAATGAGCCGTTGTCCTTCAGGATATCATAGACTTGAAATGGGGGATTTTATGGTTAATGCCATCAGATAGAAGTGTCCTACTTTGAAAGGAGAAGTCCATCAGCCTCAGGGGAAGGCTGAAGTCTGAATTCGTCTTTAAATCCTCTGCTGCAGTTAAAGCTGGCATGGAGCAATGATAGGGGTTTTTTTCTAAGCAATAATTACAAAATAAATGGCACTAAACAATGAGATTATTGATACCAAAATGTTTGTAGTTTTATACCTTAACACTGTGAATTCCAAGTTGAGTTCCTAATATCAATGTTTGATATGAAAGTCAAGAGGAGAGGCAAAATTTGTATGTTTGGACCACAGTATAGAATATTATATTTTTAGAAGTATGATTAATGTAGTCATTCTTATAGAATACTACATCAACAATAGAGACAGAAAAATAGTAAGGAAATAAAACTGATAGCAGCATACATGGAAAAATACACATAGCCAGAAACAAGAAGAGTATCCGGGTCACTGACCTCAGGTATGGCTGGATGAGTATGTAGCCATGCTTAAGAAAAGATAATTCTCTGATGGTCCAGTGGTTAGTTCACACTTTCACTGCTGAGGATGCTGGGTTCCATCCCTGGTCAGGGAACTGAGATCCTGCAAGCTGCATGGCGTACCACTTACCCCACCCCTCAAAAAAAAGGTAAGCAATGGAATAGAGGCAGTTATGCCTCATTGAAGTGTGTGTTTTAAATGAATTGCAACAAACAGGAGAAGACCTTTGCAATAGATTTATTCCATAGGAAGAAAGCTCATTGTGAATAAAGCTGATATCTGCCTGCTTACAAAACGCCTACCTTCACTCTGACCAGCTCCATCCTGCGCTCTGGGGCTGGGTATTTGTATCCTCTGCTCCCTGTATACTTCTGTTGAGAGATTGTATACCATGGTCAGGTGTATTTTAGAGCTCTGCAACAAATAAAGATTCCCATGAAATTTAGTCAAAATGTAACAGAAAAGAGCTGTGAGGAAGAAAGAGATAAAAGATAAGATAAGAAAAAGGTATGTTTCAAAGTAGTGTACTTCAATGCAGAGGGAAAGAGGGAGGGAGATAAGGGAAGAAAGAGGCAAAGAGAGCCAGTAGAGATGGGGAGTGAAAAATAAAGAGGATGAAAGGAGCAGAATACATCTGATGAAAGGAAAGTGGGAATGGGGATAATGTATTCAACACGTTTTCAATCACCTCACCCCTTATTTTTTAGGTACTAATTTTAATTACTTCACAGAAATAGGAGAACTTCATTCTTAGACTCACATACCCATCAGCTAGTACTTGGCAGTACTTGCTTACATGCAGAAAACAACATAACCATAAAATGCCTTCTATCAATGAAATAGAAATTCACATAGTTATGATGATATCAAGTTGTATGCATTGACTCATTATTTATAAATGCTGAGATGTCATAGCTTTCTCATAGCCTTCTTGGAAACAAAATCTACACTATTAAAGGGAAATTACTTTTAGGAATTCAAGACTTCCTTGAAAATAGGCAATCAAAATTCTCAAATATTTAGAGGAGTCACTCATAGCCTAATCCTAATATAAACCTGGAATTAGAATTTTCCAGTTGGTTTCCTGATTAACATGCAGCTATTCCACAAAATGGCAATAGAAGCAAAATTTTGACACTTTCATAGTAACTAGAGTCTTTTTTAAATGTCATCCCACTTTGCCTGACCAATAATTTGTATATACTTGTATTTATTGAATATATACATATATATGTATTAGCATATCTTCCTTGGCATTCCAGACATACTTGCAAAAGAATATTTTAAAAAGAATGGTACATAGACAACGTGTAGGTGATTTATTTTGGAAATTAAATGACTTTCCATCTTAAAAATTTTTTCTAATTAAGGCATTAGCTTCATATATTTCAACTCCTTAAGATAAATCAGCTCAGTATGTGAACAAAATAATCATAGAAATTTCCTCCAATTATATATTAGCCAGTCCAAATTTAAAATTGTATTTAAGGCTTGAGATAAAAGAGTTTATATGTAAAGATACTTTCTGTCCATTTTTCTTTTTTAACTCTTGGTAAATACATATGACGTACAGTAATCTTAGAGCATGGCATGCATTTGTTTTGTCCCACATTTTGTACAGTAACCACTGAGTAAAGAGGGGCCCAGAGAAAATTACAATCGTATTGGCATTGATATAGCACTGCTAAGAAGCAGTGATATAACTCAGCCTTAGATTGCACCCTCAAGAAATCATGTTGAAGTTCACAACAGGTAAGCATCTTGACAAATCCTTCTGAGTATGATGAAAGCAGCTTGCAAAAATAGCATAAGAGTACATCTTGGATAACATCTCAGATACATCAATTTTGTTCTGGAAACTGTTACGGTATTATACTTAGCTAGAGGTATAGTAAGGTACTTTTTCAGCCACACCATAGATCTTATTAACTCAGTGCCAAAAATATTTTTATACTACCAAACTTATCAGTGGCTTAAAATTGCACATTTTTAATTCTGAAATTTTATGAACCTTATATTGATAAACATATTAACATTGGAAAAGTACTCTGACTCTCACAAGTGTTACACATTGGGTAAACTACAAAGACACCTTAGAGGGACATTATTTTCAAATTTTGATACTCCATATTATATTGTTCTCCTAAGTTCTATTATTTAAATTGTGCTTATGTGGAGCAGAAGAGAAACTTGATTTTTCCACAAATACCATGGATACCCAATATCCCAAAATTACAAACTTCTAAGCTCCTAAATATTCATTGGAAAGACTGATGCTGAAGCCTAAACTCCAATACTTTGGCCACCTGATGCAAAGAAGTGACTCAAGATCCTGATGCTGGGAAAGACTGAAGACAGGAGGAGAAGGGGATGACAGAGTACGAGATGGCTGAATGACATCATTGACTCAATGGATGTGAGTTTGAGCAAGCTCCAGGAGTTGGTGATGAACAAGGAAGCCTGGCGTGCTGCAGTCCAAGGGGTTGCAAAGGGTCGGACATGACTGAGCTACTGAACTGACTGAAGCTCTGCACTCATTAGTTTATTTATTTAACTTTTTCCTTCAACACCTACTAAATGAACTTCTTCTGTGTTCCTGTGTATAGTTTGTTCACCATTTTATCCCTAGCACTGAGCATAACGCCTGGCATATAGTAGGCATACAACAAAAGTATTGCAGGTATATTTGGTAGTGTTATGCAACAGCAGAACAAAAACTGTACTTAAGAAAAACGTCCTGAAATTCCATGCTTCTTTTTTGAATTCTAACAGAAAATTGTCACTCAAGCCATGACACATTTACATGGATAATAAGCACATATATTTGTCATAGACTGGATGAAAATTGCTATTATCCTGTGACTATCCTAGAGCCACACAAGTAGACAAACTGATATATAATAAGGTTGAAAAGCAAAGCAAGATCCCAGATGAAACCCAGATTAAGAGATTTCTCTATTATTTTACATAAACATGGGAAAAGAGCGTAAGGGGCCACGATCAAGAAGAATGTCAAACTAAACAAGTTGGTGCTGAGGACAGAGGCAGAATTGATTTCTGAGGAAAAATACTCTTACAGATTAAAAATAGTTTTGGAGAATCATTAAGTATGAAATACTAAACAGAAGCAAGCAGCAAATTATTCCCTACATCCTCCATCCTTGGATTAGGAAATAGCAGTCAAAGAATAAAGACAGCTGAGTGCCAAAGAATTAATGCTTTTGAACTATGGTGCTGGAGAAGACTTTCAAGAGTCCCTTGGACTGCAAGAAGATCAAACCAGTCAATCCTAAAGGAAATCAACCCTGAATATTCATTGGAAGGACTGATGCTGAAGCTTGAAGCTCCAATACTTTGGCCACTTGATGCAAAGAACCGACTCATTGCAAAAGACCCTAATGCTGGAAAAGATTGAAGGCGGGAGGAGAAGGGGCTGACAAAGGATGAGATGGCTGAACAGCATCACCAACTCAATGGTCATGAGTTTGAGCAGACTCTCGGAGACGGTGAAGAAGAGGGAACACTGCTGTCCATGGGCTCACAAAGAGCTGCACTCAACTTAGCAATAGAACAAGTTGAAGAAATGACTTGAGATGACCCCTTTCATCTACCTAATGTTCAAACTGGCTTCCTGGAAGAACCAGAATATCACACATACCCAGAGCACTTCCCTGAAAAACCAGCAGTATTCTGTCATGAAGGAAATGCCCATCGAGTAGGTAGCTTTAATGGTGTGTGTTCGAATTTCTTTTGGCTGTACTTAATCTTGGCACTACATCTGACCACTACTAGTAGAGTCCAGTTAGAAGAAAGAAAATTTAAAACAACTAATGTAACTGAAAGATCATAAGACCCACAAATTTTACAACATTCTGTAAAGATAATGAAATTAAAAAATTAGATTCAGACATGTGGATCAGAGAAGGAGATTCAGAATTTTACATTCTGTTCATTTATTTTATTTTACTTATTTTTAAATGTTTACTTTTTTGGCTGCTCTGGGTCTTAGTTGCATCACACAAAATCTTCTGTTTTTTGCAAACTCTTAGTTGTGTCACGTGGGATCTAATTTCATGACCAGGGATCGAACCCAGGCTTCCTGCACTGCATGTGCAGAGTCAGCCACTGGACCACCAGGGAAGTTCCTGTTCAATATTTTAAAGTTTCACAGGGCTACAAAGACCAGTGATGATATCAACAGATTTAAAATTAAAAGGGAAAGGTGAAATATAACTTAGATTTTAGAAATCATACTCTTCTTAAATTTTCTCTCAGGGTATACTGAATAGTAGGCAAACAAAATTAGTGATAGAAGACTGAATGAATACATGTGAATATAAATGAACCTATCTAAGAAAGACATTTTTGTGAAAACACAAATCATTGCTGGGTGCTAAATATATGATTTCCCATGTATTATACATTTCTGAGATATTTTATAATTTAAAATTTTAATATGATGATCCCTATGCCTATGCTAATACTTTTTAATCAGGATAAAATATTTGCTAAGCAGAGATTTTTTTTTAAATGTTAGACTAAAACTTCAAGAGATTTTCTAATTTATTAATTCCATAAATTGATTTCATATATCACTAGAAAATGAAATGCACAAGACATTCCAGATGACATTGTGAGTGTAAGTTCGAATGATGAAATTCATGTGTAGTTATTGGAAACAATGTTACACTCTCTAGATAAATCTGACTCTGTTAATATGGTCTAAGAATGTAACTTCTAAAATAAATATTACATTCATTTATTACTATTGTGGGTGATAAACAAGAAAAATAATCTTTCAAAAAGTATAATTATAAAAAATACATTCAAAAGTATTTGCAGGTGATGTCTGCTTCTAGCCATGTAGAGTAAGAGACTGGGTTTATTTTCTCATCCTCAAGAACTAAAAAATGAAACAAAATATATCAAGTGAAAATCTACAAACATTGGAAATGAGCAGCATAAGATGGAGGTCCCTGAGGGGAGGGAAACAAATAAGCTAAGTTTTCTGATTGTCCCAGATTCTTGCCTGAAGGCAATTTCTAGTCTACAAGGTAAGGAAGGGCATTCCAAACACAGCCTAGAGGACTCTCTGAGTTGGAGAGATGAGTTAGAAATTGGGAACCCCAAGGTGGCTGTGGCACCCCAGGTGGCATAATGAAAAGCAATCTGCCTGCCAATGAGGGAGACATAAAGAGACAAGAATTTGATCCCTGTATAGGGAAGATCCCCTCAAGATGGAAATGGCAACCCACTTCACCATCCTTTCCTGGAACATTCCATGGACAGAGGAGCCTGGAGGGCTACAGTCCGTGGGGTTTCAAAGAGTCGGACAGGATCGAGCAACTGAGAATGCACAGACACACACAAGGTGACTGTAATTTGTAAACACAGTACTGAAGAATAGATACCCGGGGTGACACAGAGAAAGCTACAAAAATGTGCAGAAGGGTCCACTTTAATCTTTGGCTTAGTACTTCTTGGGTATCTATAAGAATGATTTATGAGTTTACCTGAGGTTGTGGGGGGTGGGGAAAGACTGGAAGACAGCAGACTGAACAAGGGTCAGAGTTCTCATAAGGCTGGGGTTAACTTATTTTCCCACCAGCCAGAATGGAAAGAGCAGATAATCCAAGAGACATCAGAAGAGACCTTAAAAATGCAATGCATAAGTAGTACAGTTAAATTAGTCATAAAGACTGCTCTGCATTTGGAATAACAAATTATAAAGACAAGCCTCAAAAGAATGTAATAGATTTCTCTTTCTATAATCAAGTCAAACATTGATTAAGGGAGTACAACAAAATTCTGCATCCACATTGTCACCTAGTCATTACGAACATGTAAAGGAGCGGGAAAGTGTGAGCCGTAACAGGAGAAAATCAGTTAATACAAACTGACTGAAAATCAGCAGAGGCAATGGAATTATCAGACAAGGTTATTAAACAGCTATTTCAATATGTTTATATTTTTTTAAAGTTAGAAGAAAATATGGCCATAATGGTTATAAAATGTAAGAAAGAAGTACTAATAGTACTTCTACAGATTAAAAATGCAATGTCTGAAAAAAGTATGCTAATAAAATTAGCAACAGTTAGCATACTAATCACTGCAGAATAAAAGGTTAGTGAATTTAAGGCAGGAAAACAAAACAAAACAAAACAAAAAAGCAAAAAAATTTATCCAAAAATGAAACACAGAAAGAAAAAAACAGAAGTATATAAAGCAAAGGAATATAGTGAACTTTGTAATAGTATCAAGCAGTCTAACATATGTACAATAGAAATCTGAGAAGGAAAAGTAGCAGAAAATATTTTTGAAGAAATAATGGCCAATTGTAACTCCCTAATTTTATAGATTCATGGGGTCGCAAAGAGTCGGACATGACTGAGTGACTGAACTGAACTGAACTGAATTTTATAGAGATTTTAAAACTATGGACCTGAAAAGCTCATTAAAACCAAAACAGGAAAAAATATGGAGACAACACCATGGCACAACAGAGATTGCTAAAAACCAGACATCCAGAGAAAAATCTAAAAGCAGTTAGAAAGAAAAACACATTACACAGATAAGGATGATAGCAGACTTGTTGTCAGAAACTATGCAAATGAGATTAAAACAAAGCAGCATATTTTAAGTACTGAAAAAAAAAAAAAGCTATCAATCCAAATTCTATACCAAGCAAGAGAATCTTTCAAAATGATGAAATAAACAGGCTTTTAGGAAATAATCGAGATAATTTAGTGCATCAACATGCACAAAGAGAAACGTTAAAAGAGACCCAAAAATGATACCAGATGTAATACCAGATGCATCTATACAAGCTATTAAAAAAAAACTTTGAATGTTAAATGTGTGAGTAAATGTATAAAACATTTTTTCCTTATTTTCAGTTTCTTTAAAATGCAATCTACTGATTAAAGTGAAGTAGAAACAGTGTATGATGAGTGCAGTAAATTAAATAATAGGTCTCTAAATAGTAGAGGACAGAAGAACCTGGTGTACTTCAGTCCATAGGATCTCAGAGTCAGACATGACTTAGTGACTGAACAACAACAAAAAGATGTCTACTTACTAATCCCCAAAATTTATGAATATCTTACTTTATATTCAAAAAGAGCATTCATATGTGAGCAAGTAAAGGTCTTAAAATGGGAGATTATCCTCAACTATTCAGCTGGCATGATGTCATTGCAAGAATCTCTACAACAGAGAGTCAAAAGAAGAAGGAGGAGAGATGACAGAAGTGGAGGATGGAGAAAAGGGCACGAACCAAAGAAGCAAGAAAGCCTCTAGAATTTGGATAAAAAGGAATAAAATTCTCCCTTAGAGTCTCTATGTAAAACACAGCCTTTCAGATCAATTCTAGACTTCTGACCTCCAAAATTATAAAATAATCCACTCGCTGCTTTAGATTTGAGATAATTTTCTGCTGCAGCAATAAAAAACAGATACTGATTTTGGTATTAGGACAATGAGTCCTGTGACAAAAATTGTATAATGTAGAAGTCACTTTGGAATTGGATAATGGGTAGAAGCTGTAAGAATGTTAAGGGGTCATGATAGAAAAAGTCTAGATTGCTTTGAACAAAGTGCTAGTTGAAATAAGAACCTTAATATCCCTTCTGGAGAGAACTCAGAAGAGGTCACAAACAGGCTGAGAAAACCTATGATATTATAGAGAATATCTATATCATCATGAACATAATTTTCATAGAAATATGGACATTAAAATCACTGCTAGTTGAGTCTCAAAAGAAACTAAGGAACATGTTATTGGAAATTGGGGAAAAGGGCACCTTCATCTCCTGATGGCAGGAAACTTAGCTGAATTTCATTCTATGGTTCTATAGAAAGTGAAACTGGTAAGCAACAAACTTGCATATTTTTCTGAGAATACTTCCAAGCATAGTGTTGAATGTGTAACCTGATTTCTTCTTGGAGCTTGGAGTCAAATGTGAGTAAGAGGTAAACTGAGGGAAGAAAGTGTTTAGCCAAATGAAACTAGGAAATCTTCAGCTTATTCAGATTGCAAACACAAGAGAAAAAAAAAAGCTAAAATTAAGAGACCAGTTGTCAGGAGAGTGCATTCTGGATTCTGGATACAAAACCAGTTGTATTGGAAGATAATCTTTTGCTAGTGCCTTGGAGGTAACAAAAATTACAGCAACACAGAGAGTTCTTTGAATAGACACATGACTTATGGATACTCTCAATCGTCTCAGCAGAAATCAAAAATAAAGATTCTCAACACTTTCTGAGTAATTCAGAGGATTACAATTGGACAGAAAATCAATAGGGTATAATAGAATTCAATGACACAATATTTTTGACCAAATGAATTGATATATACTATATAGAATACTTCACCAAACAGCAGGAGAAATACATGTCATTAACATTTTCAAATGCAAACAGAACATACCTGCATTCTGAGCAGATTCCACCACATTAAAATGATAATAAGGGAATATTTTTAACAACTCCATGCCAATTTAATAACTGACATAAAATAGATAAATACTTCAATATAACAAAAATACCAAAGCTTACTCTTAAAAATACATGATCTAAATAACGCCTACATTTTAAAGTAGACCTCCCAAGTGGCTCAGTGGTAAAGAATCCACTTTTCAGTGCAGGAGCTGAGTTCATTCCCTGGGTTGGGAAAATCCCCTGGAATAGGAAATAGCAAGTCACTCCAGAATTCTTGCTTGGAAAATTCCGTGGACAGACGAACCTGGAGGGCTACAGTCCATGGGGTCGCAAGGGTTGGACACAACTCATCTCTTGCATATTTTAAAGTATTAATAATTTGGTATGCAGTTAAAAGTTTTCCTACAAAGAAACTCTAAGCCCATAAAACTTCACTGGTGAAGTCTAGCAAACATTTTAAAAAGTAATACAATTCTACAATCTTTCCTGGGAAACAAGATAAGAGGATGTATATCCCAGCTCATTTTATAAAGGAGTATTAATCTGACACCAACATCAAAAAAAATTATTAAAAATTACAAACAAATATCTTTAAACATAAATTCTAAAATATTTAAATCAAATTTAGCCAATTCAATTTAACCATATATAAAATGGATCATGGACTTTCCTGGTGGCTCAGATGCTAAAGAATCTGCCTGTAATGCAGGAGATCCTGGTTCAATCCCTGATTCAGAAGATCCCCTAGAGAAGGGAATAGCTACCCACTTCAGTATTCTTGCCTGGTCACGAAGAGCTGGACACGACTGAGTGACTAACAGTCAGAAGAGCAGGCAAGAAAACACAGAACTATACAAAAAAGACCCCATTGACCCAGATAACCACAATGGTGTGATCACTCACCTAGAGCCAGACATACTGGAATGCAAAGTCAAGTGAACCTCATGGAATTCCAGCTAAGCTATTTCAAATCTTAAAAGATGATGCTGTTAAATTGTTGTACTCAATATGCCAGCAAATTTGGAAGACTCAGCAGTGGCCACAGGACTGTAAAAGGTCAGTTTTTGTTATTCCAAAGAAAGGCAATGACAAAGAATGTTCCAACTACCACATAACTGGACTCATTTCACATGCTAGCAAAGTAATGCTCATAATTCTCCAAGCGAGTATTCAACAGTATGTGAACTGAAAACTTCCAGATGTTCAGGCTGGATTTAGAAAAGGCAGAGGAACCAGAGGTCAAACTACCAACATCCGTTGGATCATAGAAAAAACAAGGGAATTTCGAAATCATCTACTTCTGCTTTATTGACTACACTTAAGCCTTTGTGTGGATCACAACAAACTGGAAAATTCTTAAACAGATGGGAATACCAGACTACCTTATCTGTCTCCTGAGAAACCTGTATGCAGGTCAAGAAGCAAGTTAGAAGCAGACATGGAAGAACTGACTGATTCAAAATTGGGAAAGGCTGTCAAGGCTGTATTCTGTCACCCTCCTTATTTAACTTATATACAGAGTGCATAATGCAAAATGCCGAGCTGGATAAAGCACAGGCTGGAATCAAGATTGCTGGAAGAAATATCAATAACCTCAGATATGCAGATGACACTACCCTTTGACAGAAAGCAAACAGAAACTAAAGAGCCTCTTGATGAAGGTGAAAGAGGAGAGTGAAAAAGCTGGTTAAAACTCAACATTCATAAAAAGAAAACCATTTCATCTGGTCCCATCACTTCATGGCAAATAGATGGGGAAACAATGGAAACAGTTACAGACTTTATTTTCTTGGGTTTCAAAATCTCTGTGGATGGTGACTGCAGCCATGAAATTAAAAGACGCTTGCTCCTTGGAAGAAAAGCTATGGCAAACCTAGACAGCATATTAAAAAGTAGAGACATTACTTTACCAACAAAAGTCCGTACAGTCAAAATTATGGTTTTTCCAGTAGTCATGTATGGATGTGAACTTTGGACTATAATGAAGGCTGAGTGCCAAAGAACTGATTCCTTCAAACTGTGGTGTTGGAGAAGACTTTTGCGCATCGCTTGGACCATAAGGAGATCAAACCAGTTGATACTAAAGGAAATCAACCCCGAATGTTCATTGGAAGGACTGATGCTGAAGCTGAACCCGAACCTGAAATACTTTGACCACCTGATATGAAGAGCCACTTCACTGGAAAAGACCCTGATGCTGGGAAAGATTGAGGCCAAAAAGAGAAGGGGGCGACAGAGGATGAGATGGTTGGATAGAATCACTGACGCAATGGACGTGAGTTTGAGCAAGCTCCGGGAGATGGTGAAAGACAGGGAAACCTGGCGTGCTATCGTCCATGGGCTAACAAAGAGTCAAACATGACTGAGTGACTGAACAAAAATGATTGTACATCATAACCAAGTTGAATTATCCTGGAAAGCAAGGATAGTTTAACATTCAAAAATCAATCATTGCAATTCCCTCTATTAAAAAAGTAAAACATGAAAAACTATAACCATTCAATAGTTTCAGGAAATAGCCTTTTTCAAAATTCAACATCCAGTTATTTTTTTTTTTAATTTTAGCAAACTCTGCATACATACATACAAATTTCACCACTTTTAGAGGTGACTAAAATCATTAACTAAGCAATAATATCCATTGCCACCTTTTGTAGAGAAAATTGTGGTAGAGATCCTTATCTGGTCAGTAAAGGAAAAGAAAACTAAAAGCATATATATTGAACATAGATAAGTAGCATACCTTAATTGAGAGATAACATGAGGATCAACCCCAAAATCCTAAGAAATCTTCAGAAAAAAATTGTGGGAAATAGTTGAATTTAGCAATATCACAGTAAAAGAGGTCAATGTGCAAACTATATACAATAAACAACTGAAATTGAAATGAAAAATGCATGTAAAATAGTATTAAAATATGAAATTCTTAGGGATAAATCTTAATAATACATATGCATGACCAAGATTATAATTCATTGCTGCTGCTGCTGCTGCTGCTAAGTCACTTCAGTCGTATCCGACTCTGTGTGACCCCATAGACGGCAGCCCACCAGGCTCCTACGTCCCTAGGATTCTCCATGCAAGAACACTGGAGTGGGTTGCCATTGTCTTCTCCAAATTAATTGCTAGTAGATATTAAATAAAATTAAATAAATAAGGAGAAGTTCCCTATTCATGAATTGGAAGATATAATAATCTGAAGAGATCAATTATCTCCAAGGTTATCTATAAATTCAGTGCAAACCTAATTAATTCCCAGAAAGCTTTTCAAAAAACTTTGGCAAGCTAATTCTATAATTTATATGGAAATAGAGAGAACCTAGATTAGTTACCAGTTACTTATTTATGGCATCATGGATCAGTCTAAAAACGTCATGCTAACTGATGAGAACACTCATAAAGATGACATATGATTCCATTTTTATAAAGTTCCAGAAAAGGGACAATTGCAGCTATGGAAAGCATATTAGTGGTTGGGAAGGATGAGGGTTGGGAGGTTAGGACTGACAAGGAGCATGAGTGAACCTCTGGAGAGATATGCTGGGCTGTGCTTAGTCACTCAGTCATGTCTGACTCTGCGACCCTGTGGACTGTAGCCCGCCAGGCTCCTCTGTCCATGGGATTCTCCAGGCAAGAATACTGGAGTGGGTTGCCCTGCCCTCCTCCAGGGGATCTTCCCAACCCAGGGAAGAGTCTTGACCCTCATGCACTGCAGGCAGATTCTTGACCCTCTGAGCCACCAGGGACGCCCTCTGAAGAGAGAGTTCTGCTCTATATCATAGGTTTGTTGCCTAAACAAAAAGGAATTTGTCAGTTAGTTAACTTACATATGTAAAGTAAGCCAATTTATATTATGTTAGTATAACTCAATAAAGCAGATTAAAAATAACTTGGTGAAAAATTTGAGGAAACCAACACAACATTGTAAAGCAATTATTGTCCAATTAAAGATAATTTTTTTTTAATTTGAGGAAATCAATTTGATGTATTAAGAATATGGCATGGAAGAGATTTGAAAAGACAAGTTTATCTTAATGTTTCCTAAAAATGTATGACCCTGGTTAGATGAATAAGTGAAAGAATGGATAAATGAATGTTACAAGGAATGGACAATTGAGGATATGTAAACTGAGTAGGCACAAGAGTGATTGCTTCATAGTTAGAAGGCAAAAAATATTGTAGTTTTGTTGTGGTCACACTTTGGAGTTACATAAAAAGACATCTTTTAGGAATGTGTGTGCAGTTGCATGTATGAGAGAACTAGAAATGCAATTTTATTGACCAAATCAACAGATTCAAGCAAATTCATTATTTTTGCCTAGATGAAGCTGAGACAGGGAATTTTGTTTCATCATGACCAAAACTTCTAATACTAAAATAGTACAGAATAGTGAAATTTCATATGAGGAAACGCAGTTTCCTAAAGTATCAACTTCACTGCATTTATATTAAAATGGCACTGATATTAATAAAATGTCTCTCAGAAATCTAATGTTTTCCAATATTGACCCTGAGGACAAAGCCTCCATATGACAAGCAAGGCCAGAAATAGCTAAATGCAATAATAAAAAAAAAATCTTTAATAAGAAGACCATTTAGATGTGATTCTTTCCAAGAAGTGAAAGTGTTAGTCATTCGTTCGTGTCCGACTCTTTGGACCCAGTCCATTTGCGACCCAATGGACTATAGCCCACCAGGCTCCTCTGTCCAAGTAATTCTCCAGGCAAGGATACTGGGGTGGGTAACCATTCCCTTCTCCAGACGATCTTCCCAACCCAGGGATTAAACCTGTATCTCTTGCATCTGCTGCATTGCAGGCAGAGTTTTTACCTGCTAAGCATTGGAGAAGCCCATGGATTTTTTTCCCAAACTTCAGATTATCTCCCTCCACTCCTTTTACAGACTATAAAATGAAAATTTAGAAATGTGTATTCCCTTACCTACCTCACAGTGTGACACTCTTAGTGTTTAGTGAGCCCAAACTGATTTTTTACCAATCTTTTTTTTCTAACAAAGTTGTACTGCCTCTTATGTTCATCAAAACAGGATTCAACTGGGAATAGGTAATGCTAAGATTACAAAAAATATCTCTAAGCATCTCCTGGGAAATCACAAGCTTACTCTTCAGATTTAGAGCAGTCCCTGGGGGCATATATGTAGTTTTCTGTCAAATGCAACAAGTCTTTCACCAGTCAAATTATACCTACCTCACATATTTTCAAAGTTAAAAAATCATGAATCCCAGCAATGACTGACAACAAAAAATGGAGTGTAAAACACACCCAAGACCAATACTGAAACAAGATGTTGAGGGAATGAAAAGCCATGATTGCAAACTATAGATGATAGACATGTAATAGGCTTTTAACACAATGTTAAATGATAGATAATTTATATGGGCAAAAAACTCTTTTTACAGGGATAACCAAATTGTTATCTAATTATCACTGACATCTTGATACCATACAAAATTGGCATGTTGTGCCCTTTAAAAGAAAAAACATAATATTTCAAGCAAATTCAGAACATATCATAAATTTAATCACTCCATAAAATATTTACATAACGATATAGTGCAAAGAAGGGAAGATGGTTTGCAAAATATAGTATAGTTCATGTATTTGTCTTGGAAAAAATATCTTCGCTTAGCCCTTTTCTGTAACTGAGTTTGAATGCAAAGTAAGACATTCTTAATAAATACTTTATGTCCTTCAGAATGTTTTAGTGATGATTTCTGTGGTGTTGGGAGGAAACTATATAAAATGCATTTGCTAGGATGAATTATTTTCATTGTCTTGGTTATCCAGGACATTTTGGTAAATTAATGAAATTTAAAGAAAATAATGTGTTCAAAGCTAGTCCCCTCATGTAGTATATACTTTTTAAGTCTTATGCATAATCTTTGTACTGATTCTAAAAGAATATAATTTTATATATTTAAAGATAAAAAACAGAAACTTAGAAATGAAATTTACCAAAATTGTCATAGAGAGGTGGGATTCTGAATGAAGCCTCTCCTAGTTATGATACCCTAGTGTCCTAGAGCAGTTAGAGAGCATCTCTTTGGGGGGAGCATTTCTCTTTTATGGGAAAGTTTCATGATGTATAACTCTCTGTCAACTTGCCTAGGCTATGGTACCCAGATATTTGACCAAACACTGGTCTCAATATTGCTGTAAGGGTGTTTTTTAATATGAGATTAACATTTAAATCAGTAGACTTTGAGTAAAGTGGATTACTCTTCACAAAACGTGAATGGACCAATCAATTGAAGAACTTAAGAGAAAAAACACCAGTGCTCCCAAAAGAGAGAATTCTGCCTGCAGTCCACATATAAAAATTAAGTTTCTGAAAACCTCTTTGAAACTGATTTGTATAAAGGCACAGAAATTATAAAAGTCCCTTAAAATGTAAGAGTTAATTGGTCAATATAAAATTTAAATGCCTATGAAGTTACCTACTTGAGTTATTCTAATCCAGTGATTCTCTGGCAAAATTTCATTTATGCATAAATATTTCTCTGGAAACACATATTTAGATGAGAAAGTACTTCAGACTTGCAGCTCCAAAAGAATTTCATGGACTCTGTACATATGATAAAACTTTCAAAGAGGATAGATTTCACTAACCTGAATGCCATTATAAAAGTTGACCCACAACATATTATACTTGAGTGTAAAATTGTGTGAATGTGAAATAAAAAGTGTTTTAATGTAAATCTGATGGTATATAGGAGGTTCAGACTATATGAGAAAATAAAATATCCGCACACAATATTGTTGACATACACTGTTTCACCCGTCCTCCAGCCCTGTCTACGCTCCATTAAAGCCACCACACTTCCACCCATAAACACAGTCCCTGGACAACAGTCTCTATTAAAGACCAAATCATCTTATATTGAAAATCTGCCTTATTGGTAAGGCCTGACTATTTTTGTGCCCAATTCTAACCCTAGATAGTAGATATTTCTTTCTTTCTTTTTCTTTTTCCCCCTTTATGAAAGTAAAATGATTTTATTTTAGGAAATTGTGTCATTGGGAGTAGTACTGGTAAGTCAGTAAATTCAAATACAATATTCTTGTACTATAGAAACAAATGACCCTTGAAGATTCTACTAAAATATTCCCCTTGAAGACCTATTATATTGTCAACAGCTAGGTCTTAGATCTAACTTTAGCCCATGGACTTCTACCAGTACTTGAATCTTGAGTTCAGAGACACAGAAATGTTAGAAATAATTGAAGACCATTCATTTTCTGGTGGTGTATTGAGAGTGTGGTGTCCCTGCTCTGTTCCCTGTTAAGAATTCCTATACTGAATACCCCAGTCTTTCCATCAGTTCGGTGAGATACACAATAACTTTTTAATAGATTATTCAACTAACTAGTTTAGTATGGAATTTAAATTCACTGGAAAATAAACATGAATAATTTTATTGTTTAACAATAACTGCCACTTCTGATTATCTTGTGCATAATCCGTTTTCCCAATAGATTATATATAGGTCCCTTTTTTAAAAAGTTTATAACCAGACTGTATTTAGACATTGAACACTCAGTTCTATTCACTTCTAAAACTTTAATCACAAACATAATTCAAAAATTTTCTCTTCTCTTCCTCCAAATGCAGGCTGGAGCTGTGGTCTTGTCTGTTTGAAGTGGATAACACAAGGCATGGTGTGACTCTGTAATGACATCTCTTTTCTTATTCTAGAAAACATCTTCTTTTCTGTAAGTAAAAAGGAGGAGAAACATGGGTAAGTACAGGTCTCCTAATGTCACTACACTGTAGATGGCTTCTTGAGTGCTTCATGAGCACATTTTTGTTTAGTCTGGTCTTGTCTGACCTTTATATCTTCTACTGATATGGAGAAATGAGTGTATGTGTTGTGCTTGGGTTTTTTGAGGTAATAGTCAGATTCTCCTTTGTGACCTCTGAAGCTGAGGATCTCTCCAGAAGATCATCTCTTCTTCTTTAACCCTACCACTGGTACTTTTCCCCTAAGTCTCTCTGGAGCATTACATTGCTTGGACCAACAGCCATTCAGAGAGTTGGCTCTGTCCCTCTAACATCTAAGCTCCTTCTTGTTCATGTACATGGCATTGTGAATACGATGTTTAATTTTGTGTCAACTTGATTGTGACACAAGCATTAAGCGTTATTTCTGGATGTGTCTGCAAGGGTGTTTCAGGTGAGACTAGTATTTGAGTAGCCAAATTAAGTGAAGCAGATTCCGCCCCTCAGTATGGGGAGCCTTCATTCAATCTATTGAGAGACTGAATAGAACAAAAAAGAACAGGTAAGAGAAATTCACTCTCTGACAGACTGTTGACCTATGATTTCAATCTTCTTCTCACCGAGACTTACACCATTGTCCCTCCAGCTCTCAGAAATATACCACTGATTTTCCTGAGTCTTCAGCTTGCAAGCCACAAGTCATGAGACTTCTCAGTCTCCGCAAATGTGTGAGCCAAGTCCTTATAATAAATTGCATATGCATATATTTCCTATTGGTTCTATTTCTCTGGAGAACTCTGACTAATCAATCATGATCTTATTATCTATCGTAATCTCCAGCACAAAAGTTGGCATCAATCTCCATTGTCAACTATGTGTTTAAACTTCAAGAGTCACGTGTTGAACACAACCATTCTCCAAAATGCTGATGGAAGACTAAAAATGGCAAATATCCTAGATTCCAAGAACACTTTTACAGGATTGTTCATGCTATGCTCTGCTTCGAGGGTAAGTGAAGAAAACTTTAACCATTGTGCAATTCACCAGGTAATCAACCAGAGAGTGAGATGTCCATCTAAAAGACAACCCTACTGTTTGACAGTGATTTTACTGATGTTCAACTTATGTATCTTTAGGTAGGAAAATACCCTTCTGAGTAAGAAAGAAAATACCTTTTCAACAGAAACTCTTCACTTCCTCTTGTGTGTGTGTACATGCTCAGTTATGTCTGATTCTTCTCAGCTCATATTAATTGGGCTGCAGGAAATCAACACATGGAAAATGTAGAAATTTAGCATTGGTTATCTGGCCAAGATGGGGTAGAAAGCAGAGAGATTTCCATTGAGTGGAATGAACAGATAAAATTTCTAATTAAGCTCATTTATGACATCCTGTGCCTATGAAGTATTAGGACACAGATGGAGGGCCTGGGTAATTTCATCCATTAAACAGTACAAAATGTATGAGAAATTCCAAGAAGGCAGGAAAGCGTTGTTGCAACAGATGATGTTAGTAACAGAACAAGGTCAAATTTCTAGGTTCTCACATCAAAGCAAAGAGTGAAGTTCAGGAATTTTTATATGTTAAGAAATTTTATTTTGTGTAACCTTAAGGTTTCTTATAACTTCCAGATTGCAAGGCAAAAAAAAAAAAAAAGCCAGCAATTGATTTTTGACATTGCTGAATTCTAATCACGGTAGAATTTACAGATTTGCCTGTGTATGAAAGTTAGTACATTGATTGGGAAAGAAGGTGAGCCCTACAATTTGACAGAAACTATCTGAGAGGATTTAGAGTATTCATAGCATCCTAATCCCGTGCATCACACTAAAATATCTTTTATTCTTTCATTACCTGAGGAGGCACTTGTTCTCTTGTCCTATCTTGGCTTTCAACATGCCTTCCTCACAAAGCTTAATCTTTTCTAGCTTTTGATATAAAGTGAGAGACATGTGACTCTTCCTCTACTTAAACACTTCAAGGCAATTGTAGGGTTATCAGTTGACCTGATTTCAATATTGTTGTGTCTCAGGGAATAGGGAGACCCAAGAAGAAGACAGAGACGGAGGAAACAGCCCAGCAATGCAGTAGTCAGAATATACACGCTTATCAATTAAGTTTTATCTTACATAGGAGCTAAAACAACATCATCATAACAGATATAATAATAATAATGAAAAAGATTGAAATATTTATAAAATTAGCAAAAAGTGATGCAGAGATGTGAAGTGAGCAAATGCTGTTGGGAAAGTGGTGCTGATAGGCTTGCTTAATGCAGCATTTCCACAAATCTTCAATTTGTAAAAATAACACATCTGCAAAGGATCATAAAAACTCTGTGATGAAATTGTCTAGTCACAGCAAGGAAGTTAAGCTATTGACTGAAAGGAAAGTTTTCATTCTCCATTGGAGTGTTTCTTATGCCTGAGAGGTCACTAACAGCAGTTCCTCGGTGGAGCTTGCAATGAACTCTTTTGGCATAAACACTTATGGTTTCCAGGGGTTTAGGGTGGGGTAGGGATAAATCAGAAGATTGGGATTGATGCATACACACTACTATAGAGAGAAAAGTCCACAGAGCAACTAAAAACCAGCACAGTTTACAAATTAACTAATTAGAAAAAAACAAAAAGAAGACGCCCATAGTTATCCTTCAGAATTCCTTGGTTAGAGAAGTGTACTTCTCAGAAGTTTTAAAAGCAATCTCAATAAATGTGGGCAAGGAGGAAGGATTGTAAATAGAGATCTAGTTTTTAGGGAGTACTCAGGGGATCTAGGGCTTTCCTGGTGGCCCAGATGATAAAGAATCTGCCTGATGTGTGGGAGACCTGGGTTCAATCCCTGGGTCAGGAGGATTCTCTGAAGAAGGGAATGGCAATCCACTCCAATATTCTTGCCTGGAGATTTCCATGGACAGAGGAGCCTGGCAGGCTACACTCCATGGGTGTTGCAGACAGTCAGACTTGATTGAGTGGCTAACATACACACACACAGGGAATCTAACTTACTCATGGTAGCTTATGTGAACTAAGAAGAAATAAATCAATGAACAATGTTTTGGAATACTTTATATAAGCATCCATTCATGCTGCCTGCTTCCAACTGCAGTCAAGCTATTCAATTATTTTCTGTCTCCATTTAATGCATACCCATTAACTAGGGAATGCTTCTATTTTCAGAATGATGTAAGCATTCCCTTTCATTTTATAGATGTATGAAACAATGTAGATTTTCCCTCATTTTTTTTTTCCAATATGATCTGTCTTGTCATGGCTTGATGGGTTTTTTCTACTTAGTACTAACTAATGTTCCATTGTCCTGGTAGCCAGGTTATTAAGCCATTCATCTACTGAAAGATATCTTCAATACTTCTGAGTTTTGGCAATTCATATGCAGGTTTTTGTGTGAACATAGATTTGTAACTTCTTTTGGTAAATAACAAGGGATGTGATTGCTGGATCATATGGTAAAAGTATGTTTAGTTTTGTGAAAAACTGCCAAACTATCTCCATAATCAGCTGTAGCACTTTGAATTCCCATCAGCAATGAAGGAGAATTCTTGTTTGTGGCTTCATAGCCTCATAGCATTTGATATTGTCAGTGTTTCAGAATTTGACCACTATTATAGGTATGTAGCAGAAGCTCATTTTTTTAAAAAAAATTGTCATTTCCCTATCAGTAGATGATGTGGAGCATCTTTTCATACTCTTATTTGCTATTTATTATGAGTTAATTTCTAAGCAGAGCGTAACGACCAGGTCTACCTTTATTGTTTTGCATGTGTACATCTATTTGTTCCAGCGCCATTTGCTGAAGAGATTGTTTTGCTCGACTATACTGCTTTTGCTGTTCTGTCAAAGATTAACTGACTATATTTATGAGAATCTATTAATGGGGCCTCTATTCTATTCCACTGATCTATTTGTCTTTTGTTTTGCCAGTCTAGATTACTGTAGCTTTACATTAAGTGTTGAATTCCAATAGCATCAGACCTTCAACTTCGTTCTTCATCAATATTGTGTTGGCTATTTTGGGTCTTTTTCCCATTCCATTTAAACTTTAGAATAGTTTGTGAATATATATAAAATGACCTGCTGTTGAATATAGACCCAAGTTGGAAAGAACTAACATTTTGACAATACTGAATTTCCTATCCATGAAAATGGAATATCTCTCCATTTATTTAGTTCTTTGATTTCATTCATCGACATTTTGTAATTTTCTTCATATAGACCTTCTTAATTCTTCATACCTTTTATATATTTTTTTCTTGCCTTACTGCACTGTTAAGGAATTCCAGTATGATGTCAAGCAGGAGTGATGAGAGGGGACATCCTTGCCTTTGTATCTGATCTTAGTGAGAAATAAAATGTAACAAGAAGAGGTTCTACTGACTATAAACTCAGCATTTGAATATAGATGAAACTTTTTATAAAATGATCCAACACAGTGATGCCATCTTTCTCACCCTTAAATAGTATGGATTCAATGTTAAAGAGAACCAATTATTTGTGTTTTAGGCAACAGCTATTAGTTATTTCATAAACAAAACAAAAATTCTAAGAATCCAAAGTCCTATAGCAGCTCAGTTTGTTATTCCCTTAAATCAGACTGCTTCAGGGATACCCAAGCATTGTCATGTTTCTTTGAGTAGAGCTTATGCAGTTGTTTTGAAGCTAATCCCATTTCCTTATGCCTAACAAAAGCCCCAGAAACAACTCTGCTTCCTTACTGTCAGAAATCTGGGCGGCAGACTCAAAAATCTGTATTCTAGGCATCTTGGTAGGTCACTGCACGTGCCATGTTCACTGCCTCAGTGCTAATCCATCAAGGCTCCAGTCTTTTTTACATTCCGTATACACCCCAGTAATCTTCATACCCTTGGTGGTATCTAAAGGAAGTCTCAGAATTGACTTACATTTTCATATTAACTACTTGTATCAAAATATTTGCTCTTTTTTTCAGTAGTTCTAAGATTTTGCTTCAATGAAATAAAAAAATAAAAGAACTCAACAGAAGTTACTGGTCAACATAATATTCTCCCAGAATAGTAGATTTAAAAAGCACACAGAATGACTGCATTGTTTAAAAACTACACACACACAAATATTCACACAAATGCACAGGAAAAAAGTCTTGAAGGATTTATATTGGAGGGGAGCAAATGTTTTTCTCTGAAGGGTCAGAGAGTAAATACTTCAGGCTTTGGAGACCATTGATTTGTCACAACAGTTCATCACTACTGTTGCCTTAGTGCAGACAGATACAATATGAACATGAATGAGCATGGCTGTGTTCCAAGAAGGCTTTATTTATGAGAAGTAAATTTTAAATTTCATATTACTTTCACATACAGAAAAATGTTATTTTAATTTCCCTGTGATTATTCTGGCCTATAACTGGAGTTAGTCAACTACAGTTATGGGCCAGATTTGGCCCACCATGTTTTTATATGGGGTTCCCAGGTGGCTCAGTGGTAAAGAATCTGCCTGCCAATACCAGAGATGCAGGAGATGTGTGTTTGATCCTCGGGTTGGGAAGATACCCTGGAGGAGGAAATGGCATCCCATTTGCCTGGAAAATTCCATGCTTAGAGGAGCCTAGCAGGCGACAGTCCATGAGGCCACAAAGAGTCCCACACGACTAAGCACCTGAGTATGCACATATAGGAAGACAAGAACTCTTTATGTCACAGTATCTGGTTTGCCTATACAATCTCTGGATATTTTTTTTTTTCAGCTAAATTTACCTTTCTTTTGTTTAACTCTCTTTTGCCCTCACATACATAAGAAGGTCATTATCACTCACAGGTCATGCAAAATCTGGTCTGCCACCGTATTACTCAAATGGAAGAGGAAATTCCCAAGGCTCAAACATGAACATGAAATCCTATAGGAACAGTGGGGCCACTAAATAATGAGCTTAGGGAAACTGGTACCTAAATGCATGTGAAAAAGTATTTCAAGTACATGCCTAGAAATGTCAGAGCTCAAGCTGCTTATTAAATTTGTGTTATAGGATAAAAACAATAACTATATTATCTTAGTCTTATAAGTGTCAGGCACTGTACTAAGTTTTTGTACCCCATTATGTAATTTAATCCTTACCAACTTTTATCAAGCAGGTGCTATTCAGTTCAAATCAGTCACTCAGTCATGTCCGACTCTTTGTGACCCCATGGGCCACAGCATGCCAGGCCTCACTGTCCATCACCAAACCTCAGAGTTTAGCCAAACTCATGTCCATCGAGTAAGTGATGTCATTCAACAATCTCATCCTTGTTGTCCCCTTCTCCTCCTGCCCTCAATCTTTCCCAGCATCAAGAACTTTTCAAATGACTCAGTTCTTCACATCAGGTGGCCAAAGTATTGGAGTTTCAGCTTCAACATCAGTCCTTCCAAGGAACACCCAGGACTGATCTCCTTTAGGATGGACTGGTTGGATCTCCTTGCAGTCCAAGGGACTCTCAAGAGTCTTCTCCAACACCACAGTTCAAAAGCATCAATTCTTTGGTGCTCAGCTTTATTCACGATCCAACTCTCACATCCACACACGCCCACTGAAAAAACCGTAGCCTTGACTAGATGGACCTTTGTTGGCAAAGTAATGTCTCTGCTTTTTATTATGCTGTCTAGGTTGGTCATAACTTTTCTTCCAAGGAGTAAGCATCTTTTAATTTCATGGCTGCAATCACAACACGCAGTGATTTTGGAGCCAAGAAAAATAAAGTCAGCTACGGTTTCCACTGTTTCCCCATCTATCTTCCATGAAGTGATGGGACCGGATCTTAGTTTTCTGAATATTGAGCTTTAAGCCAACTTTTTCACTCTCCTTTTTCACTTTCATCAACAGACTCCTTAGTTTTTTCTCACTTTCTGCCATAAGTGTGGTGTCATCTGCATATCTGAGGTTATTGATATTTCTCCCGGCAATCTTGATTCCAGCTTGTACTTCTTCCAGCCCAGCGTTTCTCATGATGTACTCTGAATACAAGTTAAATAAGCAGGGTGACAATATACAGCCTTGACATAATCCTTTTCCTATTTGGAACCAGTCTGTTGTTCCATGTCCAGTTCTAACTGTTGCTTCCTGACCTGCATACAGGTTTCTCAAGAGGCAGGTCAGATGGTCTGGTATTCCCATCTCTTGAAGAATTTTCCACAGTTTATTGTGATCTGCACAGTCAAAGGCAATGGCATAGTCAATAAAGCAGAAACAGATGTTTTTCTGGGACTCTCTTGCTTTTTTGATGATCCAGCGGATGTTGGCAATTTGATCTCTGGTTCCTCTGCCTCTTCGAAAACCAGCTTGAACATCTGAAAGTTCACGATTCACGTATTGCTGAAGCCTGGCTTTACTAAAGCCTTATTTACTAGCGTGTGAGGTTAGTGCAATTGTGCAGTAGTTTGAGCATTCTTTGGCATTGCCTTTCTTTGGGACTGAAATGAAAACTGACCTTTTCCAGTCCTGTGGCCACTGCTGAGTTTTCCAAATTTGCTGGCATATTGAGTGCAACACTTTCACAGCATCATCTTTCAGGATTTGAAATAGCTCAACTGGAATTCCATCACCTCTACTAGCTTTCCTTGTAGTGATGCTTCCTAAGGCCCACTTGACTTCATATTCCAGGATGTCTGGCTCTAAATGAGTGATCACACCATCGTGATTATGTGGGTCATGATGATCTTTTTTGTACAGTTCTTCTGTGTATTCTTGCCACCTCTTCTCAATATCTTCTGTTTCTGTTGAGTCCATAATATTTCTGTCCTTTACTGAGCCCATCTTTGCATAAAATGTTCCCTTGGTATCTAATTATCTTGAAGAGATCTCTAGTCTTTCCCATTCTGTTATTTTCCTCTATTTCTTTGCACTGATCACTGAGGAAGGCTCTTATCTCTCCTTGCTATTCTTTGGATCTCTGCATTCAAATGGGTATATCTTTCCTTCTCTACTTTGTTTTTAGCTTTTCTTCTTTTCACAGCCATTTGTAAGGCCTCCTCAGACAGTCATTTTGCTTTTTTGCATTTCTTTTTCTTAGGGATGGTCTTGATCCCTGTCTTCTGTACAATGCCACAAACTTCCATCCATAGGGCACTCTCTTCAGATCTAGTCCTTTAAATCTATTTCTCACTTCCACTGTATAATCATAAGGGATTTGATTTAGGTCATGCCTGAATGGTCTAGTGGTTTTCCCCACTTTCTTCAATTTAAGTCTGAATTTGGCAATAAGGAGTTCATGATCTGAGCTACTGGCAGCTCTTGGTCTTATTTTTCCTGACTGACTGTATAGAGCTTCTCCATCTTTGGCTGCAGAGAATATAATCAATCTGATATCGGTGCTGACCATCTGGTGATGTCCATGTGTAGAGTCTTCTCTTGTGTTGTTGGAAGAGGGTGTTTGCTATGACCAGTGTGTTTTCTTGGCAAAACTCTATTAGCCTTTGCCCTGCTTCTTTCCATACTCCAAGACCAAATTTGCCTGTTACTCCAGGTGTTTCTTGACTTCCTACTTTTGCATTCCAGCCCCCTATAATGAAAAGGACATCTTTTTAGAGTATTAGTTCTAGAAGGTCTTGTAGATCTTCATAGAACCGTTCAACTTCATTCAGCTTCTTTGGCATTACTAGCCGGGATGTAGACTTGGATTACCGTGATATTGAACGGTTTGCCCTGGAAACGAACAGAGATCATTCTGTCATTTTTGAGATTGCATCCAAGTACTGCATTTCAGACTCTTTTGTTGACTATGATGGCTATTCCATTTCTTCTAAGGGATTCCTGCCCACAGTAGTAGATATAATGGTCATCTGAATTAACTTCACCCATTCTAGTCCATTTTAGTTTGCTGATTCCTAGAAATGCAAAAAGGCAAAACGGTTGTCTGAGGAGGCCTTACAAATACTATGAAAACAAGAGAAGTGAAAAGCAAAGGAGAAAAGGAAAGATATTCCCATTTGAATGCAGAGTTCCAAAGAATAGCCAGGAGAGATAAGAAAGCCTTCCTCCATGGTCAATGCAAAGAAATAGAGGAAAACAACAGAGTGGGAAAAACTAGAGATCTCTTCAAGAAAGTTAGAGATATCAAGCGAACATTTCAGGCAAAGATGGGTTCGATAAAGGACAGAAATGGTATGGACCTAACAGAAGAAGAAGATATCAAGAAGAGGTGGCAAGAATACACAGAACTGTACAAAAAAGATCTTCATGACCCAGATAATCAAAATGGTGTGACCACTCACCTACAGCCAGACATCCTGGAATGTGAAGTCAACTGGGCCTCAGAAAGCATCACTACGAACAAAGCTAGTGGAGGTGATGGAATTCCAGTTGAGCTATTTCAAATCCTGAAAGATGATGCTGTGACAGTGTTGCACTCAATATGCCAGCACATTTGGAAAACTCAGCAGTGGCCACAGGACTGGAAAAGGTCAGTTTTCATTTCAGTCCCAAAGAAAGGCAATGCCAAAGAATACTCAAACTACCGCACAATTGCACTCATCTCACATGCTAGTAAAGTAATGCTCAAAATTCTCCAAGCCTGGCTTCAGCAATACGTGAATCGTGAACTTCCAGATGTTCAAGCTGGTTTTCGAAGAGGCAGAGGAACCAGAGATCAAATTGCCAACATCCGCTGGATCATCAAAAAAGCAAGAGAGTCCCAGAAAACATCTGTTTCTGCTTTATTGACTATGCCATTGCCTTTGACTGTGCAGATCACAATAAACTGTGGAAAATTCTTCAAGAGATGGGAATACCAGACCATCTGACCTGCCTCTTGAGAAACCTGTATGCAGGTCAGGAAGCAATAGTTAGAACTGGACATGGAACAACAGACTGGTTCCAAATAGGAAAAGGAGTACGCCAAGGCTGTATATTGTCACCCTGCTTATTTAACTTGTATTCAGAGTACATCACGAGAAACGCTGGGCTGGAAGAAGTACAAGCTGGAATCAAGATTGCCGGGAGAAATATCAATAACCTCAGATATGCAGATGACACCACATTTATGGCAGAGAGTGAAGAGGAACTAAAAACCCTCTTGATGAAAGTGAAAAAGGAGAATGAAAAAGTTGGCTTAAAGCTCAACATTCAGAAAACTAAGATCATGGCACCTGGGCCCATCACCTTATGGGAAATAGAAGGCAAGACAGTGGAAACAGTGTCACACTTTATTTGGGGGGGCTCCAAAATCACTGCAGATGGTGACCGCAACCATGAAATTAAAAGATGCTTACTCCTTGGAAGGAAAGTTATGACCAACCTAGACATCATATTAAAAAGCAGAGACACTTTGCCAACAAAAGTCCATCTGGTCAAGGCTATGTTTTCCAGTGGGCGTGTGTGGATGTGAGAGTTGGATCGTGAAGAAAGCTGAGTGCCGAAAAATTGATTTTGAACTGTGATGTTGGAGAAGACTCTTGAGAGTCCCTTGCACTGCAAGGAGATCCAACCAGTCCATCCTAAAGGAGATCAGTCCTGGGTGTTCATTGGAAGGACTGATGCTGAAACTGAAACTCTAATACTTTGGCCACCTCATGCGAAGAGTTGAGTCATTGGAAAAAACCCTGATTCTGGGAGGGATTGGGGGCAGGAGGAGATGGGGGCGACAGAGGATGAGATGGCTGGATGGCATCACCAACTGGATGGACATGAATTTGAGAAAGCTCTGGGAGTTGCTGATGAATAGGGAGGCCTGGCATGCTGCAATTCATGGGGTCGCAAAGAGTCAGACACTACCGAGTGACTGAACTGAACTGAACTGAGAATGTCGACGTTCACTCTTCCCATCTCCTGCTTGACCACTTCCAATTTGCCTTGATTCATGGACCTAACATTCCAGGTTCCTATGCAATATTGCTCTTTACAGCATCGGACCTTGTCCTGTCACTAGTCACATCCACAACTCAGTACTATTACAGATGAATAAATTAAAAGCTGAATCTTACAAATGCTAAGAAAATTGTATTGCTACTGACAGAACACGTGAATGCTTAACACTTGTGTCATGTGAAAACCCCTGATTATAAACCAGGGGTTTGCAAACTTTTTCTGTGAAGGACCAGATGAGAAATATTTTAATTTTTGTGAGCCATATTGCCTCTCAAACAAATACTCATAATGCACTGATAAAGCAGTCAGAAGAATAGGTAAACAAATGGGTATGTCAGAGTTTCAATAAAGCTTTATTTATAAAAGCAGACCAAATCTTTCAGACGTGGCCAGACCTGGCCCTTAGGCAGTAGTTGCAAGCCTCTACTAACATGTTATACTACATGGACTTGATTTCAAATTACTTTGGTGGATAACTACATTCTGTTCCAGAGTATAAGCAAATTAAATGCAAGATTTTTTTGATCCATTCACACCTATGTATAACTTCACCAAAAGGAGTCAAGCTCTACTGAATCATTTTTCTTCAAAATGGGTTAAATTGAAAAATCTCTTCCATGCACAATTTGACACAGTTTATCATAACAAAACCTCTGTTCTATATTTAGCCTCTTTCTGCCAAGGATGTTGATCTCTTTAAAAACAGTATCTCATTAATCCTGCCTACAACCCTGTGAGGGTGCAAGATGACAAGTATTAAGACATGTTCAATCTTTTAGATTCATTTCAAAAGTTGAAAGAAGATGAGAAACTAGTGTTGGCTGGGCTTCCCAGGTGGCCTTAGTGGTAAAGAACCTACCCTGCCAATGCAGGAGACACAAGAGACAGTGGGTTCCCTCCCTGAGTTGGGAAGATTCTTTGGAAGAAAGCCTGTCAATCCACTCCAGTATTCTTGCCTGGAGAATTCAATGGACAGAGGAGCCTGGTGGGCTGCAGTCCATAGGGTCGTAAATAGTTGGACTTAGCATGCACACATGTCCTCAGTTACCCAGTATCCTTAAAATACGTATTTTGAGTTTTTCAAGAAGCATGTTGTTCCTCAGATGGGTGCTTCTGGGAAAAGGAATCCTGCACCAGAAAACCCATTTCCCTAAAATGTCCTTATTTGGGGGTGTATCTCCTCCCACAAGGATTTGGGTTCCAGAGAGTTTTTCATAATTTTTTGTATTATCAAGATACTTTCTTTTGCAAACCAGCTTTTTTTTCTTTTTTTCTTCTGGCTGAAGACTGTATTTCAGTTGTGGGAACAGTAATCCAGAAAAGTGAAATATCATCTTGGGTCTCTATGTAATATATAAAAATTCATATGTATGTATAGCCATTGTATATATTACACGCACATGCATTAATGTATATATGTATATATGTGTGTGTGCCTAGTAGTAATATGCAGAAAAAATGGCAACTCACTCCAGTATTCTTGCCTGGGAAACCCCGTGGGCAGAGGAGCCTGGCTGGCTACAGTCCATGGGGTCACAAAGAATTGGACACTACTCAGCGACTAACACACGCACAGTAATAATATAGTGCCTGGTAATAATTTAGATGCAAAATAAGACAAGAAAATTACCTTTTAAGTCAACATGATAATCACCACAAATATGATGCTAAAATGGTCCATCTTAATTCCTACCTTCTTCAGGCCATGCCCCTGCTCCTGCACCTATAAGGAATCCCGTATTAGTCCTTCTGAAATACAGCTATTCTGACCTGGCCTTTGAGCCTTCAGCAACTCAACTAATGCCTGCACACCACAACTAAGACCTGACGCAGCCAAAACAAATAAATTTTTTTTTAAATATGGAATTTGTAATTTCCAAAGATATGTAGACAGCAAGACAAATAAATGAACCCAAAAGAATAAGGAAGGTTAGCTTCAAAGAAGAAGAGGTGTGATCAGAAGGGTAGAAGAACAAGAAAGGTATCTTTTCCTGGAAGTCATGAACAGTTGTAAAAAGAATGGTTTCATAAGCATTGTTACATGCTGCATATCAATTTTTTTGAGAACTAACAGATTATTGTGACATTTAGAAAAGGTATGAAGAGACCCAAGGTTCCAACATGAGTAGATAAAAAAGTGGAAGGAGCTGGTATAGGTTACATTAATTTTTATTCTTTCATTCAATGAATGTTATTGAACATATATATGAAGTACATGATAGAATATAAAGAATGATAGAATGGTATATAAAAATGAACCATAGATGAATCCTGACATCAATGTGTATCAAAAAAGGTAAATGTCCAACACTATATCGAGGCCTGAGCTAGATAGTGGGGATTCATAGGAAAACTAGCTTTCTTCAGTCACATATTCACTGATTCCAAAACATTATGGTGTCCTAGAAGATATGAGAGACAAATAAAACAAGATCCTTATCTCAGTGGAGTTACATTCTCATAATGAAGCAGGCAAGTGGATAAAAACAATTAAGATTCAACACAATGCTCCAATTATAACACACAGGAAATGTTATGGGGCATAATAGGGGAATTAATTTTATTTTTCAAAGGATGATAAGTTTAAAAAATTCTGTTTGGAGTTCGAGCATGATGAAAAAGAATATAGAATTATGGAATTATGAGAAGTGAAGTATTAAAGACTTTTTGTTTGTTTGTTTGTTTATAAGATGAAATGACCTGAGCACAATTGTAAGCTCTGAAAATAGATCCAGAGGACACACCAGAGACCCAAAAAAAATTAAAGTTATAAGTGAAGTAATTAATGCTTTAGTATATATTGTTTGAGACTGATATGATCAGCTTTGAATTTAAATGTTTATAATTGAAATAATTAAAATGTGATCTTAAAGATATACTAAGGAAACAATATATTTATGATTTACTTGTTGTGTAGAGAAAGCTTTAAACAATATTTTAGATATCAAATTTGGATATTTAACCTTTTTAATAAAAGGGGAATTTTGAGCTATCACATGGGGGCACTGTCTCCCAGACAACAGTTTAGTGTCAATACTGTCACCATTTTCATCTCTACAACAGTATTTGTGTCATTATTCGAAAAGTGTATGCATTTTATTTCTATGCTTTCATAAAAATGAGTTTTCAATAGAGGAGTGAAGGTAATGATACAAGTATAAAGCAAGTATTTCTTACAAAACTAAGAACATAGATTAATAGAGATAAAAATCAACAGACAGAAAAAATGGGGACAATTTCTAACCTCAATTAGAAACTCTCCAAAATAAAGTTCATTAATTGGATATTTAATTATGAGGAATGAAGACAACATGCTAAAGTGTATGCATAATATCTGAAATGCATGATTGGTTTATATTTAAAAGGCAGGTGTTTAGGGAACTTTATAATGACTTTTTAATTTTCTGGAAAAAGAATCTTTCCTCTACATGTAAATTTTCTCCTTTGTATATTAAATGTCTGTAAATGTATGCAGAATGCATTTGGCATCTACTTAAGGAACTGCTTTTATTGTATATTAATTGCTGTTTCCAAAAGTAATATTCCAAGGAACAATTGTTCCTTCAGTTTACAAATAGATGTACTGTAAAAGTGCTTTATTTTCAATTAAATTGAGAGAGTGTTGGGTTATTCCCAGCTAAAAAAGAATTTTTAAATGCAAGGCTGCTCAGGACTTTTATTATGCAAATATGTGTTTATATTCTCCAAGAAGAGGGTATGGTAAACAATGTTCCCCAAACTAATTGGACCACAGGATCCTTTTTCTTTTTTCCATTATACACTGGTCAGTATCCACCAGAATTGGTATTCCTCAAAGCATGGCTTGGAAGACCCTGCACATTCTTTGATAGAATTCCTATGACCCGAATGATAACTCAACAGACAGAGAACTCATGAGATTTAGAGATGGAAGTAATCCTAGTTGTTGTTCAGTCTCTCAGTCATGTCAGACTCTCTGGGACCCCATGAACTGTAGCACGTCAGGCTTCCCTGTTCTTCACTATCTCTGGCAGTTTGCTCAAACTCATGTCCATTGAGTCGGTGATGCCATCCAACCATCTTATGCTCTGTTGCCCCCTTCTCCTCTTGCCCTCAATCTTCCCCAGCATCAGGGAATCCTAGAGGCCGCTTCTTACAACCTCCATGCCAAGATCATCTCAATAGCACTCCTGGCAGGGGACATCCAGGTCTTATTTTAAATCTCTGTTCCAAGATACTCCATTCTGTCTGTCCTACCTATTCTTAATAAATTCTTCCATTTTTAAGCCATATGTAACTCAATGGTCCCACTCTGTTTCCTCCCTCCTCTTCATGACAATTCCTCAAATATTTGAAGACAGCTTACATGTCCTCTACTACACCCTCTCTTTTCAAAGTTAATTTTTATTCCAGCATAGTTATGTTACAATACTGTATTAGTTTTTACTGTACAGCAAAGTGAATCAGCTATATGAATAAGTACATCCCCCTCTTCTTTGGATTTCCTTCCCATCTAGGTCAGCACTGCGCAGAGTTCCCTGAACTAAACAGTAAGTCCTCATTAGTCATCTATTTTGTACAAGTATGAATCTTGTATATATGTCAAGCCCAGTCTTCAAATTCATCCTACCCTGTCTTTCCCAACTTGGTAAGTAGATCTTGTTCTTACAAATCTACCATAAAGACATAATCAGACTCCTCCTTGTTTCAGTTGCCCTTCCCTATCTGCACTAGAACTGAACTGAACACAATTGTTCAACTCTTCCTACTGAAGTTTGGACATTCTTCAATGTTAATTCTTATCCAGGCTGAGTTTATCTTCATAGAAGTATTTTGTTTGCTGCTATCAAACTTGCTTTTGGTTAAGGAAAAGTAAAAGATTTTCCTATCTGTGCTTATACAGTGAAATTTCTGCTGGTTTGTGGGTAAATCCTTTCTCTTTGTAGTCAAGGGAATCCCATTTTATAAATTGCCTTAAAATGAAACTTTCCAGCCCTCTGCAATGACTGAATTATTTGTGAGTTGCAAAAAGACAGGCACATACATGTGTATATATGTATATCTAAAAAAGCTGGAGACTTCCCTGGAAGTCCAGTGGTTAAGACTCCATGCTTCCACTGCAGGGGTGGCGAGGGGGGTATCGGGGCACATGTTCAATCCTTGGTTGGGGAAATAATATCAAGCATGCTATTTGGCCAAAAAAAAAAAAAAAAGGAAATGTCTTGATCAGAATAAAAATGAAAATGCAACATAATATGACCTTAAAAATTATATAGGAAAAATAATAAAAATAAATAAATACAAATTTAAAAAGCTGATTTTTGGTGCCAAATTATTTGCCAACTTTGTGCTTATAAAACAAAAAATATATATTTTTACATATGCATAGGTATATACTTGTGCATATATATGTGTGTACATATATATTGTATGTATACATATTTTGAATTC
Organism: Cervus canadensis; assembly: GCF_019320065.1. NCBI lineage: Eukaryota > Metazoa > Chordata > Mammalia > Artiodactyla > Cervidae > Cervus > Cervus canadensis. Next base: position 26,245,968 of record NC_057406.1, on the reverse strand, counting down.
AAAAAGAAAGTGAAGAAATAAGTATTTAAATAAAGAGTTTTCTATTGTTAAAACAGGACTCAAGTTCTAAATTTCAATTTGATTTTCCCTTTCTCTCTTGCCCCCACCTAAAAGAAGTCTGAATTTTCATTCACTACTAGGAAAACAATAGTCAAAGTTGTCGATGGAAACTGTAGAGTGTTATTTATAAGACTTAAGGGATTAAAAAAAAAATTACTGTAGATGAGGGCTAACCTATTTGCAAAAGCTACAAAAATTTACTCAATATTCTATCATCAAATAATTATTTCTTCTATGTCCTTATAAATCCTCCTTTTGGAGAAAAAAAGAGTTAATGAGATTGTGGTGTTGCAAGAGTCGTGCCGAAACAATGTAGGTAAACGTGCAGAGAAATTAGTTCTGAAGTGTGGGATAATTGTAGAAAGCCCTGGGCAAAAACAAAACATAAATGTGCAGGAGTCATAGCACACAGTGTCTTCACTTGTCTTTGTTAGTGCAAGTGAAAAGGTTAATGCCGTTCAGTTCCATCAACACAAAGTGAAGAACTGTGGCACCTTTTGAATTCTAGAGTTACCCACAGTGCAACTGATTTAATTCCTGTGAGAATGTTACTATTTACAAATTTGCTGGGGAATATGGCTGTCAATTAACCATGTGCTCCATTTACATTCTCTCCTTTTATTTGTTGTTATATAGAAATTGTTTTAAAAATCATTATCACATGGAAAGATTCGCTTTCTGTGTTATTTGAAGCTATCCTTTGATTGGAAAGAAAATTGTCAGATGCACGCAAGCCCAAAGCAATAACAGCTAGGCTCAAGTTCATCGAGTATTACATTTCTCACGTGCATTCTTGAGATCTAAAACCACAGGTACTCTTTGGCCTTTTCGAGTTTTCTGCCCCAATATTTTGCAGCCAGTGATTGCATTGCGAGCTCTCAATATCCTGGTATAACTTGCCCTTTTAAAGTAACAAAATACCAATAGGTATAAGTTTGTGTGTGCATTTGCACTGTTATCACAGACATCTAGCCATCAAGCAACATCTCTGTTCATCCTTCTTCCTTCAGCTTTGTGTCCCTACACCCTTCCCCTTTGCTGAATATCACCCACTTCATTCCCAAGCTCTTATCCACATACCCTCCTCACCCCTTGCTACTGTTACTACCATCCTCCACATCCCCATATTGCTCTTCTTCTCTCATTCAACCAAAGGTTGAGCTCAGAACTGGAAAGAAAATACCAAGGTGCTCTTAGAGATAAAGGGGAAATCACACCAGAAATTAGGTGGAGGACAGTGTCATCCCCTTTCCAGGCTGATTGTTGTGAAATATACACTACTCCAGCTTAAAACCAGAGGCAGTGGACCTGAATGTTTCATTAAAAAGGCTCTACAGAGAGTCGACACTGACCAGCAACATCAGTGAGGTCATGCTGAGACCATCACTCAGTGGAGGAGAGGGAAGGCAAAAGAATCAGCTGTTCTGCTGGGGGTGAGGATGGGGGATGAATTGGGACACTGGCACTGTCATGTATACACTATTGATACTATGTGTAATATCGATAGGGCTTCCCAAGTGGCTCAGTGGTCAAGAATCTGCCTGAAATGCAGGAGATGCGGGTTCGATCCCTTGGATGGAAAGATCCCCTGGAGAAGGAAATGGCAACCCACTCCAGTATTCCTGCCCAGGGAAACTTGGTGGGCTATAGTCCATGGGGTCCCAAAAGAGACTCAACTTAGCGACTAAACAACAACAACGATTATAAAATAGATAACTAATAGAATCTACTATACGGCACAGAGCACAGTGCTCTGTGGTGTCCTAAATGGGAAGGAAATCCAGAAAAGAGGGGGTAAATGTGTATGTGTAGCTGATTCACTTTGCTGTACAGTGGAGGCTAACACAGCGTTGTAAAGCAAGTATGCTCCAGTAAAAAACAATTTGAAAAAGAAGTAAAATAAAATGAGGCAGCATGTTCAGTATGTGCCAAAAGTTTATATTGAAATAATAATGTATCTTTACCACATATTTTTATATCTTTACATTGTTCCCTGAGGCTTTGTAATACATTCACACATTTTAAAATTAAAATTTATGTAACAATTTAGTTTCATTATGTTTTAAGGTTTATGAATTTTAAACACTTATAGAAAATACTGTTATTCATTCTGCTATTTTGTTTTAATATCAATATGCAAAAATATCCCAGTATTGTCATTTGCTTTGGTTTGTACCCATTAATTTCAAGGCTGTGGTACGGTCTCTGTTTGAAATAAATTTGATTTCCGTTCTCATTATAACAGCCACCTAACTAACCACCAAATTCTGGTCTCTTCTACATTTCTTGTTGATCTTTCATTCACCAAATGATACCTTAGTTCTTCTTGTCCATCCCTTTGAACATGTTGTTCTGCTTCTCTCCAAATTCTTGCAATCTTCAGTTGAAATGTAAGCTTACATTAGAATATAGAGGCTACTAACCTATACTACTCTTTCTGGTATTGCATAAGAAATGCCGATTAATTACCAGGTATTTTCTTGGGGAGAGTGATGTCCAAAATGTATTTTTCTTCCTTAGTATGCAAAGACTCTTACAAGGAAGTGGTATGTGTGTATATATGTATGTACTTGTATGTATATATGTGCACGCTTAGTCATATCCGACTCTTTGCGACCACTAAGGACTGTAGCCCACCAGGCTTATCTGTCCATGGAATTTTTCAGGCAAAATTATTGGAGTGGGTTCCCATTTCCTACTCCAAGGGATCTTCCTGGCCCAGAGATCAAACCTGCATCTCTTATGCCTTCTGCCTTGGCAGGCAGATTCTTTACCACTGCACCACCTGGGAAGCCTGTGTATGTGTGTACATGTGTACATATGTGTGTATGTGTGTACATATATGTGTATGTGTTATGTTGTGCTTAGTCACTCAGTCGTGTCCAACTCTTTGCAACCCCATGACTGTACCCCACCAGGCTCCTCTGTTCATGGGGATTCTCCAGGCAAGAATATTGGAGTGGGTTGCCATGCTCTCCTCAAGGGGGTCTTCCCAACCCAGGGATTGAACCCAGACAGGTCTCCCTCATTGCAAATGGATTCTTTACCATCTGAGCCACTAGGGAAGCCCAAGAATACTGGACTGGGTAGCCTATCCCTTCTCCAGGGGATCTTCCCAACCCAGGAATCAAACTGGGGTCTCCTGCATTGCAGGTGGATTCTTTACCAGCTGAGCTACCAGGGAAGCCCATACATGTGTGTGTGTGTGTGTGTGTGTGTGTATAGCTTTGATATTATATGTTAATATATATATTTGTAGCTTAATTCTAATATGCTATTTTGATATTTTTCATTATTAAATTTATTTCTATAATATTATGAGTATAGGGGCTTGTTTCATATAACAGCTATTCCCTTGAATGACAGAAGGAAAAATGTCCTGGAAAGTCAGTATTGCAAATGACTAGTGTATTTACACTAGGATGCCATTATATGAGTCGTAGTTTAGATGTACTCTGACAAATGTATCATAAAAATTTTTTGCTGAATGAGTTAATCAGTTGTAGCTCAGAGGCTGTCATCTAGAGGAAATCTCAACAGAATGTACTATAGTAGACCTAGGTGTATATACTTGCTGATGAGAAAGAGAAAAACATGGGAGAGACATGAAGGGTTGTTATTGTTTTATTTGCATCAATGAACAAGAAACAGTAAGATGAAGCCTAGAAGATGTACCTTTCAGGCTCTGGGGGAACAGCATTTACCCCATATTCCCTTTAATGGACATCTCACCAGAATCGCCTTGACACTTGGTCCATTCTTTTACATTCTTGAGCTCTGCTGGTTCATGCTTCCTTTAAACTTCTTCACAATTTCCTGTACTATAGGTGAGACAATGTTTTAGAATTTTCTATGGAAAAAGCAGAAACTAAAGTGGGTTGGCAAGAAAAAGACTAAAAGAGTGGGGACTGAGATGAGATCACTTTTTCACACTTTCTCTATAATTCTCAAATGGAATTTATTTATTCTGAAGTTTGGGAAGCCAGAAAATTCTCACTGGGGTTTCAGTGCCAGGGAGCATTGTTGGTGGTGCTTTCTAACAAGAATTCTGATTCAAGTGTGATTGAGAAAACTTGAAAGCCTCTTGTTCCATCATCAATGATGAGAAATACTGAATAGGCTTATAGGGATACTGTCTTAGAGACTCAGGAGGAGATGAAAGGAATGGTCTGGATCTCTATTACTATAAGAGATATTGGCTCAATTCCAGAAAAATAAATGACCCAATCAAAAAATAGGCCAAAGAACTAAACAGACCTTTCTCCAAAGAAGACATACAGATGGCTAACAAACACATGAAAAGATGCTCAACATCACTCATTATCAGAGAAATGCAAATCAAAACCACAATGAGGTACCATCTCACGCCGGTCAGAATGGCTGCTATCCAAAAGTCTACAAACAATAAATGCTGGAGAGGGTGTGGAGAAAAGGGAACCCTCTTATACTGTTGGTGGGAATGCAAACTAGTACAGCCGCTATGGAGAACAGTGTGAAGATTCTTTAAGAAACTGGAAATAGAACTGCCATATGACCCAGCAATCCCACTCCTGGGCATACACACCAAGGAAACCAGAATTGGAAGAGACACGTGCACCCCAATGTTCATCGCAGCACTGTTTACAATAGCCAGGACATGGAGCAACCTAGATGTACATCAGCAGATGAATGGATAAGGAAGCTGTGGTACATATACACAATGGAATATTACTCAGCCATTAAAAAGAATGCATTTGAATCAGTTCTAATAAGGTGGATGACACTGGAGCCTATTACACAGAGTGAAGTAAGTCAGAAAGGAAAACACCAATACAGGATATTAATAATATATATGGAATTTAGAAAGATGGTAACGATGACCCTACATGTGAGAGAGCAAAAGAGACACAGATGTAAAGAACAGACTTTTAGACTCTGTGGGAGAAGGCGAGGGTGGGATGATTTGAGAGAATAGCATTGAAACATGTATATTATCATATGTGAAACAGATTGCCAGTCCAGGTTCAATGCATGAGACAGGGTGCTCAGGGCTGGTGCACTGGGATGACCCTGAAAGATGGGATGGGGAGGGAGGTGGGAGGGGGTTCAGGATGGGGAACACATGTACACCCATGGCTGATTCATGTCAATGTACGGCAACAACCACCACAATATTGTAAAGTAATTAGCCTCCAATTAAAATAAATAAGTTCATTTAAAAAAAGAAATATTATGTTATTGAAAAATAAATTAAAGTCACATTTGATTCTTTTTCTCAAATGAATTAATAATATTCCAGTGGAAACTGACCTCCATCATTTTCAGTTTAACACAACCACATCATCTTCATGGTCAAGAGATAAGGTTCTAGAAACATCTTTCTGGATTCACATCCTTGTGCCACTACTTCCCAGTCATGTAACCTGGGGCCAATTACCTCTCTGAACCTCATTTTTTTTTTTCATCTATTAACATATAATGGAGACAGAAATAGTTAACTACCTCTTAGGTCTATTATAAGGATTAAGAAAGTCAACACCTATTGTGTGCTTATAATAGGGTCTGGCACATGCAACTTCTCTGAACCTCAATTCATGTTTGGACAGGATTGGGATGGTGAAATAAAGGGAACATTCATTTCATTAGTATATTTTGAATATTAGATATATAATCACTTTCTTCCAGATTATTTTAATGTTTTGAAACTTTTTTTTTCACAGGAAACGGGTCCATTTTTGAGATTAGGATACATAGAAGTTCACATTTATTTTGATTATGTACATGTGGCCTAAGTCTCTTAGGTAAATATATTAATAGTCCTTTTGTCAAGTACCAAAGTTTAAAAGACTGACTTTTCAGAAAAGGAACATATATGATCCATCATGAACATAACTGGAGCAAATACAGGGACAGTGGCAGGTCAAGCAGAGGATGTCATGGAGAAAAGGAGTCATATCAATTCTGAATACAGAATACAGAAGGAAAGGTTTAATAAAGAGTATCAGGTGCGCTTGAAGAGATACCGACAGGCTCAGGGCAACCAGGAAAGAAAAATGAAAGATGGCAGAGAGCAAGCTTGAACAAATAATGCTTAATGAGTAATTTTATTTTTTAATTTTTTTAGAGATTTTGGTTTTTTAATTAGTATTTTCCACTATTTTATATGAAAATTTCAAACACAAAGAAAAGTTGAAATAACAATGAAAACTGTATCCCCATCAGTTAGACTTAACAATTGTTAATATTCTCTTGTATTATTTATCTACTGAAATATTTTTATGGGCTTTCCAGGTGGCTCAGAGGTAAAGAATCCACTTGCCAGTACAGGAGACACGGGTTCTATCCTTGAGTCGGTAAGATACCCTGGAGGAGGAAATGGCAACCCACTCCAGTGTTCTTGCCTGGGAAATCCAATGGATGGAAAAGCCTGGTGAGCTATGGTCCATGGCGTCCCAAAAGAGTCAGACATGACTTAGTGACTAACAGCAAGAACAGCAAAAATATTTTGCCGTACTTTTTTACTAGAGTATAGTTGCTTTACAATATTGTGTTAGTTTCTGTACAGTGAAGTACTTTTAAAATTCCAAAGCATTAATTTGCCTGTATGCCAAGCATTACATGCTAATCTGAGATTTTAAAGATTTTAACAACAGCAGCAATGCAAATTATTAATATACAATTCATACCTTGTCTAAATCTATACAGACGGTCTGAGGATGATGCAAAACTGAGACCAAAAAGAACTCCCTGCCTTACACTAGGTTGTCAGTCTTTTACTTGAGTCAACCTTCTTGAGACAGTAATGGATATTCATCAGTTTCCCTTTTATATTTTCATTGACCCCTCCTACTGCAAAATGACATTTGCCCCCCCACTCTTAAAATATATGTCTCTCAAATCACTAGTGATTGCTTCATCACAAAATCAAGTCAGTGATCTTTTTTCCTTTCTCTTTTTGTGAATATTAAACCAAAGCTCAGCTGCACTAACAGTTGACCTTCTTAAAAATCCCATTTCCCACTTCTATAACAATCCTCTTCCTTGTTTCCCAATATTTCTGGCATCTGATCATTTTATCCTGATTTCTTCTGGGTCCTACTCTTCTGATCCAATGACGCACTGATCTCTTTTTAGATACTTTCTTGAGTAATCTCATCTTCATTGATGGCATTCATCCTCCTATTCACTGAGAGCCTCAATTTTTCTAGATCAGAGGTCAGCAAACTATCGCCTGTAGGCTGGATTTGGCTTGCCAATTGTTTTTGTAAATAAAGTTTTATTGGAACACAGCCATGTTTATTCATTTTGTCTATGGCTGTTTTCACCCTGAAAAGGCAAATTTAAACAGCTGCACTCAAAGCTAAATATACTTACTGTTTGGCCCCTTCCCAAAGAAAGTCAACATCTGATCTAGCCTATAAGATATAAGTATAAATATATCTAATTATTTAAGGGAAATACAAGCTTTTATGATAAAAGCAGCTAAATCCAGATATTCAAAGCTGGCCCTCCCCTTTTATCCACTATTTCTCTTATTGGGAATCTATATTTGGCAAAACTAGAAACCTGGAAGTAATTCTAGACTTTGCGCTTTCCTTCCTTCACATGATACTGATTACCAAGTTCATATTTGTCTTCTCCTCATCTCTTTGTCCACAGTCATAATTCAGGATCTTAGCCCATGTTCCTCATGAATGTTAGTAAAGATTCCACCAACAATTGCCTGTGTGTCACACATTATTTCTCCAGGTAAAAGATACAGTCTTTATTATGATCTAAGATTTGAGGGAATTGAGCCCCATCCAAACAGTTTTGAGTGGATAACCTCAGTGTTTCAATGATTCGGAACTCTGATAACTCCCAACCACAGACTGAGGTTTTGGTATCAAGAGGTGTCATTATGGTATTAAAGGGAAAGTCCAGTGTCTGTCCTGGTGGTTGGGATTTGGTTGCAATGAAACATAATACCCTAGCCAATATAATCATAAATAATGCCTAAGTTAGAGAAGCCAACTGCTTGGAAGGGTAAAGAAAGCCTTTGCAGAGGATGTGATATCTGAAATAAAGCTTAGAGATGAGGAAGAAATGATCATCATCAGTAAGTGTGATACATTCTAGGCAAGGAGGTAGCCCACTTGAAGACTAGGATGAAAGGAAGGATAATATATTTTTTGGGAAGTGGCAAACACTTCATTAGAACTTCCTTGGTGGCTCATACAGTAAAGCATCTGCCTACAAAGCGGGAGACCCGGGTTCAATCCCTGGGTCAGGATCTCCTGGAGAAGGAAATGGCAACCCACTCCAGTACTCTTGCTTGGAAAATCCCATGGATGGAGAAGCCTGGTAGGCTACAGTCCATGGGGTCATAAAGAGTCGGACACGACTGAGTGACTTCACTTTCACTTCACTTTCATTAGGTTGGAGTAAGGGTTGCGTGGGCTATTTGCAAAAATGTAGGCAGAAAAGAAAATTTAAGCCTAGATATGAAAGTTTGTTGCTATTTTTTTTTAACTCCATGTTGTGTGATTAGATTTCACAATAAAAATAATGAGGAGTCTAATTTTCAAACAAAAGAGAAACATGATTGACATTTATAAAAGATATTTATAGTGTCGGATTAAAGAGTACACACATTATAAACAAGGGAAAAACATTCTTACAGACACATTTTAAGATTCCATTATAACAATTCTAGTAAGAAAAATTTCTTTTTTAAACTAATTCTATGTCAGTAGGAGCAGATAGTCAGATTCAAGAGCTAATTCTGAGATGAATCTACAGGACTTGTGATCTACTTGACTCAAAGGGGATCAGGGCCAGAGGACAGGAAGAAAAGTAGGTGGATAAATATGATGGGTCTAGCAAAGCTAAAAATAAGGTAATGGTGCTATTAACTAAGAAATCAACTTTTCACAAAAGGTAGAAAAGGTTTCAGAGGGTAAGAGAAAGAACTTCTTTGGGACTATGTTAAACTTGAAATGCCTTCCAGACAATCAAGATGACCAACAAAAATGTCCAAGAGATAATTGGAAATACTAGAGTGGAGCTTACAGTAGAAACAAGAATAAGGAAACATATCTACAAACTGAGAAATATAGAACGAACTTGAGGACAAACTTAACCAACCACTGGACTGATCCTGTTTCTGAAAAATCTAAATTACATATTTATTTTTTGAGAGAAAACAATATTCTTAACAAATCTTCTGTCAAAATTCTAATCCATATATGTTTAACTGACTCACCTTGCTATACACTGAAACTAATACAACATTAGGAATCAACTATATTCCAATATATTGTGAAACAGCAACAACAAAAAATTTAAATACTAAGCTGGTGGAAGAGTAACATATGAAACATTGATTCACACCACTATATTATCTTGAATTATTTTACTGCTAGATTTTAGTTATTTAAAGAGGCTTTTAAAACCAAAAGCTCTAGGGAATAAAATATGACAGACAAAGAGGAAAAGAAGCAAGAGGTACTATCAGGATATGTGAGTATGGTAGCACGACAGAACAGAGAGGTGGAGCATAGGCAGGAAAGGGAAAAGGACCAGGAAAAGAAGGAAGAAGGTCAGAGAAAAGTGAAGGGAAGGGGCCTACTTGTTCCCCAGTTTGAACCAGTTCTCTGAAGGTAGCAAGTATTCTCGTGTTATATGTTTTGTTTTCAATTTAATCATTGCTCCTTTTAGAGGGGTTTCCCAGGTGATACAGTGGTAAAGAATCTCTCTGTGATTGCAGGAGACATCAGAGACACAGGTTTGATCCCTGGGTTGGGAAGATCCCCTGGAGAAGGAAATGGAAACCCACTCCAGTATTCTCGCCTGGGAAATCCCATGGACAGAGAAGCCTGGTGGGCTACAGTCCATGGGGAGGCAAAAAGTCAGACACGACTTAGCAACTGAGCACATACGCATGCCCTTTTAAAAAGTCTTTGAATGACAACATATGATACACTTGAGTTTCAATTAAACGTTCAGAAATTGAAAACCAACAAGCTCAAGTCTCTTAATTATTCTTTCATTTTATGACTAAATACTAAAAGATAGACTTTTAGAAAGCAAATATTCTTGGTAGCTTTAAATAATGCAAAAGGCTCTCCAAACATTGCCCATAACACACAATTCTTTGTATTTTAGCTCCTTACAAATGCTTTAAAATCCCATCTATCCTAGACATTTTTTTTCATAATAACTTTTTCTATATATGCATTTTATTTATCCCTTAAAATTAGGGAAAGGCTTAGAGAGTAGCTGTTTGATTATATAAGTCTGTTTCTGTTTCCAAAGTCCCCAACTGATATTTTAATGCTCAAATTATAAGACAATACTTTGTGATTGTATTTTGTAAAAAAAAAATTTATTTCTACTCTCCAGGCCTTAAAATACTTTCTTCACAGGCATGAAAGAAATATTATATTAATATAAATAAGCATATATTTGACCTTTATTTTAGGTTACTCTATGGAGAGGGGAACACCAAAGAAAAGAAATCTTATAAAGGAGAAAAGCAGACAGATATTAAGTAGAATAAAAATTTAATTTTTTCAATTACTTTTTATATCTATTTCTATAGCTTATTTATCAGCAGAAGTTTATTGAAGCCTTTTTAATTTTCAGTTCGGTTCAGTCGCTCAGTTGTGTCCAACTCTTTGTGACCCCATGAATCACAGCACGCCAGTACATTAAAATTTATGAAAAACTGTGATAAAGGATATATTTGTATATGTATATGTATATCAGTATTGTATACATACATGATTTATACATACATGTGTGTGTATTTGTTCAGTTGTCCAATGGCAATAAGAAAAATAAAATTTATCATTTCATACTAGAAACATAAGTTGTGATATATCCAATTTTATTGTTATTGGTGAACTATTACTTATTGCAAAAAATATATACAAGCAGTGCTTTTTTTCACCCTACTTTGCAATAGGTTTTTTGGTGATAATAGTAATTTTAACACATTCCAGGAAACTGAAATTTCTTTTAAATCATTAAAGATCATGTTACAATTATGCTGCTTTATTTTAGTGAAGCTAAAGGGTACTTTTAAAATTCAGATTCTAACATCTATATGGGGATGTGTGTTACAATTGACATAATCAACTATCAACATTTTTTTCCTTAGTGATATATAAAATAATAGAGTATCTAAAAATAACATCAGATTAAAAAGAATGCTGTATTAGTATATTTCATATCTTTGAATATAGGGAAAACAATATGGTATAGTAATAGTTAACAGAATATCACTCTTTCATTGTCAGTAAATAGGACTTTACTTTAGGTGTGACTTTCATCAAAGTTTGCCTGAATCTTGCAATTAAGTAATTAATTTCAAAAGATTTTGCCAAGGCAACAGTCATTTTATATAACAGTAGATAAAAATGCAGGGACAGGTCAGATGAATAACAAGTCATATAAGCTCATGACCCACGTCACCAGCAAAGCCATTTAGCCAGTTTTGACTCAGTCCTAACCACCACACACCCACACGCATTTTTGTTTTTTTCTTTCAGCTCTCTTTAGATACCATGCAGGTTTTACAAAGGTTTTTCTTTGCTCCTTTGATTTTTCTCTGCTTACGCTGCCAGTGGTAACTATGATAAGAAAAATATAAGAGTACAGGTAGTTGGTCTAGTCTTCTTAGAAATAAGAATGTCATTCAGTCCTACCCACAAATACATAGTATAGATAAGTTTTCTAGGCTTTTGAGTAATTTTCCTTTCTCTGTTCTTAGGGTTTTCTCTAGGTATTACAATTTACTTTTTGGTATTTTTCATTTTGATCTCAATTAGAGATTTGGGAGTATACATGGCATAATCTTGAGACCTGCTAAGGGAGGTAGGGAAGGCAGCTCCAAAGAATATTTCAGGGACCAAGAAATTTGTCTGCTGTTATTGTTAGTTGTTGAATGTGCAACTTGTAAAGAACATATGAGGCATTAACTTGTCTCCTCCATATATATCAAGTGAAGGAAAGAAAATTCTGATTACACAGGTGCCTCTAAATTAAAATTTGAGAGGGAATTCCATTCAAAAGAGCTTGAAGGAAAATATCCTAAACTGATGAAAAACAAATCAAAGTTTTATTTCTTGCTTTGGAAATTTTTGTTCCGTAAAGAACTTTATAAATGATATCTTTATCTGAAAACAAACCTTGATGTTTTTGCTTCTAAGTCACATTGTCAGAATTTTGTAGAAAAATAGATGCATTGCTAATATATCAAAAGGCTTTCCAGGTGACACAGGGGTAAACATCTGCCTGCCAATGCAGGAGATGCAGGAGACATGGGTTCGATCCCTGTGTTGGGAAGATGCCATGGAGTAGGAAATGGCAACCCACAGAGTATTCTTACTTGGAAAATTTCATGGCACAGGAGCCTGGCAGGATACAGTCTGTGGGTTGCAAAGAGATGGTCATGACTGAGCATGCACACACAAATATATCCAAAAGTGCTGTTAATAGAAAAGTCATAAATATGAAAAAAATAAGTAGCTAAAATTTGGTTTGCAAAAAATTAGAGTGTACTTTTTGTGGAAATGCCATGTAATATAAAAGTATTTATTTTACAATAAAATTGCATAGTAAGCCTTGAGACTTGTATTCTTTTGTCAGTGCAACTTCTCTTTAAGTGAAAATTAATTCACCTCTGACTTCACTCTTGGAGAAGGAAATGGCAACCCACTCCAGTATTCTTGCCTGGGAAATCCCATGGATAGAGGAGCCTGGTGGGCTACAGTCCATGGGGCTGCAAAAGAGTCGGACTCTACCTAGCAACTAAACAACAACTGGCTTCTCTTTCATCAGCTAAAAATGTGATGTTGTTATACCCAGATGAGATTGCCCATTCCATGCCAATAGTAAAGCATGAGAAACTGAAAACAGCAGGACAACATCTTACCTGTTATGTGATATTAAGAATAAAACCTCTTCTGAGTGTTTTTTTTTTAATGCAATTTGATGGATACTGAAGAAGCATTTAAGAGATTCAACTCAAGTATAATTGGCAGAAAGAATTGAGGTGGCAAAAGAACCAAGGCTAAGAAATATGAGGGGAAGAATCTTGACGGACCAGTAAGCCTAGAGTCTCTAACACAGTGCCCATGGATCAACTTATCTTGATTATTTTTCATGAAAGGAACACACATAAATGTTTGTAATGTTTGCACTGGTGGGATAGCTTTAATTTCATGGTACTCTTTATACAGAGACAAGCTCTTCAGAACACTCCAAGTCTCTATAAATCAAAGCCAAGGTGGTTGTTTCAGCTCAAGCTCAGCCTGATCTTTAAGAAAAGGCTCCCCACCCTGTGCTCTGCTTCTCCTCTTAGCATCCTCCCCTCAACAAAATGGTAAGAGTTCATCTGACAACAGGGTAAACAGATTATTGTGTTATTGCTGGCTGATTGCCGGAGTTATTTTGGAGCTTCATAATTCATTTAAAGAGATTTTTGACATTTATGAAATGACTTCTATAATCAACTGACAGTGCAATATCCTATAATTGTTCAATTAAAAATGACTACTAGTGCAGTCATTTATTAGTAGAATCAGATAATTGTCTTGCCACTAAAGAGTACTTCTCACTTTGCACATCAAATGAAAATGTTTGAGTATAAATCTGTGACACAGCAGCCAAAGTCCTGGGGATTTTCAAGTGCACATGTAATTATTACAGACCTCTGAAGTAAATATGGTTTAATGTGATAATCTTAAATGGATTTTGTGTGAGCCTTACAAAAAACACTTTTCTGTCTAAACAGAATATCTGTCAGAATGGATGGGAATTCATTTTCTACCAGTAGGAAGTTCATGATATTCTTTCCAATGTGTACTTAGAACACGTGTACTTAGAACAGAGGGTAGTATGCATTTCCCTCAATCCTCATTTACCTTTTTTTCTTCTCAGATGAAATTGATTACTGAAGTCAGAAACCAGGAATGGCTGCACTAAGAAATCATTTTCTTATGGTATAGTACCCTATTGGGTTAGCATTATGAAGCTCTGACTTCCAGATACATACACAGATAGGAATGCAAATCCATAAAAACAGAACCACTTTCTCTCTCTTTCTGTCTCTCTCTCATACACACACACACACACATACACACACAGACAAACACACTCACAATTTCAGATGCTGAATTTCTCTGAAAACACTTTGACTCACATTATCACAAACCATCTGTTAAGCTAAATCATAAATCAGTCTTTGATTAAATAATAAAAAAAAAAACCCCTCAGCACACTAAAAATGGAGAAGGTACAGCTCATATAAAGACCAATATAAAGAAATTACTAAATGGACAAAACAGCCTCAGCTCCCTGACAAATGAAGATTTCTTTATTTTTCTTTGAAAGTAGCTCCGTGCTGCTTTGGACAAACTGGCTAAAACTCAAAATTTACATTCAAATAATGATAATTAAGGAAATTCAGAATGCACTCAACAGATGGAAGATGCTATTTCATTTGAGGTTGCTACAAAATAGAATTGAGGAGTGTCATTTCAAAGTTGCAACTTAATTTTCATTTTTAAGTAAATAATCTGATGCTGGTGTTTGTTTTTTCCATTTTCTTTGCAGGAAAATGTTTAAAAATTGCTGTCAGATTCAATCGCTGTCTCCCGCTTTCTTTCTAACACATCAGCAAGGAAAAAGCATTTGAATCCCAGCTGCTTCGGGCTTTTTGTTTTTGTTTCTCTTCAAAAAAAATTTTTTTCAGGACCGTTTTTCTTCTTCTTGTATAGATTTTAGAAAGAGTTTTGATAAAGACAGTCCTGGCAGCTGGATGATAAATATTATTTTCTTAACCTGCCTGGCTTTGTCAGCCACCTGCGACTGCAGCCTGCCACACTTTGGAAGCAGCTCATTAACTTTCCCCCAGCTTCCCGGGAGTTTTCCTTGTTTTCCTTCACCTTGGGTGTACGCTGCCTTCTCAGTGAACGCTTAACTATCCGAGTGGGCCGAGCGGGCTTTGGCACCAGGAGCGGAGCACGCTTCAGGCAGCTTCCCCGCTAAGGCTCAAAATCTCTCTTAAACACATTAAGCAGCCCATTTTGGATTGATAGTGCAGTAATTATTCTGCTTCACCCTAAAAACCATCCTGGGGTAATTGGCACAGAGGAAAATTACCCAGAGTCCTCCACCACCTGGTAGTTAAGGAACGAATCCAGGGAAAGATAAGTGAAGCAGGAAAAAAAATCGGCACTTATTTGATTTTAATCTCACCACTTTGCAAGCATTTAAATTGCCTTAATCAGGTGGTTGGCTTCCAGCCTAGCTGGTAATCTGTTATCAAATTTGAAACTAGATTTTTTAAAATGTCAGAGTAGGCTGAGAATTGAAGTCTATTAACAGTTATGAGTCTCCCTCCTAAACTTCCATAATCTATGTATTAATAATCCTTTCTACAAAGCTGTCAGATATTCCTTTATTACAAGATTCCATTAATAACATGGGTATAAAAGCAAGTGTTAATGATTTATTTTTTTATTTTTATTTTAAAGTTGAGGGAACACACAATACAAACATTCTTAGCCCTAAAATCCATTTCTTTTTTGAAGCAATAGCTCGAGCCTATGGAATAACCTTGATAAATGTAATTGAATTTTTCTCTGATAAGATTAACTAGTGGTAATTGTGAATGGGGAGGTCTGACCCACTCCAAATGAGATGTATGACAAGCTGAAAATAATCAATTTTTCTTTTCTTTATTTGAGCCTAGATTTTTTAAATGGGAAGAGAAAATCAGGGCCTTGCAGGATGAAACATTTGTGTCTGAAATGTTTTTGTATACATTGCTTATCTCCCATCTCCTCAGTGTGTCTAATTGTGCTGAGCTTGGTTTAAAATGAGATCAACACATCCAAACCCCAGAAGGCTTAATTAAGGGAGGGACTTAATATGTACCAAAAAGGGGAATTTTTTTTTGACAAGTGTGGTATAAATTTTTACCTGCAACATCTTTGACTAAAAGCATCCCCAAATTGTTAAGCCCATTAAATTGCCTCTTTTCTTTTAGAGAGAGAGAAGGGGGAAAAAGAAGAAAATAATTTTACTTTGAAAATCTTAATTACTGTGATAGCAGGCTTGGGTTGTGCCTTTTTATGATTCCTGTATGATTTGCATTTTGACTTGAAGTTTTGTTCTTCACAGCACACAAGCCAGCAATCAGGAGCATATAGAAATGGCTTGATAGATTCCCCTTTTAAACATGCTTATAAAACATTTTGCCTATGTAGCTTTTTGTATTACACATTCCATGGGGTTTCTCACATACCAATCAAGAAAGCATATCTTTCTTAATTCACTTCCTCAGAAGTTTAAGAGCTTGGAAATGTATATTAAAACAGAACAAATAAATATATTTCAAAAACTGCAACACTGTTGTAAGGGTTTCATTTGAAAAGAAAAAAAAATGCTGTCATTATTTTTAGTCTTCTTTCAAGTTTTTTATCTGACCATAGAATTTTAGTGAGTAGCTTAGCTTACAATAGATGCTGTTCCAACAACTTGGACTCCTAGTCGCCTTCCTGTTTTCTAACTAGGTTCAGTCAAAGACTCTTTCAGAAACATAAAATCTAGTGACAATGGAATTAATCACAATGTACAAAAGAAAAGCTGCTGGCAGCCATACACTGAATAAAGCCAAATGTGAACTCAACTAGCTATCAACCTCAATTTATAGAATACTTACATATTATGTACATCCATATATATCTTAGCAAGGCATGGCTAGTATTGATGTCTTTTTATTTGTATGTGTACGGATTTCCTATTTTACCTCAAAAGTACTTTTATTACTGCTTTATAGCATATTAAATTCAACTAAACATAATAAGCACAGCTTGCCTTTTTTGGAAGATCAAGTCTCGTTAAAACCTGATCATTATAGATATGTAAATAAATTGTATATCTGCTGGTTGAAGCATTTCACTTTGAAAGTGAGGTAAGTTTTAACATATGCCTTTGCCAAAAGCAGGCTGCAAGAAAGAATTTAGGGAGAGCTATAATGGATGTTTAGTTCCTTACATGTAGGAATGTGGAGCCACCAACACCTTCAAAATAGAAAGAGGGTATTTGAGCTTTAAGCGAATGCCATTAGGAAAAATTACCTACTGAACCTAGTTAATTGATAAGGTTATGCTCAAACCTTAGTGCAGCCACAAAAGACACTTGCTCCTTGGAAGAAAAGCTATGACAAACATAGACAGTGTATTAAAAAGCAGAGACATTACCTTGCCAACAAAGGTCTGTCTAGTCAAAGCTATGGTTTTTCCAGTAGTCATGTATAGATGTGAGAGTTGGACCATAAAGAAGGCTGAATGCCAAAGAATTGCTGCTTTTGAACTGTGGTGTTGGAGAAGACTCTTGAGAGTCCCTTGGACTGCAAGGAGATCAAACCACTCAATCCTAAGGGAAATCAGTCCTGAATATTCATTGGAAGGACTGACGCTGTAGCTGAAACTCCAATACTTTGGCTACCTGATGCGAAGAACTGACTCACTGGAAAAGACCCTGATGCTGGGAAAGATTGAAGGTAGGAGGAGAAGGGGAGGACAGAGGATGAGATTGTTGGATGGCATCACTGACTCAATGAATATGCGTTTGAGCAAGCTCCAGCAGTTGGTGATGGACAGGGAAGCCTGGCATGCTGCAGTCCATGGGGTTGCAAATAGTCAAAGATGACTGAATGACTGAAAAACAACTATGCTCATATTCGTAGTGTTTCTGTTTCATCATAGCATGCAGTGTTCTCCAGCTGAAATTGTCCTTTAATATTTGCTTAGGGAGGTCACTTGTTTTCTCTGGCCCTCTCATTTGGCATCTTCTATACCTTGGGAATGACCTGCACTTCAGACAATTTTCTCACTGACCACTATCCTACCACCACCCTACCACTACTCTAAGTCAGGATATCAAAATCAGCAGAATATTTAGAAACAAAAGTTCCCTTTCACATGTGGATCTAGAGAAGTAAAAGCTATATTTGATTATTTGTTCCTGCTTTTACTCTGAAGTTCACTACTATTTTGAAATGTATAAACATAGATTTACTGTGAAGAACAGAATACAAGATCTTTGATAAGAAGTTTATGCAGTTGAAGCCAAGATCGGGTCACAATCAGCATGTACTTTGAGTTACAGAATATACTTATGCAATCATCTTTTTTATCTTAAATTTTTTCTTATTAAACCAAATGTTAAAAAACGAGCACCTGTTAACACAGACCACGTGAAATTAATACCTAATAGAGATAAGGGGTCAGGATAAAGGGCAATCCATGTAAGGATAATATTAGAACTCATTTCATTTAGGGGCAGTTTTCTGTTATTGAGCTAATGTATTACGAATGACCACTGTTTACCAAACCTTTTTCTTAATCCTGGAAGTAAAAATAAAAATAATATATTGCCTTGATCCTTAAGGGATCAACATCTTACTTGGGGAAATAGATGAGTGAGCAGATAGTTATAATACATCATGGTTAGTGCCACAGTAGAGTGTAAGAGAAGTTCTCTGAGAGACCAGAGAAGGCAGTTCAACTCTACCTGAAAAGTGGAAGATAGTTTGATCAAATTGATTATGTTATTTCTTTAATCAGAAGTAGACAATTGATTATATCCTATGGATTAAATAAGGTGCCTATTTCAAAAGAAATGTATGGAAATAAGTTTAAAAGAATATGCCTATACTTACAGAATTTTGGTTTGGTCAACTCCCTTGTGACTAATTATAATAGTTACAGCAAGAGCTAACATTTATTACACACTTATTATGCACCAAGCAATGTTAAAAGTGCTTAATTGCATGAACTGTATTGTTCCTCATAACAATCATAGATGTATTATTTTACTATTTGCATTTTATATATGAGGAACTCAAGACACTAACAGGCTACCTGTCTTGTTCAAGGTCAAGTCACAGAATTAGAAGGCAGAGAGAAAATATGAGCTTTACTAGTCTCACCCCAGAGCCCAATAAGGGAAGATTTTTATTTTCAATAAAGTAGTTTATGATAGACCAACATTAAGCATTATCTTTTGAAACTTACTCTTTTAAAAATTTTTCTTCAAGATCTCAAATGTCTAAAATAGTAAGTAGCCTTCTGCCCAGAATGACTTCACTCTGTGTATTATGAAGTTAGCTGGTTCTAAGCTCCATAGCAATATATCCTTGAGAGCAAACAAGAACTGGCTTACTTTATTCCTCAGCTTTTGACAACCTTTATTATTTCATTTATCTGCTATTCAGAGTGAGATGTAAACATCTTACTTCCCAGTATGATCCTCATATCAACAGTGGGTCAGTTTAAAATATTGGGAATCAATATGTGATAAAACATCAGCCAGTACTAAAAAAGGCAGGCCCAGAGAAAATTCACTGAATGTCAAATACAAAATAAACATCAACAGTTAAAAATGTAATAAGATAATAAATAAAAGCGGGAAATTAAAAAAAAAAAACTCTTAACCCAAAAAGCAATTTGACAAATAAGATATACCTGTATTAAACACAAAACTGCTTCCAATTCAGGGAGCAATGAATTTTTCACGCAGGTAGACAGAGTAATTTTTTTTTTTAATTTAATAGAATACCAGACATTAGTATCATTGAGGGTGGGGTTTGAGACTCAGGAAGGGAGGGTCCCTGGAGCCTTAGTTAGCACAGCCCTACGTACTTTTTATTGATTTGTGTAGACACTAAAGACTAAATATTTTCAGCACTGAGGATCTTTCTCATGCCAGATATATATGCAAATATTTCTTAGGCACTTGGCTTCTTGAATTCTTCTCCGTTTCCTACCTTCTTACTCCTCTCCTTCAGACTTACACAGTCTGGTCAGTCCTGTGGGCAGCTGGTCCAGGAGCCAGTCTGTATCTGTCTGTGACACATCTTTTCCTTGGCTTATCCTTGAATTCAAGCCCTACAAAAAGGGACAAAAGAAGTAGGGCACTGCATCCCTTCTGGGCTGCTTAAAATTTAATGTCCAGGGCTAATGATCAAGGGGAAACAAATCATACTCTTGAAACTTGTGTGCCTGGATAAATAGGGAGGTAGTAATCTAGGAGGAGTGTGACTGTGATCCCGCAATCTCTTCACTTACCTGGTTAAAAATGCTTTACCTCACACGCTTCCTGGGCTTCCCTGGTAGCTCAGCGGTAAAGAACCCGCCTGTGATGCAGGAGACACAGGTTCAGTTGGTGGGTTGAGAAGATTCCCCTGGAGGAGTCATGGCAATCCAACCTAGCATTCTTGCCTGTAGAATCCCATGGACAGAGGAGCCTGGTGAGCTATGGCCCATAGCGTTGCAAAAATTCGGACATGACTGAAGCAGCTTAGCACACATGCACACAACACCCTTCCACATACATGAGGATTTCACAAACATTTCCTTCCTTCAGTGCTGCTGCTATGAGAGCTAACACACTTCCCTAAGAGTCCGAACTCTCCACACAAACATCTCTTTTCCCTAGCTGCTCTTCCTTCTAACCTTAAGTGCCTCCTGCACCCATGAGGCTTTTAATATGAAATAAAGGAATAAGCTAAAGGAATGAGCCTCTAACTGTGAAAAGGCATGGATCAGAGTGTACTCAGAAAGTTTTTTGTTTTATTGGTATTTTTAGCAAAGTGTTTTCCCAGAGTCTTAGCAACAACAGACTCATTTATTCATGTGTTTATTCAATTAATATTTCTTCTACTGTATAGCACAGAGAATGCTGCTCAATATTCTATAATCACCTAAATGGGAAAAGAATTTGAAAAAGAATAGATACATGTATATATATAACTGAATCACTTTGCTGTACACTTAAAACTAACACAACATTGAAGATCATCTATAGTCCAATATAAAATAAAAATTTAAATCAATAAAATCACTTAATGTCTTAGAGACTTCATCATATTTTAGGCAATTTGTAAATTTCTGGGGAAAATGCACAACTCTTACGCTTAAAGTCCATACACTTTAATTGGTAAACATGTGTGTTTGTGTGTATATTGCATATTTTGGTGTGGTGAATAAAGAAATATGGTTCTACAGCAAGTGTTATAGGGACTACAGAGAAAGAACACCAAGAAAGCTGGGACATCCACATCATTACAAATAATCTAATTTCATCTCTTTTATGGCTAATATTCCATGTATAGCTCAGTTCAGTGCTCTGTGATAACCTAGAAAGAAGGGATGGAGGGGGTGGGAGGGAGGTTCAAGGAGGCAGGGATATATGTATACATATAGCTGATTCGTCTTGTGTAGCAGAAACCAACACAACACCGTAAAGCAATTATACTCCACTAAAAAAATGCCAATATTTTTAAAACATTAAAAAAAGAAACCTAGGTTGTAATGAAAAGGGTTAGAAAATTGCCTTGGATATGATACCTGTACTCCGACCTCTATGAAGAGTAGGAAGTGGTTTTTATGAGCAGAGGGAAACTATAAGCTACAACTGGAGATCATCTTCTTGAGCAACATAAGCAATTTAGGTTATAGCAACATAAGGAGGAAGGCAGAGAGTAGCAAAGGATGAGAGTCAAAGGCCCTTGTACAATCACAGAGAGCCTTAGATGCTCTGTAGGTGAGCTGTGGAGTGGATGTGCACTGGGTGATGGTGGGGGCTGGTAGAAGAATGAACAGTCCAGGAAAAGGAAGAAAGTGGGAAAGACTAGAGATAAGAGTCATGGTTAGAAGGTAATGGAGGTTCAGAAATCATGGAGGCCAGGCCTAGAGTTGTGGCCATGGTGAGGGTAAGGGGCAATAGAGCCAAAATATCCATAGTAGAAATTCCCACACATGTTCAGTGATAAGGATGAAACAGACATCACCAGTTATGCTTGAGTCTTGAACCTTGGTCAGCGGACAGGCCATCAACTAGTATAATATCTATGTAAAAGAGAAAGCAGGTTTAGGGGAGATATTGGGTTGACCAAAAGGTTGTTTGGATTTTCCCATAGCATTTCATGCAAAAACCAAACAAACTTCTTGGCCAACCCAATATTAAGCTCAGATGTGGCAAATATGTCATTAAGATATGCAAAATAGTGAGGTCTATTGGAAATCTAAAGCTTAAGGAACATATTATATATAATTTGGGGGTCAATTGTGTAGGTGATAACTGGAACTCTGAGACTATATAAAGTGACCAAAAGATAGTGTATAAAATAAAATAGATCATGGGTCAAGGTTAGGAGTGTCATCATTTAAAGGACATATCAAAAATGAGGTGACTATGGAGGAGAATGAAAAATCTGGTACTGGTATAATAGAATACAAGGACTGCAACAGTTTCAAATAGAAAGGAGGTAATCTACAGAGTGGAGAATTTGTAGCCAGAAAAAAAGGGATAAAATAAGGGTCACAAACCACTTACTACATTTGACAGTTGGGAACCCTTACTAACAGCAGCAAGATTGGATGTGAGCAATGGGTATGAGCAGGAAGTACATAGCAACAGGCTATGTAAGAATACATATAAATATGTGCCTGGATATGTTTCTCAAAATTTTGGATGTATAATGTTGAAGGAACTAATAATTTATTTGGAATTAAGAAAGAAGCTTGGAGAAGGAAATGGCAACCCACTCCAGCATTCTTGCCTAGAGAATCCCATGGACAGAGGAACCTGGCAGACCATAGTTGATTGGGTTGCAAAGAGTCTGACACAACTGAGTGACTAACACACACACACACACAAGAGGTAAGGTAGTTGTTGGTGGTGAGAAACACTTGAGTTGATTATTGTTTGGGGCCTGGTAGGGCATGGCATTGAAAGATAGAAAAGAGAGGAGATAACCATTGGAACAATATCCCTAAGGGTAGAGTGTAGTGTGTGTGCATGCTAAGTCATGTCCTACTCTTAGTGACCCCATGGACTGTAGCCTGCCAGGCTCCTTTGTCCGTGGAATTTTCCAGGTGAAAATACTGGAGTGGGTTGCCATTTCCTTCTCTAGATCTCTAAGGGATCATAAAGTAATAGACTTAAGGGCAAAGGGGATGTTGTTGGTCTTGGGTAGGAAGATGAATATATCAGCCTCTAAGACTATAGGGAAGGATAAGAGAACAGATGTGGTCCGTGTGATTTTACAGTTAATGAGATAAGAAATTGGTCAGCACCATACCTGAAGTCCTCGGGTATGGAACGACCACAAAGGAAGGAGAGAAATTTGGGTAGTGACATTGGGAAGAGAGGAAAAATGTTTGGAGCAATCGTTGAAGGAAATGAGAAAAGGAACTGATCAGGTAAAACACTGGTGAGCAGACAAGGAGGTCAAACAGATTTTTCAAAGCATAGATTTGCAGTAGTCATAAGTCAGTAGGCAATACAGTGTTATCCAAAAAGACTTCACATAGTCGAGAATAAAGTCAAGGACAGTCTATTAGACTGCTTATTATATGCTAGAATTTGCTGCCCAAGGGGGTGAGGAGGTAGTCATCTATTCAGTCATTTGGGAGGGTGACCCAGTTTAGCCTGCCTCTTAGAAGCAGCTGGTTCACCTCTTCACCTCTCACCATCGACGGGCTCCACTGGGTTGCCCTAGTCTCGATCCTGAATCACTTGTCCAGTCCAGTCATTCACTCTGTATTTACTGACTGTTCTAAGGTTTTATAAATAGGGCATTTACAAAACCTGGCCAATTGCTTTAACTAAATCTAGCTCTCTGTCAGCGTTTATCCATCTTGTGAGGTCTACTCCATAGCAGAACTCAAATCTATCCTTTCTTTCCTCACCAGGACCACCTTAGTCCAAGTTACCATGATTTCATGTAGACAATGGCCACCATTTTCTAACCACTCTTCCCACTTCCAATCTTGTCTCTTTTTAAGCCTTCTTCCTCATAGCAGCCTAGTGATTGTGTTTAAAATGTTATAAAATGATGGGGTCTTCTTGCACTTAGAACAAAACACATTTTAACCTGACATATCAATCATTACAGGGTAAAACCTCCACCTGTCTCTGACCTCATCTCCCTGCACTTGCTCCCTTGCCTACAATGCTCCAGCAACACCGAACTTTCATTTTCTAGAACTCGCCAAGCACACTCTTGCCTTAGAGTGTTTGTGCTGACCTTCCCTCAACTCAGAACGTTCTTCTATCTGATCTTTGCATGGCTGGCTCTTATGCTTTAGCTCCCAGTTTGAAGGCTACCTCCCTGGAGAAAATTTTATTGATTACTCTATCTGATATACACGACCTCTTCATTCCCTCATAACTCTATTATAATCTCCTATCTTTTCTAAAGAAAATATATTATTTCATAATAAGTTGTTTTTTAGATACAACAATGTCACTCACACATTTCTCTACTTGTTTTATCTCTTTTTCACTAGATTGTAAAGTCTTCGGGGGCAGGAATCTTGTCTGTCTTGTATAACATTATAGCACCAGTCTCTAGCCAAATGCCCCATTAAATACCTAGTACATAATCCAAAATGTCAACTCATTAAATAAGTGAGGATGAAAGAATCAACCTATATATTGCCAAATATATTAATTCTAGGGATTGTATCTCAAGCATTTATCAATACTGTTCACATTTTCCTTCTTGCAATCCTTTTGCTTGCATTTCTGTGACATCATGCACTGCTGATACTCTTCTTGGAAATTGCTCTCATTTGCAATTATTAGTTTCCTTGTGCTCAGTCGCTAAGTCATGTCTGACTCTTTGTGACCCGATGGCCTGTAGCCTGCCAGGCTCCTTTCTCCATGGCATTTTCCTGTCAAGAACACTGGAGTGGGTTGCCATTTCCTGCTCCAGAGGATCTTTTCACCCCAGAGATTGAACCCAAGTCTCCTGGGTCCCCTGCTTTGGCAGGTGAGTTTTTTTTACCACTGAGCCACTGGAGAAGCCCATTAGTCCCTCAACAGTCCTTAAATATTAGAATTCCTTGGAGATTTACCCTTGGCTCTTTCCCTTTTCAAGTCATCATATGTTTCCAAGATAATCTGAAGTATGGTCACCACTTTAACCCATCCCATGTGCTAATCACTTTCCAATGCTTCAGTCCATAGCTTTATCCATCATGTGTTTTAAAGATATTCATCCAGATACTTAGTATTTCTAAATTGATATTTACAAGTTCCCTAAAACTTAGTATTTCTAAAATTAAACATGTAATTTTCTGCATACCCCAGCCTTGTTTCTGTTTTTATATCCCTTCATGGAACCACCTTCCATCCATCTAATCAATCCATCCATCCACTATTCATTTACTCGTTTTCTTTTCAGTAATTATTTACTGAATGATTTTGATGTGACAGGCACTATTCTGGAATAGGTACATCAGTAGGTGACATAGGCAACAAAACAGAACAGAACATCAAAAACTGGGGGAAAAAATGTTTTTATGTTAGAAACCTTCACCAACTTAGAATCTTTTCTCACTTTCTGTTTCAGGTTGAGAATCAAGTTTTCGTCAATACATCCACTTACAGACTCTTTATCTGTCTTGTTTTCTCTCTTCATTCTCTACCTGCCTTAGTTCAAGTCCTTATCATCTCTAGGATTCCAATAACTTTTTAATTGGTCATTTTGCCTCCAGGCTATCTTGCAATCCACTACCAAAATACAAGGCAAATCACTCTAAAATGCAAATCTTTCAAGACCTTCCCCTGTATTAAAATCTTTCAGTGGATCTCCATCCCTACAGAAGGAATATCTTGTTTATACATCTCCTACAATCAAGTCCAGAGGACTGACACAGACCAAGTCAAAGTCAGAATTACGTAAAGGACAGAGTCCTAGGTGAACACCCCAAATATTCCAAAGTTTTCATTACAGAGCATCATCATAATATGAAATGTGCTGGCACCAGCTGGAACAGACCAAGCAGATCTAATCAATTTATGCATGTATTTTTTCATCATAGAAATACTGCTTTCATTTTCCCTCTATCATTCTCTGTGCTTGTTATGCTTTCTTACTTTATACCATTTGTTAAATTATTAAGTTTAATTTTAACTTCCAATTCCTGATGATTTATGAATACACTGTACAAAACATTTCTCTATTGTAGATTTCTATGAGCCATACTAGCTATTTGTACTAAATATGTGTGTCATAATAAAGTCAGCTTTATTTATATACATCATTCCCATTTTAACCTCAATTTTCTTCTAAGGAAAGCTTTATAGCAAATAATATTTTAACTACTAGGCCAATGTAGAATTCCTCCTGATTGTTACTTAATGGATAAGGGAAATCAAATTGCTTCAGTTTTCTTTGAATAATTTTTTGGAATGATGTGTTATGTATAAAATTATGACTTCCTTTGAACCCAAATTAATCTTTTTCTTCAAGTAACCTAGATATTTATTTTTTAATTATAGGTAAAGCTGTTATTATAGGCATAGATTGCCTTGTTTGAAAGACATCTTAAGTAAAGCCATATTAGCCATTGTTTTCATTGGTTGGCAGAAGCAATCAATCCACCTATCAATCAAATGTTTATTGGGTGCCAACCTTGAGCCTGGCATTGATCCAGCTCTGCACATCAGTGGAACAATAAGTGCAATAAGGGGAAAAGAAGACAATAAATCTCAAATTATAAAATATACTTAATATTTTTTATTTAAGCCAAGATTATAGTTTTTCATGTAAAAAAATTTGTAAGAAGAATTATTTTTAGTTTGAAGAATGAAAGATATTATTTAGAATATGATATGGTACAGGGAAAGTGATTCCATAGAGCTTTTGTGCTGTTTGGTAATTATCTATCATTATTGAAGCAGTGGACCAGTGCCTTTGTCCTACAAGTCACAGCATTGGGTCACTGTGCTATCTTAAGAAGTCTCTCAGAAGGCAACTTCAGAAGGAACCAATTCTGAGCTCAGTGTTCTTTCCCAGTGGACTCAAAAACCCCTTTGTTCCGAGTGACTCTATATTTACACTCGAACATCCACTTGAGCCTTGAACCTGAGAGTTCAACTAAGCTCTGTAGAGCTTAGTCCCAAGAGACTAAACAGAAAGTCAAAGGAGATACACTTCTGAAAAAATCAACAAAGAACAATTACTGAAGGTTAGCCAAGATCTTTATATATGAAATATCCTCTTCATCTAGATGGAGATTGCACTTCTTACAGATTCAAATTCTGAATTGGAGGACACAATGTTAAATAAAAGAAGACTTTTTCATGTATTTTAGGACTTTTTTTTCACTATGGGTGTGTGTGTGTGCTAAGCCAGTTCAGTTGTTTTGACTCTTTGCGACCCTATTGACTGTAGCCTGCCAGGCTCTTCTATCCACGGGATTCTCCAGGCAAGAACACTGGAATAACTGCTGTGCCCTCCTCCAGGGGATCTTCCCCAACCAAGATCGAACCCAAGACTCCTGTGATTCCAGCATTACAGGTGGATTCTTCACTGCTGAGCTACCAGGGAAGCACCTTTGTCACTATATGAGTTAGTTAATATATTCAAGTCACCATATTCCAAAGGATTTCTAGTAAGTAGAATCTTCCATACACATATTTCATCAGTAAACTTTTAAAAACAGCCATGTAAAACAAGTGAATAAACATAGACTATGTTCAGCCAATAGTATGCTATTTTAGTGACTAATGGAAAATAAGTCAGCCAAGTCAAAGCCACTTGTTTTAGGCACCCAAGAAAATTATTTGTGAGCTTTCTGGGGAGGTCGGATGATCTGAAGACCATTTCTCTGACTATTGCGGACCAATTTTTCAGTATTGGACTTTCAATTGCCAAGTTTATTTCTTTAAATGCTTCTGTTTATTGCCCTGCTATGCTTAGTCACTCCTGACTCTGAGACCTCATGGACTGTAGTGTGCCAGGATCCTCTGTCCATGGGGATTCTCCAGGCAAGAATACTGGAGTGAGTAGCCTATCCCTTCTCCAGGGGATCTTCCCCACCCAGGAATTGACCCGGGGTCTCCTGCATTGCAGATAGATTCTTTACCAGCTGAGCTACCAGGGAAGCCCCTCTCTCTACATAATCAGAAGTTATTCACCTGTGTTTTTAGATGGTATACTCACCAACCAGCCATTCAGTGTTTTCACACAGAGCACTTAAAATTTCAGATCCTCAACTTCCTCCTTTCATCTCGTATTGATATCATGTTCTTCAATACCACATATTAAACCTATCAAAGCTGTAATCTACGGTGCTTTCTTAGATATTAATATCAAACTAATCTCTTTTAGTATGTTGGCTAATAAGTGCTAACCGCCAGATTTAAAATAATAACCAATTATATTCAGTTGGTTAGGCCTTTAATGATTACATTAGCCAAGAACCTAAAATCATTGCTACTTTCATGTTATAGACTCTATTCTAGGACTATAAGATTTATAGATAAAGATGTTCATTATATCATCCATAACAAATTTTAAAATAGATGTTTGATGTATTTTTATTAGCAACAAAGAAGAAACACCTTAATTTTTTCTAGAAATAATAATGAAATTAGGGTCCCTAATGTCAAGAAAAACAGATTAAAAATTACAATGCACCGGAAAGTATATATTATGTTAACTCCAGTTATGAAAGTTTCAAGAGCAGGATAACCTGTCTCTGATGATGCAAACCAAAATAGTGACTCCTTATGAGAAAAGAGACTGAAAGGGTCTAGAAAGGAACTTTCTGGAGTAATGGAAATAGTCTGTATCTTGTTTGGGATATTGGTTACATGGGTATTTTTGTTTGTTGTAGAGTCGCTGAGTCGTGTCTGCAGCATGCCAGGCCTGCTGTCCCTCACCATCTCCCGAAGTTTGCCCAAGTTCATGTCTATTGAATCAGTCATGAACATGGGTATACTCTATACGTATTTGTCAAAACTCATTGATCTGAATACAGTGTGTATCACTTCATGCAAATTTTACCTCAGTTACAAATTAAGCTTTTGCACCAATTTGTCAGTTTCTATGTTATTGTCTCTCAAGTCCAAATCCAGTCTTCTACTGCTGACTTCCTAATGTTGAAGCTGAGATTCACCAGCCGTGCCTCTTTCTGCTTTGCCAAGTGGCCCAATCTTCAGTTCAGTTCATTTCAGCTGCTCAGTCATGTCTGACTCTTTGTGCCCTCATGGAAAGCAATATGCCAGGCCTCCCTGTCCATCACCAGTTCCCGGAGGTTACTTAAATTCATGTTCATTGAGTCGGTGATGCCATCCAACAATTTCACCTTCTGTCCTCCCCTTCTCCTCCCACCTTCAATCAGGGTCTTTTCCAATGAGTCAGCTCTTCGCATTAGGTGGCCAAAGGATTGGAGTTTCAGCTTCACCATCAGTCCTTCCAATGAATATTCAGGACTGATTTCCTTCAGGATTGACTGGCTTGATCTCCTTCCTGTCCAAGGGACTCTCAGGAGTCTTCTCCAACACCACAGTTCAAAAGTATCAATTCTTCCATGCTCAGCTTTCTTTATAGTCCAACTCTCATATCCATACATGACTACTGGAAAAACCACAGCTTTGACAAGACAGACCTTTGTTGGCAAAGTAATGTCTCTGCTTTTTAATATGCTATCTAGGCTGGTCATAACTTTCTTTCCAAAGAGCAAGCATCTTTTAATTTCATGGCTGCAGTCACCATCTGCTGTGATTTTGGAGCCCAGAAAAATAAAGTCAGCCACTGTTTCCATTGTTTCCTCATCTATCTGCCATGAAGGAATGGGTCCAGATGCCATGATTTAGTTTTCTGAATTTTAAGTTTAAAGCCAACTTTTTCACTCCCCCCTTAAGAGGTTCTTTAGTTCTTCACTTTCTGTCATAAGTTTGGTGTCTTCTGCATATCTGAGGTTATTGATATTTCTCCCAGCAATCTTGATTCCAGCTTGTGCTTCTTCCAGCCCAGCATACTCATGATGTACTCTGTATGTAAGTTAAATAAGCAGGGTGACAATATACAGCCTTGACATACTCCTTTCCCAAATTGGAACCAGTCTGTAGTTCCATGTCCAGTTCTAACTGTTGCTTCCTGACCTGCATACAGGTTTCTCAAGAGGCAGATCAGGTGGTCTGGTATTCCCATATCTTTCAGAATTTTCCACAGTTTATTGTGATCTACACAGTCAAAGGCTTAGGCATAGTCAGAACTCTCTTGCTTTTTCGATGATCCAGCGGATTTTGGCAATTTGATCTCTGGTTCCTCTGCTTTTCTAAATCCAGCTTGAATATCTGGAAGTTCACAGTTCATGTATTGCTGAAGCCTGGCTTGGAGAATTTTAAGCATCACTTTACTAGCGTGTGAGATGAGTGCAATTGTGCAGTAGTTTGAGCATTCTTTGGCATTGCCTTTCTTTGGGATTGGAATGAAAACAAAACGTTTCCAGTCCTGTGGCCACTGCTGAGTTTTCCAAATTTGCTGGCATATTGAGTGCAACACTTTCACAGCATCATCTTTCAGGATTTGAAATAGTTCAACTGGAATTCCATCACTTCCCCTAGCTTTGATCATAGTGGTGCTTTCTAAGGCCCACTTGACTTCACATTCCAGGATGTCTGGCTCTAGGTGAGTGGTCACACCATTGTGATTATCTGGGTCATGAAGATCTTTTTCGTATAGTTCTTCTGTGTATTTTTGCCACCTCTTCTTAATATCTTCTGCTTCTGTTAGGATCATACCATTTCTGTCCTTTATTGTGCCCATCTTTGCATGAACTGTTCCCTTGGCATCTCTGATTTTCTTGAAGAGAGCTCTAGTCTTTCCCATTCTATTACTTTCCTCTATTTCTTTGCACTGATCACTGAGGAAGGCTTTCTTATCTCTCCTTGCTATTCTTTGGAACTCTGCATTCAAATGGGTGTATCTTTCCTTTTCTCCTTTGCCTTTCATTTCTCTTCTTTTCAGAGCTATTTGTAAGGCCTCCTCAGATAACCATTTTGCTTTTTTGCATTTCTTTTTCTAGGGGATGGTCTTCATCCCTGCCTCCTGTCTAATGTCACACACCTCTCTCCATAGATCTTCAGGCACTCTATCTATCAGGTCTAATCCATTGAATCTTTTTGTCACTTCCACTGTATAATCATAAGGAATTTGATTTAGGGTATACCTGAATGGTCTAGTGGTTTTCCCTACTTTCTTCTATTTCAGTCTGAATCTGGCAATAAGAAGTTTAAGATCTAGCCACAGTCAGCTCCCAGTCTTACTTTTGCTGACTGTATAGAGCATCTGCATCTTTAGCTGCAAAGATATGATCAATCAGATTTCGGTGTTGACCATCTGGTGATGTCCATATGTAGAGTCTTCTCCTGTGCTGTTGGAAGAGGGTATTTGCTATGAACAGTGCATTCTCTCGGCAAAACTCTATTAGCCTTTGCCCTGCTTCCTTCTGTACCCCATGCCAAATTTGCCTGTTGCTCCAGGTATTTCTTGACTTCCTACTTTTGCATTCCAGTCCCCTATAACGAAAAGGACATCTTTTTTGGGTGTTAGTTCTAGAAGGTCTTGTAAGTCTTCATAGAATCATTCAACTTCAGCTTCTTCAGCACTACTGGTCAGGCATACACTTGGATTACTGTCATATTGAATGGTTTGCCTTAGAAACAAACAGAGGTCATTCTATCATTTTTGATATTGCATCCAAGTACTGCATTCCAGACTCTGTTGTTGACTATGATGGCTACTCCATTTCTTCTAAGGGATTCTTGCCCACAGTACTAGACATAATGGTCATCTGAGTTAAATTCACCCATTCCAGTTGTTTTTCATTTGCTGATTCCTAGAATGTTGATGTTCACCCTTGCCATCTCCTGTTTGACCACTTCCAATTTGACTTGATTCATGGATTAGCATTCTAGGTTCCTACGCAATATTCCTCTTACAGCATCGGACTTTACTTCCATCAACAGTCACATCCACAGAGCGGTGTTGCTTTTGCTTTGGCTCTGTCTCTTCATTCTTTCTGGAGTTGTTTCTCCACTGATCTCCAGCAGCATATTGGGCACCTGCCGACCTGGGGAGTCCTTCTTTCAGAGTCCTATCATTTTGCCTTTTCATACTGTTCACAGGGTTCTCATGGTAAGAATACCGAAGTGGTTTGCAGTTCCCTTCTCCAGTGGACCACGTTAAGTCAAAACCCTCTATCATGACTTATCCATCTTGGGTGTCCCTACACGGCATGGCTCATAGTTTCATTGAGTGAGACAAGGCTGTGGTCCATGTGATTAGATTGGTTAGTTTTCTGTGATTGTGGTTTTCAGTCTGTCTGCTCTCTGATGGAGAAGGATAAGAGGCTTAATGGAAGCTTCCTTATGGGAGAGACTGACTGAGGGGGAAACCGGGGCTTGTTCTGATGGGTGGGGCCATGCTCAGTAAATCTTTAATCCATATTTCTGATGATGGGTGGGTCTGGGTTCCCTCCCTGCTATTTACCTGGAGCCAAACTATGGTGGAGGTTCTGAAGATAATGGTGACCTCCTTCAGAAGGTCCCATGCATGCACTGCTGCACTCACTGCCCCCAACCCTGCAGCAGGCCACCACCAACCCACACCTCCACCTGAGACTCCTGGACACTCACAGGAAGTCTGGGTCAGTCTCTTGTGGGGTCACTGCTCCCCTTTCCTGGTTCCTGGTGTGCAAAATTTCTGTTTGTACCCTTCAAAAGTCTGTTTCCCCAGTCCTGTGTAGGTTCTGGCAGCTCTTTGGTGAGGCTAATGGCGACCTCCTCCTAGCAGGCTTATGCCACACCCAAGCCTGCTGCTCCCAGATCCCCTGCCCCTGCAGCAGGCCACTGCTGACCTGTACCTCTGCAGGAGATGCTCAAACACAGTTCTGTCTCAGACTCGGTGGGGTCTCTGGGTCCTGGTGCACACAAGGTTTGTTTGAGCCCTCTGAGAGTCTCTGGCAGGGATGGGGTTTGAATCTAAATGTGATTTCACCAGTCCTACCATCTTGCTGGCACTTCTCCTTTGCCTTTGGAAGTGGGGTATCTCCTCAAATTCGCTCCAAGACCACGCAGCCGCCACTCCAGAGCCTACCATCTTGCTGGGGCTTCTCTGTTCTTGGACCTGGGGTATCTGTCCCAATCTTATATCTGCCAATGGAGGGTGTTGGAGACTAGGAGCGTGGAGGAGGAAGAAGAAAATACTTCTGGCTTCTTACTGTCCATTTCTTGTCCCAGCAATCTGTGTATAGTTCTTGTGAATATCACTCCAGCCACAGTTTTTCACCCTGGTAGCAGCAGTTTCAAGCCCTTATCAACAGTTGAATCCAGTTTGCAGTTTATGCTTCACTTGCAGAAGCAGCCCCATCATCACTCCCTAGAGACATCAATGCTGGGCTGGCACCTGCTCCTTAGGGTTCTGAGTTCCAGAGCAACAGAACCCTCCTTTATGGTCAGAAACCTGTTGAGCAGTCCTCTGCCTCAGATATCTGGGTTTCGAACTATGAAGACCTTCCTTTCAGGTTCTAGGTTGTAATAATTCCAATACCTTTACTTTCCCCCCTCAGTTCTAGAGGTTCAGTTCAGTTCAGTCACTCAGTCATGTCCGACTCTTTGCGACCCCATGAATCGCAGCACGCCAGGCCTCCCTGTCCACCACCAACTCCTGGTAGTAGCTGTTTGTACAGTTGCTTCTTTCTTCACATCTTAGGATTTTCTTTTTACCATTTTATTTACCTAGCAAACCATTGTACTTGGGTAACAGTTCTTTATCACATATACCATATCGGCCTCTTATTATGTGGCTAAAATTCTTAACTACCCTAAGCCTCAGTTTCTTCATATGTGATATTATTATTAATAATATCTACATCATATGCCTATCTTGATGAGCACATTAAACATAAAGTGTAAAATGCTTGGCAAACACAAGTTTCCAATGTCATATATCCTCAAGGAGTTTATAACCTGGCCAATGAGGTAACACACATAATTCATAAGCTGTGGAGTAGGTACATAAATGTTTATTATTTATCTTTAAAATGTATATGTGTACTTTTTGTGTATTTACAATAAATAGAATCTATTTCAAAATATAGTGAGCATAAGAAAATTATTACACAAGACTGGATATTTGGCAATCACAGTAATGAAAGAAAGATTTGAACAAAGACATCAAATTTTCTAAAGTGAGTTAGAAATACATAACTCTGGTTACAGAAACAAATGCATCTACAAGTTAAGAAGGATTCCCTTTGTGTAAGTGGATCATGTTTTCTACTGCTTGAAGTGCTTAGTTGTTCAGTTGTGTCCAACTCTTTCTGACTCCACGTAGTGGACTGAAGCCCACCAGGCTCCTCTGTCCATGGGGATTCTGCAGGCAAGAATACAGGAGTGAGTTGCTATGCCCTCCTCCAAGGGGTCTTCCCAACCCAGGCATCGAACCCAGGTCTCCCACATTGCAGGTGGATTCTTTACCATCTGAGCCACCAAGGAAGCCCAAGAATACTGGAGTGGGTAGCCTATCCCTCTCCAGGGGATCTTCCAGACCCCAGAATCAAAGTGGGATCTCGTTCCTTGCAGGCGGTTTCTATACCAGCTGAGCTACCAAAAAAGCCCATGTCTACTGCAGGGAATATTAAGAGGAGAGAGGGAATCTCCTGATGTGGTGCAGAAAGTGATACCTGTTCTTTAATTGTGTTTCCCACAGAACCTCCTGGTCTGCCTTTCCTGAGAGTTGGCCATATCCACTGAAAGATGAGACCAGCCAGTCTGGTATGCTATCAGAAGACTCTACGGTTGAATGTATCCACCTTAACAAGGTCTTTATCCTCTTGTCTTACAATAACCCATAAGATGACAGTGACAGACAGTAAAAAAAAAAAAAAAATGATAAAAATAAAAAAGACTAGAGAATGGAAAAGAGGTTTCTGCAGAAGAAAGTTGTCAACAATACTTTCAAGATATTGAGAGGATAGACGAGCCATGATTGCCTTAGAACTGAGGATGCTAAGACCGAAGTGTTTGTAAGAAGGCAAGCCAACGAGAAACAAGTCAATTCACACTTACAGAACTCAGGAACTAGTGCTAAAAACACATGGATTGTTAGAAATGTGTATATTCTGTTAGACCTGAGATCTGCTCTTTCCCAAACTGCACAGCCTGGCAGAAAGCAAGACTGTTTTGGAGAGCTGAAATGAAAGAGAATCTTGACTCTAGGGATAGCAGGCAAAAAGATTGCTGACCCCTTTCATACCTGAACATCCGTGGTGGCTCAGAAGGTAAAGAATCCTCCTGCAATGCAGGAAACAAGGGTTTGATCCTTGGGTCAGGAAGATCCCCTGAAGTAGGGAATGGCTACCCACGCCAGTATTCTTGCCTGGAGAATTTCATGGACAGACGAGCCTGGTGAGCTACAGCCTATGGGTGGCAAAGAGTCTGACATGACTGAGCAACTAACACTTTCTTGACTTTCCTATTGAAGCTTTCGGAAAGCTAGCTGACCTCATATTATATCTCACCTCTTCAGTTCTTCACTCCCACTGATAAAAATTAAAAGGATTCTTTGTTGGGGAAATTGATCAGCTGAGGAAAAATGACCACAGGTATGATGATTTGAGATCACTGGCAAAACAACTGGGCTCTTATTCAATAATCCTTTTATGAGACCCACCAATAAATAAGTTTTAGCCATGCGTGCTGACCTTAAAATTAGCTTTTGAGTATTTCAACCTAAACATAAACAGAGAAAGAAGGATCACTACACTTTAGGGAAACCCCAAACCTGAATAAGAGAAAGAAGACCAAACAGATTGTTTGAAACAATTGCTAATGAAACAGATAACAATATAGGGAATAGAAGAAAACCTAAAAGAAAAATTAGTAATTACTAATTTCAGAGTGGTTAATATGTATATATACATATTTGTATATATGTATACAACATATATGGGCTTCCCTTGTACCTCAGTCAGTAAAGAATCTGCCTGCAGTGCAGGAGACCCAGGTTTTATCCCTGGGTGGGGAAGATCCCCTGGAGAAGGAAATAGCAACCCACTCCGGTATCCTTGCCTGGAAAATCTCATGAACAGAGGAGCCTGTTGGGCTGCAGTCCATGGGGTCAGTCACAAGGAGTCGGGCACAACTGAGTGACTAACACTTATACAACATATATAATTGTACAACATATGTAATATGAATATATATATATGTATTTAAGCTTCCATAAAGCAAAAAGAGCATGCCATTATGAAAATAAATTCAAAGAACAAAAAAGAGCTCTTGAAAATTAATAAATTGATGGTAGAAATTTTAAAAATCAAAGAAAGAAATAGCTAGTTGAATGAATCTCTCTGAAAGTGAATGGAAGAAAAAGAGAAAGAACATATAAGAGCAAAGAAAAGAAAATTAGAGGAAAAACCCAGGAGCTCCCACATCTAAATAAGAGCAGTTACAAAAAGACAGAGAATAGAAGTGAAGAAAGTTCAATGAAAACAATATGAAAATATTTAAAACTATATAAAATATATCTATTTTATCCAACACCTAATACATATCATTTTAGAATCATCTTGTGTTAATCAGTATACTTATTTTTATAAAAGTCATATAATACTCAGTAATTATTTTTTTTCATTCATTTTGCTTCAACATAAATAACAATTTAAAAGGAAGAAATGTCAACTTACCAGACATTATTTACACTTAATAAAATATTATAAATGAATTAAACCTACACGTGCAAAGCAAAAATATTACACCTCACAACTGGCACTCTGCTTCATTTAAAAAAATTTTAAATTCCAAATTAAAAATCCAGCGGTGGGGACTTCCTTCGTGGTCCAGAGGTTAAGATTCTGCACTTCCATTGCAGGGGGTGCAGGTTCAATCCCTGCCTGGGGAACTAAGATCCTGCATGCAGCATGGCACAGCCAAAAAAACAATAAAAAATTTAAAAAATAAAAATACCAGTAGTCACACAAAATGACAGGATTGAAATAGTTCAGGTTTCAGTTCTTCATCTTTACAACTACTATGTTATCATTATTTATTTTGCATCTATTTAAATACAGACTTATGTGGTACAATTTTGCATCTACTATTTAAATACAGACTTCAGTAGTACAGTAGGGGCTCAAAGCAGAAGCTACACCCACAGAGAATTCAATTCTGAACCCTTAGAAACTTGCTCTCAACATAAATGAGTGTAGCTATGTTGGCACAAATTAGAAGGAGGGGAATAACTCTATAACTAGACATTCTCCATGTTAATCTCCATGCAAAATGCATTTAGTATAGGATAAGTAATGCAAATGTGCTAATTTGAAAGTTACATGTATATTATCAAAACTCAACAAAGCCAGTCAGCAATTTTTCAGAACTTAAAGTGATAATAGATTTAGAGGGGAAATTTCTGACACGTGGTAATCAAAAAAGAGCATCTTTTAGTATTATTATAAAATTCTTTTTAGATACTTCCTTACTGCCTACACTAAAGAATACTGTTGCATTGGCCCTCTCTTTGTCCTCCAACTCCTAGAATGGAAAGGCGGGAGTTTCCAGATTGAAATAACTTACTAAATGCTCTGAAAAATAAATTTTTTAAAAAAGAAAAACACTCTAAAACATTTCACTTTATTGAAGTGAGGAATACATAGGATAAGGAAACCTGTCTTCAACCTTTAGGAGAGAAAATACAGGTCCTATGCTATCCAAATTGTTCAACAACAACAACAAAAGCTAGAAAATAATAGATTCTGTAAAATTTGAAGAGAAACTGATTTCCAACCAGAATACTTAACCAAGCTAGGATTTAGAAAATATGAGGGGAAAAAATGACATCTTAATAAAGCTAAGTGTCAAAAAATGTACTTTCCATGGTCCTTTTTCAAGAAGCTATAGGAAGATGTGCTGTATCAAAAATAAGGGGGGAAAGCTAAGAAAAAGGAAGATGAGATGCAATACAAAAAAGAGGAAAAGAGAATTCCCAGGATGTGACAGATGGGACCATATCCAAGAACAACTGGCTTAAAAGGGGCTTAGGGGACTTTTCTGGTGGTCTGGTTGTTAAGCATCCACCTTCCAATGCAGGGGACACAGGTCTGATTCCTGGTGGAATTCCACATGCTGCAGAGCCAACTCAGCCTGCATGCCACAACTCGAGAAAACTCAGCACAGTCAAAATTTTTTTTAAATAAAAGGAGCTTAGAAAAGTAGACCAGGGCACTGCAAAAGGAATGGCCTAACACATATCTGGATGGATTGATTGCCAAATACATTTGACTCTCTTTTAGCTTTCCTATGAGAATGTGAGCTATGTGAGGTCAGAGATCTGCCTTTTTAAGTCTGCTGTGTACTCAGAATTTTATAAGCATGAATGAGTGTTAGTCACTCAAACATGTCATGTCTGATGCTTTGCGACCCCATGGACTGTAGCCCACCAGGATCCTCTGTCCGTGGGATTTCCCACGCAGGAATACAGTAATGTGAATAGCCATTTCCTTCTCCAAGGGATTTTCCTGACCCAGGGATCAAACCTGCCTCCCTGGCATTGCAGGCAGTCTCCTGCATTGCAGACGGATTCTTTTCTGACTGAGCTACCAGGGAAGCCTTTTTAAGAATAGGTAAGCACTTCGTAATTATTCGCTGAAATTTAAAAGAACACTGACACTTTTATCTTTGTTATTTTATCCTCCTACTGGAAATATACTTTTGAAAGGATGAAAATTGCGTGACTAATGGCGCATTCTCAAATCTGATCTAGCTTGCCATTAAATAAAAACAAGGTGTGGGGAGGTGTGGGATGTGGAGAGGAGAAGAAGAGAAGAGTTACCATATTTGTCTTCAATTAGCTAATTTGTTTTAATTGGAGGATAATTATGTTACAATATTGTGATGGTTTTTGCCATACATCAACATGAATTGGCCACAGATATGCATGTGTCCTCCCCCATCTTGATCCCCCCCCCACCTCCATCCCCACCCTGTCCCTCTGGGTTGTCTCAGAGCACTGGCTTTGGGTGCCCTGCTTCATGCATGGAGCTTACACTGCTCATCTGTTTTCCTTATGGTAATGTACATGTTTCAGTGCTATTCTCTCAAATCATCCCACCCTCGCCTTCTCCCACTGAGTCCAAAAGTCTGTTCTTTATATCTGTGTCTCCTTTTCTGCCCTGCATGTAGGATTGTCAGTACCATCTTTCTAAATTCCATATATATGCATTAATATACAGTATTTGTCTTTCTCTTTCTGACTCACTTCTTTCTGTATGATAGTCTCCAGGTTCATCTACCTCACTAGAATAGATTCAAATGCACTCCTTTTTATAGCTGAGTAATATTCCATTGTGTATATGTACCACAGCTTCTTTATCCATTCACCTATCAATAGACATCTAGGTTGCTTCCATGTCCTAGTTATTGTAAATAGTGCTCCAGAGAACATTGGGGTACCTGTGTCTCTTTCAATTCTGGTTTCCTCTGTGTGTATGCTCAGCAGTGCGGTTGCTGGGTCATATGGCAGTTCTAGTCCTAGTTTTTTTTTTTTTTTTTCTATTGAAGGCTAATTACTTTACAATATTGTGGTGGTTTTTGCCATACATCGACATGAATCAGCCACGGGTGTACATGTGTCCCACCATACTAAACCCCTATCCCACCTCCCTCCCCACCCCATCCCTCTGGGTTATCCCAGACCACCAGCCTTGCATGCCCTGCTTCATGTATCAAACTTGCACTGGTCATCTATTTTACATATGGCAATATACATGTTTCAATGCTATTCTCTCATATCATCCTACCCTAGCCTTCTTCCACATAGTCCAAAAGTCTGTTCTTTACATCTGTGTCTCTTTTGCTGCCTTGCATATAGGGTCATGGTTACTGTCTTTCTAAATTCCATATATATGCATTAATATACTGTATTGGTGTTTTTCTTTCTGACGTACTTCACTCTGTATAATAGGCTCCAGTTTTGTCCACCTCATCTGAACCGACTCAAATGTGTTCTTTTTTTATACCTGAGTAACATTCCATTTGTATATGTACCACAACTTCCTTATCCATTCATCTGCCAATGGACATCTAAGTTGCTTCCATGTCCTAGCTATTGTAAACAGTGCTGCAATGAACATTGGGGTACTTATGTCTCTTTCAATTCTGATTTCCTCAGTGTGTATGCCCAGCAGCGGGATTGCTGGGTCATAGGACAATTCTATTTCCAATTTTTTAAGGAATCTCCACACTGTTCTCCTTAGTGGCTATACTAGCTTGCATTCCCACCAACAGTGTAACAGGCTTTCCTTTTCTCCACACCCTCACCAGCATTTATTGTTTGTAGGCTTTTTGTTGGCAGTCATTCTAACTGGCATGAGATGGTACCTCATTGTCATTTTGATTTGCATTTCTCTGGTAATAAATGATTCTGAGAATCTTTTCATGCATTTGTTAGCCATCTGTATGTCTTCTTTGGAGAAATGTCTGTTTAGTTCTTTGGCCCATTTTTTGATTGGGTCGTTTATTATTCTGGTGTTGAGCTGCCTGAGCCATTTGTATATTTTTGTAATTAATTCTTTGTCAGTTGTTTTGTTTGCTATTATTTTGTCCCTTTCTGAGGGCTGCCTTTTCACTTAGTTTCTTTCATTGTGCAAAATCTGTTAAGTTTAATTAGATCCCATTTGTTTATTTTTGGTTTTATTTCCATTATTCTGGGAGGTGGGTCTTAGAGGATCCTGCTATGATTTATGTCGGAGAGTGTTCAGCCTATATTTTCAAAAGTTACCATTTTAAATGATACTTTAAATGATGCCAAATTGTACTCAGACTTTTAGGACCTCAAATTAACAATATCTATCAAAATATAAAATGCCACCTGCATTTTAACTCAACATTTTCACTTCTCTAGGTATATGAAAGTGGCTTACACAAAGTAGAGTCTGAAAAAATGTGGTCAACACAGCATTCTTTATAATAGCTAAAAACTGTAAACTAGCTATTTTGTTCAACTTAAGGGACCTGGGTAAATAAACTTTGGTGAAGCTATTCAATGGAGTGTCATGTGGTTGTTAACACAAAATGAAGTAGATCTGTATGTGCTGACTTAGGAAGATCTCCCAAGATAGATTATTAAGTGAGAAACGTGAGGTGCAAAAAGATAGGAAAGGAGCGAT
This sequence comes from Cervus canadensis, assembly GCF_019320065.1. Taxonomy (NCBI): domain Eukaryota; kingdom Metazoa; phylum Chordata; class Mammalia; order Artiodactyla; family Cervidae; genus Cervus; species Cervus canadensis. The sequence continues at coordinate 26,204,896 of NC_057406.1, read as the reverse complement.
GCTACTTAAGCAAAGGAAAATATCCATACACAAGAGACAATGCTTAGGTATCTTCTTCCACTATTAAATGAAATTAAATATTATTAAATATCAAATCATTGGTCATAAATATGATGCAATTAATTAAAATAATCAGTAAAATTAATGAGAGAGATAACCCATGATATTCTGGTAAATATTTAACAACTGGCTCCTTATGGAAAAAATAATTTCCTTGATTTTACCATTTGCCAATATCTTTTGTGTACATATTCCTACCACCGTGATTTCATGTCACCAACGTAATATCACTGGATTCAGAGAAGGATGTTCACAATTTGCTTTCCCAAGCCAGGAGGAACCCACTGACCAGCATGCCACTAGGGGAGATCGCAAGATAAGGGACTTGTATTATCAGGGAATATGATCTCTGCTTTTGACCTTATGGCTCTTTTACACCTTCAGCTGTTCAAAAGTAAGGTCCGAAAGGCCATTCAGCAAGGCAAAACTTTCTGCAGTGTTTGGTTTCTCTGGGAACTGGATGAGCAGAGCTGCTAAATTCAGCTTTTGCACTGAACAAAGATCAGGCAATTTACATGATTTTTCCTTTGCCTCTTTTGGGCTCTTGGATGTGTTTGCATGTAAAGTAAAGAAAATATTAGGTAGAACAAGAATGAGCTATCAAATTGATATTTCCTGACCTTTCGAGATAGAAAGTGCACCTTAAATTAACAACACGTATGAAATAAATGCAGTGAGTTATGCCCTTTGACTTCAAACTATTTGCTTTCAAGATATGTGTGTATGACCATCAACATTTTGACAGAAACCCTAATACTGGGTCTTTGGAAATCCCCACAGTAAATGCTTGGCTAAATAGCAAGAAAGGAGAAATGATCTTTCCTCTTAAGTGAGTGCTGATCCAAGCAGCAGTTTCTTCATTTGCTCAATGCAGTGTCATCTATCTACCATCACATGTGGGCAAAGGTCATGCATCAACAATGCTTATCTATGTCCATGTTTATTCACAGGTGGAAGTAGGCAGGAAGTATAGTTTCAAGGGAAAAAGGTGAGACAAACTCCAGGAGGAGGAAGGAGAATTTCTGTTATACTATATGAATCTTATTTATTTTTGAGAAGGTTCTGACAAGTTCAAAATAGGTGATCCTATCACTGAAAGAGGATTAAGTACATAATTGATCATTGTTGTTGTTTAGTCACTAAGTTGTGTCCAACATTTTTGTGACCTCCTGGACTGTAGTCCACCAGACTCCTCTGGCCATCGGATTTCCCAGGCAAGAATACTGGAGTGGGTTGCCATTTCCTTCTTCAGGGGATTTTCTTGACCCAAGGAATATGAGGACTGTTCTCAGTAATAGAGGACAGATACATCATCATTTATCAATAAATGATATTACAATTAAGTGCAGAAAGTTAGGAGTGATGCTTGGATGCTGTCACTTGACAATACAGAATCAATGTGTCCCCAAGAATATGGAAATATAGCTCAGAAGGATAAGTAGGAAAAATAAACCTTTGCACATTTCGACAGCACAAAAGATCAAAGTCAGAGCATACCCTGTTAAAATACATTTACTAAGTTGCAAAACCACTATAGGATATTTTTAGAGAAGTATAGTTGGCTCTTGTTTTGTAGAAATAAATATTTTTCTAAAAAGAGAGTGAAGGAGTGTATTAACTTTAATTATCCATTGATTTTAATTATGAAAGTAGCTGTGAATCTTGAAGAGTACCTAGTCTCATACATTTAATAAAATTACTTCTATAAATGCCAAAATATTTAAAAGTAATACATCTACTGAAACTTCTACCAAACTAATATTAACAATCAGAGTTGTACAAAGTTTGTTAGGTTTTGTTTTAATCCTGAGAACATTATTTTCAAGGCCAAAGAAAAAGATAATATTTTAATCAAACAGACCACATTGTTTCAGTACTAAGTTCTATCATCTTTCTTACCCATGATTATACAACAGAACAACATGTCTTCTTGGTTTATGAGAACTTGCTTCATAGCAGTTAATGAAAAGTGCTGACATAAAGAAATAAAAAAGGTTGATGTAAATTAAATGTTGGAAAATATTTAAAAATAAGGGCGAGTCCCTCAAAATACAGCATTTAATTTACTTTGTGCTGCCACATTGGCTGGAATTCATACAATGGTAAATAAACTCATGAGGATTTCTAGGTTCCATGAGTGCTAAAATTAATATAATCATCAAAATTCTAGGACTCTGCATTCAATGAAGAAACTAAAAATTGTCTGATGTGATATTTATGTTAACTCATGTCAAAACAATGCCCTGAATTGTCGATTTTGTCATGGCATATTTCTACACATTGAGTCTTCGGCATTACAACATGTACTTGTAAAACTTAAAATGACAATCATTTCTCCCACTAAACAAAACTCCGTTCAGGCCATAGCCTGAGTAAAATATCAAGTTCTGATCTCTAAAACCAAAGAGGAATATTTAACTCATAATCAAACTAAAGTTTGCTTTGCTAAAGCCAGAAATCATTTCTTTCAAGTTGCTTCTGACTTTGTCCAGGTCATATAATCCCAACCAAACATGTCCAGTTCTGAAGTTTTGATGCACACAGCGCTAGAAACTCTATATAATGTTTTAAAAAGATATTCAAACCTTCAGAGTTCTTTCATTTCAAATGAAATTTTAATGTGCATAAATGAAGGACCAGAATGTATAAAGGCCCTAATGTTATTAGCTATGATATTTGTGAAAGATTATTCTATAATTATGTTTAACTTGATGGAACAAGTGTATCTGCACACCCAAACCAGAATAGAAAAGAATCATGACTTGACTGTAAATCTTCATTGGCATTATAAAAATAATATCTGAAGAACTGAACAGACAGATAGGACAGAAACTGCATTTAATAAACAAATACACTGCTGTGCTTAATAGAAGAACAATGGTAAAGGAAATTTTTTAGCCATCGTATTACTCACCTATTCACTCTAAAGCGTAATTGTCAGCTTTATTTTCCTATGCCAGAGTAAGCGGCTGCATCTTTGGGATATTTACAATTTGTGCAATTTATTGAGACAGATCCAATTCCTTTTTTATTTGTTTTCCCAAAGCACCTATTTTTTTACCTTTGCTGACCAGTGCAAAATCATCCTCGCTAATGTTTATAAAATACCACATTATTGTTAGATATCGAATCCAAATGCAAGCACTGCAGGTTCTAACAGATACGAGCTTGATGGAATCTGTCTGTAGATTGCTGCTGTCCAGACTGCCTAAGCATAGATTCTGTGAAAGTCAGTGACACAAAAGGGAAGAAAGCCAGGGGGGTGTGTGTGTGTGTGTGTGTGTGTGTGTGTGTGTGCGTGTTTATGTGCAGACACAGATATGTGCTTGGGAGAGAGAAGCAGATGGATACAAATGAACAGAAAGGGAAAGAAAGGGAAATTCCAGCTAAGAAAACATTTCAAAACTTGGATACAAAAATATGGCAACATCTAGTTTTTCCCTTATGATTCAGCTTTTAACCCATCGAACATCAAGCATAAGAAGAATTAGAATGTACATTTAGGGATAGGTACAGTACTTAATTGGAATTTTTGAAATTTGTACAAGTCATTTGTCACCCAAATTCTGTGTTTACTAGAAACTACTACATACAATAGGAAATGATGTAATAGAAAGATCAACTACATGAAAAAAATTAATAAACTCTGTAGCTTCCAACTAAATTAAAGGGTAGAGGTGTTATTTCCCAGTAGTTAAGGAGCCTTGGGGCATTTTATGGCTTTCTCTCAGTCACTGAGACACTGCCTTCCTCCCTCAATGTGAAAATAATCTTAAGGACATTAGAATATTTGCTGGGTGGTGGGGACATGCAGAGACTTCACTTTCCTAGATTCTCTGTTCAGCAATATGGAAAAATGAGAACTAGTTATACTTTTTGTCAACATACGGCAAACTTCCAAATTTCAAGAAGGAAATATACAAAAAGACAAATGGGTCCTTGGCTAAGAGGAGACTCTGCCTTGGGCCCGCCGGCGTAATAAACTGCACTCCACTATCTGCATTGTCCTTCTGAGTGAGTCTGTTTCCCGGAAAGCGTGGCTATAACATTTGGTGCATGGGCCGGGAAACTCCTCACGTTGAGGAGACAGGTGTCATTTGAGGCCACCCCGAGGCTTTGTGGCTTGAATCTCCTAGAGGGGGGAAGGCGCCTCGCCCCTCTGGAAGGATTCTGCTTCTCAACGCCCGGACCTTTCACGTCAGCAGGTAGTGGACGGCAGCAGGGGACCTGAGTGCTCAGGTGAGGAGGAGCCCACCCGGCAGGGTGGAAGAGGGGGCCTGATCACCCCCCTGGGAGGGACTAGAAGGAGCAAGGACCCACAGGCGCCTGGAATAGGCAGGCGGCGATTGCTTGGTACACAGGTCGACAAGCGTGCTAGGGTTTAGGAAGGAAATTTGTGAAGGTCATTTAGGAGGTGTTTCCACGCCGTCTCGGGGAATATTATTACCAAGCGATCGCCAGGGGATTTTTAGAATAGGAAACTGGTCCTTGTATGCTCATATTCTGCCCTCCCCCAGGAGGTGTCCTGTCTGCTGTGAAATTCTTGACCCCCTCGGAATTGTTAGGCTAGAAGGAGGGGGAAACAGAAGTGAGTATGAATTGGCTTTTCCGGAGATGGCCTGGGACATGGGATATTTAACCCATCTGTGTTTCTGATCAAGCCCACCAAGGCAGAATGGACTTGAAGGGAGAAACAGTCTTGGACCTTGTGATGTTCTGGTTCAGCTATGCTGACTGGCAGGTGAAGACACGCCGATCCCCCTTCTCCCTCTGGGGTCTGGCAGGTAAGGCTCTTCTCACCCCAATTAGGAAGGAGGCAGAATGGCAATTTAAGTGTCACTGAGTGGAAATGTCAGAAGTACATAGGGTACTGAGAACTTCGTAGACAGAACGAAAAGGAAAAGTAGAAGAAGGTCCGAGAAGGTAAGCAAGATGGGGGAAAGTGAATCTAAGGCAACTGTATTGGAGTGCATGATTAAAAATTTAAAGAAGGGATTAGGAGGAGACTATGGGGTGAAGATGAAGCCTAGCTGCCTCCACATACTCTGTGAGGTTGAATGGACCCCTATGGGAGCAGGATGGCTACCAGAGAACACCGTGAACTTAAAGTCACAGGAGAGCCAGGACACCTGGATCAATATCCATCTATTGACTCATGGCTAGGGTTAGCTCGAGACCCTCCTACTTGGACAAGTTTCTATATCCAGAAGGGAAAGGGAAAAATATTAATGGCACAAAAATTGACTGATGATAAAAAAGGAAATTCTACAGGATTTGGACGGGGATGACCTGACCCCTCCCGCATGCTGGATAATGACACGCCTGCCTCCCAGTGCTTCACCAGGACCGGAGGCCGCCTTAATGCCCGATCCAGGGCCAGGTGAAGTTTCTGCAACAGCCAGCTTTCCCGGAGTTCGTAGAGCCGCCGTTTGGGCAGGCTCCGATCCAGGTGACAGAAGCCTCTGGCCAGCACTTCCAGAATCCGGCTCCAACCGAACCGCCCAAGCTATACCCGCCTCTCCCGGTGAGTACTGACAAGAGGGGGAGGGAGATGTTGGAATTAAGCAGAGACCGCGCTCTGCCAGAGAGCCGGAGGGAATAAAAGAGAACAGACAAGAGACTTACAGTGCTAGCTGCTGCTCTGGGAAAGTCTATCTCGGGCCCTCCAGAAAACCTCATCTGCCCCAAGGACAGGACAGTCCTTCAGCCGGTCCCAAGGGAGGCCCTGGGCCCATTACAGCCAAACCAGTGTGCCTGGCACCGAGCTTTTGGCCACTGGAAGAATGAATGCCCTAAGGCAAGGAAGGAAGAGGAAGCTCCTGCAGTTGTGGGGCTTGCTGACCTGGAAATTAACTAGGGCTGCCAGGGCTCAGAGATATCAGGTCCCTGAGAGCCCATGGTAACCGTAAAAGTGGGGGACCAAAACATTGACTTCATGGTGGATACAGGAGCAGAACTGTCGGTAGTAACAAAACCTGTGGCACCTCTGTCCACAAAGACTACCGCTGTAACTGGGGTATCGGGAGAAGAGATGACTAAATCGTTTTGCCAGCCCAGAAAATGTCAGATGGGGGGCACCAAGTGATTCATGAATTCCTCTACATTCCTGAGTGCCCAGTACCCCTGTTGGGAAGAGACTTGCTCTCCAAACTAGGAGCACAGGTGACTTTCTCCCCTGAGGAGAGGCCCACCTTCTGGACGGACTCTATGACTTATTTGCCCTCTCTCTCAATACCAACCCAAGATGAGTGGAGGTTGCATGAGCCTCTGAAGGCAGAACCGGGTGGGCCAGAAGAGCATGAGGGAGCTAACTCAATTATTCCCTGAGGTCTGGGTGGAAGACAACCCCTCCTCCCCCCAGGCTGGCTAAGCATCACGCCCCAGTGATAATGGAACTCAAACCAGGCACCATCCTGGTTAGAGGGCTCCGGTACCCACTATGGATGGAGGCCTGAACCGGCATATTGCCCCACATCAACAGATTGAAACAAGCAGGCATTCTAGTAGAGTGCCAGTCGGCTTGGAATACGCCAATCCTGCCAGTCAAAAGGGAAGGAGGACAGGACTATAGGCCTGTACAAGATCTCAGGCTAGTCAACCAGGCTACTGTGACTTTACACGCCACTGTTCCAAACCCCTATACCTTACTTAGCCTCCTCCCACCGAGGACTAAAGTTTACACTTGCCTAGATCTCAAGGATGCCTTCTTCTGCATATGCCTCGCCCCAGCGTCACAGCCCATCTTTGCCTTTGAATGGGAAGATCCAGTGGGGAGCACCAAACAACAGCTCATCTGGACTCCCCCACAAGGGTTTAAAAACTTCCCAGCCATCTTTGGGGAAGCCTTGGCTTCTGATCTGGACTCATTCCATCCGGAAGAGTATGGATGTCAGCTCCTACAATAGGGGGATGACCTGCTGCTGGCTGCCTGAGACCAAGGAAAAATGCTGGAAAGGGACAAATGCACTGCTCCAGCTGTTGATGGAAGCAGGTTACCGGGTGTCGAAGAAGAAGGCACAGATCTACAAAGAGGAGGCCCAGAGTTCTGAGATGGTGGAATGAACCAACCGGACACTTAAAGAGACTCTCCAAGTGGATCAGAGAGACTGACTGCTCCTGAGTGGACTTGCTCCCAATGGCTCTGCTCAGACTCAGGATGACCCCACAGTCCCAAGGCTATTCTCTACACGAAATTGTGTATGGGAGGCCTTCTCCCATAAGAAAACAGGTGTCAACAAATTTGCCTCAGGTAAGGGGGGATAGGATTTCACAGCAGATGGAACTGGGTAAGGTAATAAATCGGGTAACTAAGTTTGTACAAGAAAGGGTGCCGTTCCCCCTTGGGGAACAGATTCATGAGTTTACACTTGGTGACCAAGTATGGGTCAAAGATTGGAAACATGATTTGCTAGCCCTTTGGTGAAAGGGCCCTTATGTTATTCTAACTACCCCTACTGCAGTTAAAGTTGCAGGTATTGTCCCTTGATCCATCACACCAGAGCAAAGAAGACATACCACGCTGACCCGGAGGACGCCGAGTGGACCACCCAGAAGGACCCCACCGACCCACGGGAAACCAAGATCATTCTGAGGAGGAAGAAGAAAACTAGGTCCCAGACGAGCCCTCTACAGGATGGAGCTGGGTAAACGACTCCTGCTGCTCGGCCTCACCAATGCAATTTTGAACTTGGGTATGTGGGGCTATGCCCCTGTCAGTAATAGACAGACTCCCCTGGTGGGTATCATCACTCCGTTATGGGGACTTTAACAACAGAAAGGAACTTTCCTCTCTCTCACCAACCATAACCTTTCTTTGCCCTCTGGTGTTAGAAGAAGCCATCAATGGGCCAGGGACATAGGGTTACATTTAACATGAACACCAGCCTTACGGAGATAACAAAGGCTTATACCTCATATATGAGAATTAAAGAGGAAAAGGGCTCCCTTACAAAAGGGGGACAGGCCTCCCGGTGCCTTGAGCAATACTACCAGGTCTGGGATGAGTATTTCTGGATGACTCCTGAGAAAGGACAGTTGATTGCCCCTGCTACTATTTGCTGGGAACAAAAAGAACAGAAAGTTGGATTTAGAGACCATCCCCTAGACCCAAAAGAATTGTTATTTGTCCCCTGAACAAAGTAAACAAATCTTGGAAGTTACCTATCACCCCAATCAGTCTGCTCAGTGGCCCGGTTCCGACTGGAAATATAATCCTGGAATCTGCTGGGTAGCCCCCAATGGGACCCAGTGGCTCTGTGGGCTTAACTTATGGCCATGGTTACCAGTCAGCTGGGTGGGGCATTGCACATTAGGATTTGCTTTCGCCCATGGCAGAATTAAGCCTAGCCTACACCAGCCTCCAGTAAACCTGCCTTATCTGCATGCAAGATGGACACGATCTGTGTTCCAATGGTATGACTATCTTGCTGCCTTGTTTATACCCTCTGTAGGGACAACGGATATCATGGTTAAGGTAGAAGCCTTAACTAATTTCATTAAACAGGCCCTCTTAGACAGTACTAAAGCCATTCAAGCTTTGAACGAAGAACAGATTCAGATGAGGAAGGCAGTAATTCAAAATAGGATGGCATTAGACATACTCACAGCAGCCCAAGGAGGGACTTTGGCGAATGGCGTGTACATCCCTGACCTGTCTGAAGATGTATCTGCTGCCTTGGAGGATATGCAAAATCAAGTGAAAGCCATGTCTAATGAATTGTTGTTATAGTAATCTCGATCATACTGCTCTGTGGACCTTGCTTCCTACAATGCCTTGTGAATTTTGTAACCCAGAGGTTGATAGCATTCTCTCATGTGGGTGGCAGGAGGGCTAAGGTACAATATATCTCAATAAATGATGCTCGTTATGGAAACTAAGAGCATCAAGAGGGGGGAATGAAGAAGGAATTCATAGGGCCTGGACTCCATCTCAGGCCTGTCTGTGCTGATCGTGCACGGCCACCTCTCCAGTGGACTCTGAACTCTGTGCTTAGCGCCTGTGGGAATGACAATGGAAGGATAAGACCCCTCTCTGGGCAGGGGAATCTTGAAGAACAGACACTAATCACCCCTGCCTCCGGACACTAGCTATCAGAATGTAAGCACAGGCTTATCAGTTATTAACTATTTGTTATGTAACTGCGGGCTTATTGATTATTGACTGTTTGAACACATAACACGTGAATGATGGGGTTATTGTAGTTGTATTTACCCTTCCTTTGTTTATGTAAGTCTCAAAGGAATTGGGGTAGTGGGTTTGGACACATGGGGTATAAAAGATTTTCACAAATGCTGGTCGGGGTCCTTGGCTAAGAGGAGACTCTGCCTTGGGCCCGCCGGCGTAATAAACTGCACTCCACTAAAAAAAAAAAAAAAAAAGACAAATGGAACCAACATTGTATTTGTACCATATACTAGAGATTATTCTAGGCTCTCTACCTGCATGGACCCCTTTAATCCTGCCAATAACCTTGTAATATAGTAATGGACCCCATTTTACTAAAGAAGAAATTCAAGCTCTGAAAAGAAAAGCAAACTACCCAAGGTTATAAAGAAAGGAAAGATCAGACAACACCCTATTAAGGAGATCTAGATGTATGTAGTTCATAGCACACACTTTACAAGACTTAGGAGGAAATTAAGAATATCTGAAAATTATTCATAGATGTGTTGCTGCCTTATTCGTGAGTTCTATTTGCACTACTATGAAATCCATATGTGTAAGGGAAAATCTTGGGTCTATAAATTTTATATGTGGAATCAGTTAAATAGGTTACATTTAGTTATGAAAAGGGACAATGAAAACCCATTCTCGGTTGACCAGCAGCCGTCTAAAAGGCCTCAAGATGAACCTGTTGATAAAGCAAAATGAAGTTTCTTAGATCTACTGCAGAAAAGGCTAACATCAGTTTGACAGAATCGTGGCTGCACCTTCAAAAGGGGATTTAAAAGGAGGATAGTCATAGGTTTGGGGGGTCTAGTTTGGGCAATTTCAAGGCCACTATTTTGAAAAGTAGCTACCTGATTGGAACTGGGTTGAATTTATGATGTTGTACCATTGAATGGGCAGGAACAGCAAGGAGAAAGTGTTGAATGGAGTCTTGGTGACCGAACTGTTAGTTTTGATACATAAGCACTGAGGCCAGGGCTTAGTTTCCAGTATTAAGTATTTCCTAGAGAACATAATTAAATTACTCTTACTTGTTCAGTGTTGTTTAACACATGGGCAGGAAATCGTGGTGGTTTCAGCTCTCATTTGCATCATGTCAAATAAAAAATGTTTCAGTTTGACACCAAAGCCCGTGCTGATTTCTCTCTCATGTTTCTGAAATGAAAGTGAAACTATCCCATGAGTCCTCCGTACTCTGGATTTAACTCAAATGTGATTTTCTATTTTTTTTTTTTCCTGATCTTTCCCTCTTCCTCCCATTTATAGAAGGGAAAACTTCTTTCTTGGGAAAAATGAACCTACTTATCTGAGGACTAGAGTATGTGTCTCCACAATTCTTTTGGGACAAGCCTTAGTCTCACTGTCTTTTATTTCTTCTATCATTTTATCTTCAATGCTTAAACATACTTAGGCTTGTGGTCTTTATATCAATGACTTAGAGGAAACTTTACATTATCCAAAGACACTAAAACATATGCATTTAAATGCACAGGTTCTCCAAAAGAAAAATCCTAGGGAGGTCATGGCAGTATTTTTTCAAAATTCTGGGACAATAAAGAAAGTGAGTTCTGAAAGTCTTAATGCATCAATATTACCACTGGTTTAAAAACTACTAATTTGATCCACATTTAATGAACAAAAAGGGGCTTCTAATAAACAAAGTATTATAGATTTAGTTTAGTTAGTATGAATCCTAGACAAATTAAGAGTACTTAGTTGCTCAGTCATGTCTGACTGTTTGCAGCCCTTTGGACTGTATCTCGCCAGGCTCTTCTGTCCATGGGATTTTTCAGACAAGGATACTGGAGTGGTTTACCAGTATATTTGCAGTATACTGACTATTGAGTTAGTCTTTGAATCGGTCCCAAAAAAGAGAGACAGAGAAAAAGAGAACAATTCAGCAAACAGTGTGGCTTAGAAAATGTGCAGTGCAACAGAGGTCTTTGATCCTTCAGTTCAGTTCAGTTCAATCAGTCATGTCCAGCTCTCTGCGACTCCATGGATTGTAGCATGCCAGGCCTCCCGGTCCATCACCAGCTCCTGGAGCTTGCTCAAACTCATGCCCATTGAGTCAGTGATGCCGCCCAACCATCTCATCCTCTATCCCCTTCTCCTCCTGCCTTCAATCTTTCCCAGCATCAGGGTCTTTTCCAATGAGTTAGCTCTTTGCATCAGGTGGCCAAAGTATTGGAGTTTCAGCTTCAGCATAAGTCCTTCCAATGAATATTCAGGATTGATTTCCTTTAGGATTTCCCAGGGATGCTCAAGAGTCTTCTCCAACACCACAGTTCAAAAGCATCAATTCTTCTGTGCTCAGCTTTCTTTATAGTCCAACTCTTACACAACTACTGGAAAAACCATAGCCTTGACTAGATGGATCTTTGTTGGCAAAGTAATGTCTCTGCTCTTTAATATGCTATCTAGGTTGGTCATAACTTTTCTTTCAAGGAACAAGTGTCTTTTAATTTCATGGCTACAGTCACCATCTGCAGTGATTTTGGAGCCCCCAAAAATAAAGTCTGCTGCTGTTTCCACTGTTTCCCCATATATTTGCCATGAAGTGATGGGCCCAGATGCCATGATCTCAGTTTTTTGAATGTTGAGTTTTAAGCCAACTTTTTCACTTTCCTCTCTCACTTTCATCAAGAGACTCTTTAGTTCTTCTTTGCTTTCTGCCATAAGGGTGGCGTCATCTCCACATCTGAGGTTATTGATATGCAGGCTTTGATCCTTAGTCAGCTGGAAATCCCGCAGGGCAAACTTTTCAGACAACTAGAATGAAAGCTGAACCCACGAGTGAGTTCCTCTCAGGTCTATGCCACCATAAGGAGTGGTAACTCTATGTTGTTTAAACATGTGAGAAGGAGTGTGTGTGTGTCTGTGTGGGTGTTGGTAGGTTTTCACAAACCAAATAAGTAACATACCATCACAATTTGGGGAGTAGAATAGCTCCTAGTTTCTGTCCCCTTTCTGAGGTTAGCTGATAAGGCAGTTTTCTCCGCTGGCCTGGTATCAAATGACTACACCAGCAAACTGCATGAATTAAAATCTGTCCAGTAGGGCTGTTCCGTTTTTAATGACTGCTGAGCAACCTAATTAGCATATCTGTGCCTAAAAGGTTGATAGAGGGGCCATATTATACCTGGGCAATAAAACCAAGTGGGCAGGATGGCCTAGGCTGCCCTTTTGTTGACCTAAAACTACCTTGCAAACCTATATGATCTAAATTAATCCATTTCCTCCTTGAGCCATGACCATGTGTGTAGCCTGATTTAAAAACAAGCAGAAAAAAAAACAAAATCACACAATATTCTTGGGAGAAGACTTCAGCATCATCACTTGACATTAAACTTGGTCTTAGCCCCTAGAGCAGCTTGACAGAACTTTGTGCAGCCTAAGCTGAGTAATCATCCAGCTCCATCAAAAACCGGGTTTCAAGAAGATAGCAAAACATCCAAGGAAGTTCATCTACTGAAGATCCAGGCTATGCATAGAAAGGCTTTGTAAATATCCATGACCAAGCACAAGCAGAGTTTTGCTCAGATCCACTCTAGGGGCTGTGGGCTTCCCAGGTAGCTCAGTGGTAAAGAACCTGCCAGCCAGTGCGGGAGATTGAGTTTGATCCCTGGGTTGGGAAGATACACTGGAGAGGGAAATAGCTACCCACTCCAGTATTCTTGCCTGGAAAATCCCATGGACAGAGGAGCCTGATGGGCTCAGTCCATGGGGTCTCAGAGTCAAACGCCACTTAGAAACTGAACAGCAATGCCACTAAATGCTGTAAGCAGGAGAAAGGAGTGGGTAAAGGCAAATAGCAGAGCAGGAGCACAACTTTTAAACATTGACATGTTCAAAAAGGTTTCTGAAGGACTCTGTGGTATGTCCCCTCTTTCCTGTTGTTTTCAGAGGATATAAGCAGAGAAACCTCAGCTAGGTTTGTAAATTTAAGACCAGAGCTGAATTTCCCAAAGTGTGCCCAAAAGGACATTACTTCTTAGAAAAAACACCTTAGGGGGAATCTGAGAGTTGGTGCAGTCATGACTATACTTGAGCAGCCAGGCAGGTCTGAAGGGGCTCAAGGAACCCCCTAAACCTCAACAGGTCACCAAAGGAGACTCATATTTTCTCATGGCCCTGAAGAGATGAATATATTCTAGCTGGCCAAAATAGCTGGTGTACAGACAGTGGACTTTTGGTCCGGGTAAGAAGATGCCACAGCAGTCGGTGAAGCTTGGTTTGTTTCAAGAGCATCAGAAGATGAGGTAGGACCCATTACACGTCATCCAGCGCCTATGCAGAGCGTGACACAGGCTCCAGGAGGAAGTCAGAGGGTGAATCCCATTGCATGCCAATGACAACGAGTTGACCAAGGACAACTGGAAACCAAGAAGATGCATGAGGTCTTAGATGCCACCCTGGAGAGATTGTGTGGGCGGGTAAATCATGAACTTACTTGGGTTTAAAAATGAAATGTTTGAGAACACGCAGAGCTGTTTGAGTTCACCCGGAAATGACTCAGCTGAGATTTCTGCCATCAGTAGAAATAGGAGCTCAAGTCAGAGATTCAGTTTAATTACAGATCATGAAGTTTCATTTCCTATATACCTCAGTGTGTGGTTGGTGGAAATCACATTCATTGAAATGGAAATTAGAGATGAAAGAAACTGGTCCCCTTGCCCACTCCAATCTCGTCCTAACAATCACCCTACAAAGTGAACCGTTGTATACATTTCAGACAGGTGAGAGC